>NC_134398.1:209909014-210226827 GCF_050003625.1 Haematobia irritans
ATTATAAGTTAGTGCATATGTTTGCAACACCCAAAAGAAGGCGAGATATACACATGGTGTCTTTGGCAAAAATGTTCAGGGTGGGCTCCTGAGTCGATATAGCCATGTCCGTCTGTCCGTTAACACATTTTTGTAATCAAATTCGCAGTTTTAGTCCAATCGACTTCAAATTTGGCACAAGTATGTGTTTTGGCTCAGAATAGAACCCTATTGATTTTGAAAGAAATCGCTTCAGATTTAGATATAGCTGCCATATATATCTTTCGCCCAATATGAACTAATATGGTCCCAGAAGCCAGAGTTTTACGCCAATTTGGTTGCAATTTTGCACTAGGAGTACAATTGGTAGCGTAGTCAAGTGTGCCAAATTTTATTGAAATCGGTTCAGATTTAGATATAGCTCCCATATATAGCTTTCGCCCGATTTACACTCATATGACCACAGAGGCCAATTTTTAACTCCGATTTAGTTGAAATTTTGCACAGGGAGTAGAATTAGCATTGTAGCTCTGCGAGCCAAATTTGGTTGAAATCGGTTCAGATTTAGAGATAGCTCCCATATATAGCTTTCGCCCGATTTACACTCATATGACCACAGAGGCCAATTTTTAACTCCGATTTAGTTGAAATTTTGCACAGGGAGTAGAATTAGCATTGTAGCTATGCGAGCCAAATTTGGTTGAAATCGGTTCAGATTTAGATATAGCTCCCATATATAGCTTTCGCCCGATTTACACTCATATGACCACAGAGGCCAATTTTTTGGTTCGATTTAGTTGAAATTTTGCACAGGGAGTAGAATTAGCATTGTAGCGATGCGTGCCAAATTTGGTTAACCACAGAGACCAATTTTTAACTCCGATTTAGTTGAAATTTTGCACAGGGAGTAGAATTAGCATTGTAGCTATGCGTGCCAAATTTTGTTGAAATCGGTTCAGATTTAGATATTGCTCCCATATATATGTTTTCTGATTTCTACAAAAATGGTCAAAATACCAAAATTTGCCTTGTAAAATCGGCACTGCTTAGTCGAAAAGTTCTAAAAATGACTCTAATTTTCCTAAACCTCTAATACATATATATCGAGCGATAAATCATAAATAAACTTTTGCGAAGTTTCCTTAAAATTGCTGCAGATTTAAATGTTTCCCATATTTTTTTTACTAACATTGTGTTCCACCCTAGTGCGTTAGCTGATTTAAATTTTGAGCCTATAGATTTTGTAGAAGTCTACCAAATTCTGTCCAGATCGAGTGATATTTAAATGTATGTATTTGGGACAAACCTTTATTTATAGCCCCCTACACATTTGACGGATGTGATATGGTATCGAATATTTAGATCTACAAAATGGTGCAGGGTATAATATAGTCGGCCCCGCCCGACTTTAGACTTTCCTTACTTGTTTTATTATGATATATTGGTATTACTCAATTACGTATGGAACAAAATATCGGCCAAATGGGCGCCGCGACCTCGGTGGCACACCATCATCCGATAATGGAGGTTCTATGCCGTTAATGTGCCAAATTATCTCATTCTTTAGCTCTTGAATTGTTGCTGGCTTATCGACGTACACCTTTTCTTTCAAATAACCCCAAAGAAAAAAGTGTAACGGTGTCAAATCACATGATCTTGGCGGCCAATTGTCATCGCCATTACGTGAGATAACACGGCCATTGAATTTGTTGCGCAAAAGAGCCATTGTTTTGTTTTTTTCTTCGATAATTGATCATCCACTGTTGCCATTTCTTGGAACCATTTAACACGTTGTTGGATTATGTATCTCTCCATGGTTTAAATTGAAAAAGTCTGAAATAGAGAAATGTCAAATAAAATTCGGAAAAAAAACTTGGCGTTTCGGTGTGGTTCACATTCAATATCGGCCTTTACAATTTAACCACAATTTAACAATTTAATATCTTTCGCCCGATATGTACTTATATGGTCCCACAAGACAAAGTTTTACCCAGATTTGTTTGAAATTTTGCATAATGTGTGTACATAATATGTCGTCAATTGTGCTAAATTTCATTGAAATCGGTTCAGATTTAGATATAGCTCCCATACATATCTTTCGCCCGATATGGACTCATATGGCACAGAAGCCAGAGATTTACACTGATTTGTTCTAAATTTTGCATAAGAAGTACAATTAGTAGTATTGTGAAGTGTGCGAAATTTGATTGCAATCGGTCCAGATATAGATATAACTCCCATATATATCTTTCGCCCGATATGTGCTTATATGGCCCCAGAAGCCAGAGTTTTACCTTGATTGGCTTGAAATTTTGCAGAAGGAGTACAATTAGTAGTATCTTCAAGCGTGCTAAATTTTATTGAAATCGGTTCAGATTTAGATATGGCTTCCATTTATATGTTTTTCCAATTTGGGAAAAAAGGGCAAAATATCCACATTTTCCTTGAAAAATTACCACTGCTAAGTGGAAAACATGTAAAAATGGCTCCAATTATCCTATACTTCTAATATATATCTATCGACCGATACATCATTAATACACTTTGGCAAAGTTGCCTAAAATTGCCTCAGATTTAAATGTTTCCCATATTTTTATACCCACCACCATAGAATGGGTATAACAAGTAAGGAAAGTCTAAAGTCGGGCGGGGCCGACTATATTATACCCTGCACCACTTTGTAGATCTAAATTTCCGATACCATATCACATCCGTCAAATGTGTTGGGGGCTATATATAAAGGTTTGTACCAAATACATACATTTAAATATCACTCGATCTGAATAGAATTTGATAGACTTCTACAAAATCTATAAACTCAAAATTTAAGGCGGCTAATGCACTAGGGTGGAACACAATGTTAGTACAAAACTATGGGAAACATTTAAATCTGAAGCAATTTTAAGAAAACTTCGCAAAAGTTTATTTATGATTTATCGCTCGATATATATGTATTAGAAGTTTAGGAAAATTAGAATCATTTTTACAACTTTTCGACTAAGCTGTGGCGATTTTACAAGGAAAATGTTGGTATTTTGACTATTTTTGTCGAAGTCAGAAAAACATATATATGGGAGCAATATCCAAATCTGAACCGATTTCAACAAAATTTGGCTCGCATAGCTACAATGCTAATTCTATTCCCTGTGCAAAATGACCACAGTGGTCATTACATTCATATGACCACTGTGGTCATATGAATGTAAATCGGGCGAACGATATATATGGGAACTATATCAAAATCTGAACCGATTTCAATAAAATTTGGCACACTTGACTACACTACTAATTGTACTCCTAGTGCAAAATTTCTCTCTGGTAAACTCTGGCTTCTGGGACCGTATAAGTCCATATCGGGCGAAAGATATATATGGGAGCTATATCTAAATCAGAACCGATTTCAATAAAATTTGGCACACTTTACGAAACCATCAATTGTACTCCTTGTGCAAAATTTTAAGCAAATTAGTGTAAAAATCTGGCTTCTGGGCCATATAAGTCCATATCGGGCGAAATATATATATGGGAGCTATATCTAAATCTGAGCCGATTTCTTCCAAACTCAATAGGGTTCTATTCTGAAGCAAAACACATACTTGTGCCAAATTTGAAGTCGATTGGACTAAAACTGCGACCTAGACTTTGATTACAAAAATGTGTTCACGGACAGACGGACGGACAGACATGGCTATATCGACTCAGGAGCCCACCCTGAGCATTTTTGCCAAAGACACCATATTTATATCTCGTCTCCTTCTGGGTGTTGCAAACATATGCACTAACTTATAATACCCTGTTTCACAGTGTGGCGCAGGTTATAAAAAGTTTGTCATTCCGTTTGTAACACATCGAAATATGGATTTCCGACTATATAAAGTATATATATTCCTGATCAGGGAGAAATTCTAAGACGATATAACCATGTCCGTCTGTCTTTCTGTTTGTCTGGCTGTCTGTCGGTCTATTGTAATCGCGCTACAGTCTTCAATAATGAAGCTATCGTGCTGAAAACTCAAAAACTCGAGTTTTGCCTGCAGACAGGTCAAGTTCGAAGATGGGCTATATCGGTCTAGGTTTTTACATAGTCCCCATATAATCCGACCTCCCGATTTGGGGCCTTAGGCTTACAGAAACCGTAGTATTTATCCATTTAGCCTGAAATTTTAAATGTAGAAGTATTTTGAGGCCGTAAAGATGTGTGCCGAAAATGGTAAAGATGTTTTGATATATCCCTCATATGTACCGATCTCCCGATTTTACTTCCTGGGCTTCTAGAATCCCTAGATTTTATCCAATTTGCCTGAAATTGAAAATCTAGAGGTATTTAAGGACCATAAAGAAGTTTTCCAAAAATTTTGAGTATCAGACCATGTTTTGATATAGCCCCCATAAAGACCGATCTTCCGAATTTACTTCTTGGGCTTCTACAAACCCTAGTTTAAATCCAATTTGCCTGAAAATCTAGAGTTTTTAGGACTATAAATAGGTGTGCGGAATATATTGTGCATCGGTACAGGTTTTGTTATAACCCCCTTGAAAACCGGCCTCCAATTTAGGGTCTTGATTCTACAACCGCCATATAGACCGATAAAGAAGTCGCACTGATCATGAAAATTGCTTGAAAATTAATTTAAAATTTCAGATAAAATTTTAAAATTTTCGGGAAGCGTACTGGTTGAACTGATCTGCTTGGGAGAATATTTTTCATAAAATCCCCTGAAGTTCTATATATTATCAAGTAAGCCGCTACGACGAAGAATTTTCAAAGGAAACTATTATATTTGATTCATGATGGTGGATACTTAAGATTCGGCCCGGCCGAACTTACTGCTGTATATACTTGTTTACTAACATTATGCTCCACCCCAGGACATAACCAACTTAAATTTTAAGTAGTTAGAAGTCTAAAAATTTTTTTCCAGATTGGGTCAGATTTAAATATATGTATATGGGAATATAAACATTTATATGTAGCACCCAATTTTTTTATTAATAATATTTGTAATTCGTTTTGTTTGCTTGCACATTTCATACCCACATATTTATAGATATTAAATTGTTAATTCCCCTGATATATTGGTCACATATGCTTATAATAATGATTTAGTTTTGATTTGAAAATTATTAGCAACATTGTACTCAATGTGTTACCAGCAGTAATGGATTTCAATAAACAAATTTATTATCAACTTGTAGATGTCAAAATGTCAACATAGTTAATAGACACTTCGATTTTTGTGTTAAATTCTTTACGAAAGAATGATTTGATATTTTATGGCAGACATATACACTTCTAATAAGTGAGTAGACAACCACAAAAGGTCTTTAGGATATTCCAGCAAAAAAAAAGAGTTTCCAAAAGATGCATAGTTTTTCCATTTACATTCAGTTATTTGCAAAATATCCATAGAAGTGGAAAATCCAAGGTTCTAATTTCCGATGGGGAGAAATTTTTAATTTTATCCTCGTTGTATTCTTTTTAATTTTTATTGATATTCTACTTATTTTTTATACCCACCACCATAGAATGGTGACGGGGGTATATTAACTTTGTCATTCCGTTTGTAACACATCGAAATATTGCTCTGAGACCCCATAAAGTATAATATTCTGGGTCGTGGTGAAATTCTGAGTCGATCTAAGCATGTGCGTCCGTCCGTCTGTTGAAATCACGCTAACTTCCGAACGAAACAAGCTATCGACTTGAATCTTGGCACAAGTAGTTGTTATTGATGTAAGTCGGATGGTATTGCAAATGGGCCATATTGGACACTTTTACGTATAGCCCCCATATCAACGGACCCTCCGATTTGACTTGCGGAGCCTCTTGGAGGAGCAAAATTCATCCGATCCGGTTGAAATATGGTACATGGTGTTGGTATATGGTCTCTAACAACCATGCAAAAATTGGTCCACATCGGTCTATAATTATATATAGCCCCCATATAAACCGATCCCCAGATTTGGCTTGCGGAGCCTCAAAGAGAAACAAATTTCATCCGATCCGGCTGACACTTGGTACATGGTGTTGGTATATGGTCTCTAACAACCATGCGAAAATTGGTCCACATCGGTTCATAATTATATATAGCCCCTATATAAACCGATCCCCAGATTTGGCTTGCGGAGCCTCAAAGAGAAACAAATTTCATGCGATCCGCTTCAAATGTGGAACGTGGTGTTAGTATATGGACTCTAACATCCATGCAAAAATTGGTCCACATCTGTTCACAATTATATATAGCACCCATATAAACCGATCCCCATATTTGGCTTGCGGAGGCTCTATGAAAAGCAAATTTCATCCGATCCGGTTGAAATTTGGAACATGGTGTTAGTGTATGTGTTCTAACAACCGTGCCATGATTGGTCCATATCGGTCCATAAGTATATATAGCCCCCATACAAACCGTTCTCAAGATTTGACCTTCGGAGCCTCGTGGAGGAGCAAATTTCAGCCGATCCGGTTCAAATTTGGAACATGGTGTTAGAATATGGCCGTTAACAACCATACCAAAATTGGTCCACATCGGTCTGTAGTTATATAGCCGATCCCCAATCACATAAAAATCACACGTGCCAAAAATAATTTACCAAAATTTTATTTCTATAGAAAATTTTATCAAATTTTTATTTCTATAGAAAATTTTGTTAAAATTTTACTTCTATAGAAAATTTAGCTAAAATTTCATTTCTATAGAAAAGTTTCTCAAAACTTTATTTCTATAGAAAATTTTGTCAAATTTTCTTTTTCTATAGAAAATTTTGTCAAAATTTTATTTCTATAAAAAATTTTGTTAAATATTTTTTCTATAGAAAATTTTGTCAACATTTTATTTCTATAGAAAATTTTGTCAAACTGATTTATATACGTATTTAATCGGTCTTTTTATACCCTCCACCATAGGATGGGGGTATATTAACTTTGTCATTCCGTTTGTAACACATCGAAATATTGCTCTAAGACCCCATAAATGTCCGTCCGACCGTCCGTCCGTCTGTTGAAATCACGCTAACTTCCGAACGAAACAAGCTATCGACTTGAAACTTAGCACAAGTAGTTGTTATTGATGTAGGTCGGATGGTATTGCAAATGGGCCATATCGGTCCACTTTTACGTATAGCCCCCATATGAACGGACCTCCAAATTTGGCTTGCGATTGCTCTAATAGAAGCAAATATCGTCCGATCCGGCTGAAATTTTGTACATGGTGTTAGTATATGGTCGCTAACAACCATGTAAAAATTGGTCCATATCGGTCCACTTTTACGTATAGCCCCCATATAAACGGGCCCCCAAATTTGGCTTGCGATTGCTCTAAGAGAAGCAAATTTCATCCGATCCGGCTGAAATTTGGTACATGGTGTTAACATATAGTCTCTAACAACCGTGCAAAAATTGGTCCACATCGGTCTATAATTATATATGGCCCCATTATAAACCGATCCCCCGATTTGGCTTGCGGAGCCTCTAAGAGAAGCAAATTTCATCCGATCCTATTGAAATTTGCAACGTGGTGTTAGTATAAGGCCGCTAAAAACCATGCCAAAATTGGTCCATATCGGCATATAGTTATATATAGGCGATCCCCAATCACACATAAATTGGTCCTTATCGGTTCATGATCATGGTTGCCACTCGATCCAAAAATAAACTACCAAAATTTGATTTTTATAGAAAACAATGTCAAAATGTTATTTCTATAGAAAATTTTGTCAAGATTTTATTTCTATAGAAAATTTTGTCAAAATTTTATTTCTATAGAACATTTTGTCAAAATTTTATATCTATAGAACATTTTGTCAAAATTTTATTTCTATAGAAAATATTGTAAAACATTTTATTGTTATAGAAAATTTTGTCAGAATTTTATTTCTATAGTAAATTTTATCTAAATTTTATTTCTATAGAAAATTTTTTCCAAATTTTACTTCTATAGAAAATGTTGTCAAAATTGTATTTCTATAGAAACTTTAAACTTAATTTTATACGTATTTAATCGGCCGTTTTTAGTTTAATATATACCACGTATGGACTATGTTGTACATATTACGGTGTTAGGAAGTTTTAAGATACCTTGTCATCGGCAAGTGTTACCGCAGCCCAAGTATTTCGATTGTGGATGACAGTCTTCAGTAGAAGTTTCTACGCAATCCATGGTGGAGGGTACATAAGCTTCGGCTTGGCCGAACTTACGGCCGTATATACTTGTTTAATTTAATATATACCACGTATGGACTTACTTAACATAATAATAATAAAATAATAAATATTTCCATAGAGAAGCCAAATTTTGCAAAATTTTCTATAAAATAAAATTTTGACAAAACTTTCTATGGATATAAAATGTTGAAAAAATTTCACTAGAAACATAACACACAATTTAGAAGACGGTGTTAGGAGGTTTTAAGATACCTTGCCATCGGCAAGCGTTATTGCAACTCAAGATTCTCGATTGTGGATGGCAGTGTTTAGAAGAAGTTCTACTTACGGCCGTATATACTTGTTTTTTTGTTTTTATTTAAAAATAAATAGCATTGCTAATGGATATCGTAAATTCAAATTTGTTTATTCATGTAAAATTTATGTTCCCAAAATTTGTTAGACTTCTACAAAATCTCTTGAATTAAAATAAATTAAATTGCTTCTGTGCTAATTTTGCGCCACTTCCGGGTCCAAAGATACATTTTCACTACTTTCTTGGCAACGCCTATTTTTCCGGATACGTATACACCCCACCCATCTTCAACCCAGGTGCCGTGTAATGATTTGAGTAATAAAATTCTTTTAATCCATGACCTCTTTCCAAAAGCCAAATCGGTTAATGGAAATAACATTTTGACATAAAATTAATTATTATATATTTTTCGTTTAAAAAGACCTATTACATTTCAAACCACATAATCCGAATTGAGGGATTTTAATTATATAACGCGTATCTACATTCCACTCCCCTTACTCATCTCAGTTTAACACCCATCACATTTTTATTCACTTGTAAAGATATGAACTGGTGAAGCCATAAAAATAACGTACATAAAAAAAACATCCTCTTTTAATGACCCTCCCCATCTAACAAGCTAAAGAAATTAATTTTATGTTTTCACCAAACATTATATTGGCCATTTTCAAAATTTAATTATTTTAAAATCATTTACTTTTAAATTAATTTCTTCTTTTATTTCTTCACCATCATATTCTTTCGATACGAAAACAAAAACTCTTAGGTAACCTTTGTTCTTCGGTGAAGAAAAAAAAAATGGAAAATTTACATAAATAACATGCTTTCTGGTGGTGTTAATCTCAACTAAAAATTGTGCTACGCCTACAGAATATTAAAAAAATACGTAAATAAATTTCACACCATAAAAATTTATACATGGCTATTGAATTCAATCAGAGTAAATGTTTGGTATATTTACAATTGCTTTTTTGTACCGAAAATGCATGAAAAATAAAGGACTTTTATAGCGAAAGTTAACTTGTGAGTATTAATAGGTGAATGAGAATAAATTGTACACCACCGTTTTTTATACATCAAAATATTGAGTCTCGAATTTAAGATTTTAGGTCTTGAAGTCTTGGAAAAAATTTTACCAAACATAAACATTTTTATTTTGCCAAATGTTAATTTTTAGCTTATTTTGTAATAATTTTATTTCTACGAGTGTAGAAAATTTTCTCAAAATGTTATTTGTATAAAAAAAATTTATTTCAATAAAACAGAAAACACAGAAAATTTTATTTCTATAAAAAAATTTTGTAAAAATTTTATTTCTATAAAAAATTTTGTAAAAATTTTATTTCTATAAAAAACTTTTGTAAAAATTGTATTTCTATAGAAAATATTGTAAGCAACTTTTTCAAAAGAAAATTTTGTCAATATTTTATTTTTATAGAAAATTTCGTCACAATTTTATTTCTATAGAAATTTTCTTTTTAAAATTTTATTTCTATAGAAAATTTTGTCAAAACTGTATTCCTATAGAAAATTTTGTCAACATTTTATTTCAATAGCAGATATTGTTGAAAATTTTATTTCTATCCCAAATTTTGTCAGTTTGTCAGAAAATTTTGTCAAAATTATTTTCATATGTCAAAATTTTGTCAAGATTTTATTTCTATATAAATTTTTCTCAAAATTTTATTTCTAGAACAGATTTTGTTCAAAATTTTATTTCTATACCAAATTTTGTTCAAAATGTTATTTCTATAGAAAATTTTCTACAAATTTTAATTATA
The DNA here is from genome assembly GCF_050003625.1 of Haematobia irritans. Classification (NCBI taxonomy): domain Eukaryota; kingdom Metazoa; phylum Arthropoda; class Insecta; order Diptera; family Muscidae; genus Haematobia; species Haematobia irritans. The sequence continues at coordinate 209,919,237 of NC_134398.1, forward strand.
TAGAAAATTTTGTAAACATTTTATTTCTGTAGAAAATGTTGTCAAACTTTCATTTCTCTAGAAAATTTTGTCAAAATGTTTTTTTTTATACCAAATTTTGTTCAAAATTTTATTGTTATAGAAAATTTTGTTCAAAATTTTATTGTTATAGAAAATTTTGTCAAAATTTTATTTCTGTAGAAAATGTTGTAAAAATTATATTTCTTAGAAAATTTAGTCAAGATTTTATTTTTATAAAAAATTCTGTCAAAATTTTATTTCTGAAGAAAATATTGTTAAAACTTTATTCCAATAGAAAATTTTGTTGAAATTTTATTTCTATAGAATACTAGCTTAACCCGGCCCGCTTCGCTGCGCCTTCCGAAGCGTATTTGTAGGAACACTTTGCGTTAACTTAGTCAACCATACCCTTCGTGCTGAAAACAAATTCGAAAAGTTTTGAATTCTTTCAAACAAATCGGACTTTTTGCTTTTTCGTTTATAGGTACAAATAAGGCGGATATGCATATGTAAAACGGTTCGTCTTAAAAAATGTCGGGGAGAGGGTGTACCCTTCCCTCCAAATTTGTTAAATAATGTTCTGTGTTCAAGTAGTTGGAAATCTTCTATATTTCTTGTGAATTTTAAGTGTGGTTTGTCAAGGAAAGGTATCCTTCACCTCAACGTATCTGAAAATTAAGCACTATATTATAATAACATACAAAGAATAACTGTTTTCCATCTAATAAATTGGAAAAAGCAAAAGTAGTAAAAAATTTTACCGCATTAACATTTGCTAAAATCTTGGAAAATTATGCACCCTCTACGTTGGCTGCCAATTTCATGTAAATTTAAGTTCGTTACTAAAAAGAAGTCTGGCAGAAGCCTGTGCAAAAATCATAAAATTATGTACCAAGTTCCCATTAACGGACAACCCTATACTTTCAATTTAAGAAAAAAAAAAAAACAAAAAACGGACAAAAGGGCACCCTCTCCCCACCTTCCCTCCACTCCGACCTGATATCGGATTATCACGTACCCCATATTAATTTCACAGCTACTCAATGGTCCCTATAAATTCTCTCGAAGTAAATCGACAAAGTTTATTTCAAATTTCCACTTCCCCAACCAGATATCGAAAAATCATATACTAATTTAAAAATCATATATAAATTTAATCACCTCCTCCCACGTTCCCTGTAAATTCCAAGTAGATCGGAGATGTTTAAATTTTGCTCTATTGTTTTAAATAGACGTCACTTTCCCCGATACAATATCGACAAACACCGTAGTGAATAGCACCCCTAACCTTCCCTGAAAATTCTCCAAAACTTTGTTTCAAGTGTGGGGCAAGGAAGGTTGCCTCTTCATAACCTTCCCCCGCTGCCTTTGCAAATTTCAAGAAAACTTAAGAATTTTTGTTTTTTTTTTGCAGTTTTAGAGGAGGACCTCCTCCCCGACCAAATATCGAAAAGTGGTGTAGCGTATCTTTTGTAAACGTCCCAGAAAATGCAAAGAAAATTATAGGCCTAAAGGAGCGGCCACTCTTCCAAATATCACAATATCAGGTATCAACTGTAAATATCGTAACCTCTCCCCAGTCATCTGTAAATTTCAAGTAACTCGGTATAGTTTAATTGTTTCTCTGTATGTACTTAAGAGAAGCGGATGTCTCCCTATGCCCTTTTATTTTTATTAAAAAATCAGGAACCTGATATAAATTTCATAACCTCACTCATTTTTCCGTAAAATTTCAGTCGGGGGAGTTTAGTTTTGTTTTCGCTGTACTTTAAAAAAAAAGTCGGGCAAAGGGGTGCCCCCCTCCCCGACCAAATATCGAAAAATAATGTAGCGGATTTTTGTCTAGATGCCAACCCCAACATTCAATGAAAATTTCAAGCAAATCGCAAAAGGTAGGGCAAGGGGGAGGTCCCCCTCCCCGTCGACATTTGAAACCATCAGGTACCCCATATTAATTCCATAACCTCACCGCATGTTCTCTGTAAATCTCAGAGAATTTAGAGAATTTTAGTTTTTTCACTGTACTTTAAAAAAAGTTGAACAAAGGGGAGGTCCCCCTCCGCCACAAAATATCGAAATATAAAGTAGCGGATCTTTGTCTAGATACCAAACCCAACCTTCAATGAAAATTTCAAGCAAATCGGTAAACTTTGGTCCAATTTTCAAAAAGTCCGACAAAGGGGAGGTCCCCCTCCGCGACCAGGTGTCAAAAAATGAGGTACCCTATTTTCACCACATGAACGACCCCTACGATCTCTGCAAGTTTCAAGTAAATCGGTTCAGCCGTTTCGGAGCCAACTCGGTACATACAAACAAACAAACAAATAAACAAACATAGATTGAATTTTATATATATAGATTTGTCAACGTTTTATTTCTATAGAAAATTTTGTCAAAATTTGATTTCAACAGAAAATTTGGTCAAAATCTTATTTCTATAGAATTTTTATACCCTCCACCATAGGATGGGGGTATATTAACTTTGTCATTCCGTTTGTAACACATCGAAATATTGCTCTAAGACCCCATAAAGTATATATATTCTGGGTCGTGGTGAAATTCTGAGTCGATCTAAGCATGTCCGTCCGTCCGTCCGTCTGTCCTTCTGTCCGTCTGTCCGTCTGTCCGGCTGTCCGTCCGTCTGTGGAAATCACGCTAACTTCCAAACGAAACTAGCTATCGACTTGAAACTTGGCACAAGTAGTTGTTATTGATGTAGGTCGGATGGTATTGAAAATGGGACATATCGGCCCACGTTTACGTATAGCCCCCATATAAACCGATCCCCAGATTTGACCTCCGGAGCCTCTTGGAGGAGCAAACTTCATCCTACCCGATTGAAATTTGGTACGTGGTGTTAGTATATGGTCTCTAACAACCATGCAAAAACTGGTCCATATCGGTCCATAATTATATATAGCTCCCATATAAACCGATCCCCAGATTTGACCTCCGGAGCCTCTTGGAGGGGTAAAATTCATCCGATCCGTTTGAAATTGGGTACCTGATGTTAGTATACGGTATCTAACAAGCATGCAAAAATTGGTCCATATCGGTCCATAATTATATATAGCTCCCATATAAACCGATCCCCAGATTTGAACTCTGGAGCCCCTTGGATGAGCAAAATTCATCCGATCCAATTGAAATTTAGTACGTGGTGTTAGTATATGTTCTCTAACAACCATGCAAAAATTGGTCCATATCGGTCCATAATTATATATAGCTCCCATATAAACCGATCCCCAGATTTGACCTCCGGAGCCTCTTGGAGGAGCAAAAGTAATCCGATGCGGTTGAAATTTGGTACATTTCGTTAGTATATGGCCTCTAACAGCCATGTAAAAATTGTCAAATTTTATTACTATTGAAAGTTTTGTCAAAATTTCATTTCTATAGAAAGTTTTGTAAAAAGTTTATTTCTATAGCAATGTTTGTCAACATTTTATTTCCATAGAAAATTTTGTCAAAATTTTATTTCTATAGAAAATTTTGTCAACATTTTATTTTTATAGAAAATTTTGTCAAAATTTTATTGCTATAGAAAATTTTGTCAACATTTTACTTCCATAGAAAATTTTGTCAACATTTTATTTCTATAGAAAATTTTGTCAAGTTTTTATTTCTATAGAAAATTTTGTCAAAATTTTATTTCTATAGAAAATTTTGTCAAACTGAATTATATACGTATTTAATCGGCCTTTTTTTGTTTAATATATACCCCTTATGGACTAATTTACAATTTAGAAGACAGTGTTAAAAAGTTTTACGATACCTTGCCATCGGCAAGTGTTATCGCAACCCAAGTAATTCGATTGTGGATGACAGCCTTTAGTAGAAGTTCCTACGCAATCCATGGTGGAGGGTACATAAGATTCGGCCTGGCCGAACTTACGGCCGTATATACTTGTTTTTTTTACATTTATTTCTATAGAACATTTTGTCAACATTTTATATCTACGGAAAATTTTGTCAACATTTTAATCTATAGAAAATTTTTTCATAATTTCATTTGTATACAAAATTTAGGCAAAATTTTATTACTATAGAAAATTTGAGCAAAATTTTATTTCTATAAAAAATTTGGGCAAAATTTTATTTCTATAAAATATTTGTGCAAAATTGTATTTCTATAGAACATTCTGTCAAAAATTTATTTCTATAGAAAATTTTGTCAAATTTTATTTCTATAGAAAATTTGTTTTAAAATTTTATTTCTATAAAAATTTTACCAAATTTTTATTTCTATAGAAAATTTGTGTCCAAATATTAATTCTATGAAAATTTGTGTCAAAATTGTATTTCTATAGAAAATTTTGTCAAAATTTTATTTCAACAGAAAATTTGGTCAAAATTTTATTTCTATATATTTTTTTAAACATTTATTTCTATAGAAAATTTTGTCAAATTCTTCTATTAAAATTTTTTTCATAATTTCATTTGTATACAAAATTGAGGCAAAATTTTATTACTATAGAAAATTTGAGCAAAATTTTATTTCTATAAAAAATTTGGGCAAAATTTTATTTCTACAGAAAATTTTGTCGAAATTTTATTTCTATAGAATATTTTATCAAAATTTTATTTCTATAGAAAATTTTGTCAAATTTTTATTCCTATAGAAAATTTGTGTTAAAATTTTATTTCTATAAAAAATTTTACCACATTTTTATTTCTATAGAAAATTTGTGTCAAAATATTAATTCTATATAAAATTTGTGTCAAAATTGTATTTCTATAGAAAATGTTGTCAAAATTTTATTTCAACAGAAAATTTGGTCAAAATTTTATTTCTATAGAATTTTTTTTAAACATTTATTTCTATAGAACATTTTGTCAAAATTTTATATCTATGGAAAATTTTGTCAACATTTTAATCTATAGAAAATTTTGTTAAAATTTTATTTCTATAGAAAATGTTGTCAAATTCTTCTATTAAAATGTTTTTTCATAATTTCCTTTGTATACAAAATTTAGGCAAAATTTTATTACTACAGAAAATTTGAGCAAAATTTTATTTCTATAAAAAATTTGGGCAAAATTTTATTTCTATAAAATATTTGTGCAAAACTGTATTTCTATAGAACATTCTGTCAAAATTTTATGTCTATAGAAAATTTTGTCAAATTTTTATTTCTATAGAAAATTTGTGTTAAAATTTTATTTCTATAAAAAATTTTACCACATTTTTATTTCTATAGAAAATTTGTGTCCAAATATTAATTCTATGAAAATTTGTGTCAAAATTGTATTTCTATAGAAAATTTTGTCAAAATTTTATTTCAACAGAAAATTTGGTCAAAATTTTATTTCTATATATTTTTTTAACATTTATTTCTATAGAAAATTTTGTCAAATTCTTCTATTAAAATTTTTTTCATAATTTAATTTGTATACAAAATTGAGGCAAAATTTTATTACTATAGAAAATTTGAGCAAAATTTTATTTCTATAAAAAATTTGGGCAAAATTTTATTTCTATAAAATATTTGTGCAAAATTGTATTTCTATAGAATATTTTATCAAAATTTTATTTCTATAGAAAATTTTGTCAAATTTTTATTCCTATAGAAAATTTGTGTTAAAATTTTATTTCTATAAAAAATTTTACCACATTTTTATTTCTATAGAAAATTTGTGTCAAAATATTAATTCTATATAAAATTTGTGTCAAAATTGTATTTCTATAGAAAATTTTGTCAAAATTTTATTTCAACAGAAAATTTGGTCAAAATTTTATTTCTATAGATTTTTTTTAAACATTTATTTCTATAGAAAATTTTGTCAAATTCTTCTATTAAAATTTTTTTCATAATTTCATTTGTATACAAAATTGAACCAAATTTTATTACTATAGAAAATTTGAGCAAAATTTTATTTCTATAAAAAATATGTGCAAAATTTTATTTCTACAGAAAATTTTGTCGAAATTTTATTTCTATAGAATATTTAGTCAACGTTTTATTTCTATAGAAAATTTTATTTCAACAGAAAATTTGGTCAAAATTTTATTTCTATAGAATTTTTTTTTTAACATTTATTTCTATAGAAAATTTTGTCAACATTTGATATCTATAGAAAATTTTGTCAACATTTTAATCTATAGAAAATTTTGTTAAAATTTTATTTCTATAGAAAATTTTGTCAAATTCTTCTATTAAATTTTTTTCATAATTTCAATTGTATACAAAATTTAGGCAACATTTTATTACTATAGAAAATTTGAGCAAAATTTTATTTCAATAAAAAATTTGGTCAAAATTTTATTTCTATAAAATATTTGGGCAAAATTGTATTTCTATAGAACATTTTGTCAAAATTTTATTTCTATAGAAAATTTTGTAAAAAATTATATTTCTATAGAAAATGTTGTTAGTTGAAGAAGATTATTCTGCAAAACATCAAGAATTTTATCAATCTACCAAACAGTAAAAAGTCTACCATTTTTGGTAGAATTCTACCAACTGTAGCTACCATGGTATTAACTCAACAACAATGTGTCGATGAACTTAAATCAACTTTTGGCGATGAAGCTCCGTCAAAGACCAGTATTTATATATGGTTTGGTGAATTTAGCCAAAACGGGCTTGTGTCGTTTGGTCGAAATATTTGCTCCAAAATCACATTCGCGGTGCTTTCGAACACGTCTACGACATCGCGGCAGGTGATGGTGAATGTGACACCGTCTTGTCGAAACCACATGTCAAGCTTTTCCAAGTTTGTCAAAAAATAGTTGCATAAGTCCAATACAGCCATCAGCCCATAAACCGTATCAAACTATGAAAATATATCTCAGATCAACAGTAGTAGCAACCACATAATTCCTCTGAATTTGCCAAGTCCAAGATGTACTCCCACAGTAATACCAGCTACACAATTTGTCTGAATTTACTTACCAAATAATAACGAAACTCCGCATTTGATTCTGCAATGTTGGTCACCATCACTTGGCCACTTTGTCAGCGAATCATACTTTATTCGCTATTTGTGAGTATCGTCATGCTCTCCATGAGATTCGTCCATTTCATAACAAACCACCATTACCACTTTCGTTGGTTACTGCTGCTGAAGTTTATCCACTTGGCTTGAAGATGATAACTACATAAACGTCACTAAAAACAGGACTATGTTTTAACTGCAGCAAGTGTTCCTGTTACTTTTGAGGATGATGACGATGATGATGATGAGTGTGGTTTTACATATACATGGATCATTTTCATGGGTTTTATGATTGTATTCCTGTTTCGTTTGCATTTAACTGTGCCTCAATTTTTTTTGTTATTTTATTTGGTGGCTGTTTTATATTTGGTCTGCTTTTCATTGTAGACTTACACTAGAAAATGGGGGTTTTTTAATTGATATGTAACGTATTTAAATATTTAAAAATACTTCTGGAAGATAATGCAAGTGATACAACAGTGATATATTTACACAATTCTATTGGTACTAGTTAGAATTTCGATAAGATTCATAAAAATTTTTACACTGAAAATTTGAGCAAAGTTGTATTTTTGTAAAATTTTAGTTTTGTATAAAATTTAGTCGAAATTTAATTTATATAGAAAATAACGTCGAAATTTAATTTTTACAAAAAATTGCGTCAAATTGGATTTAAATAGAAAAATTATCCGTTATTTCTTTTCTAGCGAATATTTCGTGAAATTTAATTACTTTAAAAAATTTCGTCGAAATTTATTTGTTAAAAATTTTTATTGCAAATTCCCCGAAATTTAATTTTTAAAGAAATACAAATATAAGAGAGTTAATTGTAGATGAAGTCCATCCTGGTAGCCTTCCTAAAACTAGTCAGGCAGTCTTCATATTGATAACACTCCCAAATATTTGGCAAAGCTCCGAAACACTATGGAGTTTAAAGGCATCACATAGTCGACTCTAACCGATTTTGTGGTCTTCTCACTTGTCTTGACATTGTTTTTGAAGATTTCGTTTCACCGGTCGTTGAAACGTTTTTGTTTTTGTTTTTTTTTTTTTGGTATTCTCCAACTTTTGGTAATGCAACCAGCATTATTCTCAACTGAATTACTACTTTATTTTATTCCAGTTTCTGTTTGAGAAACATAAAAATTGAGTAATGTTGTATTTTTGTGGTTTTTGGTACTAAACCTAAAACGCTTTCACTTCCAACATCCTTATTTTTATTGCAATGTCGGCGGACTCAGGCCACCGGGATATGATGATGTTTTTATGACGTTGACGTTCACGACGATGCCGATGCCGACGTTGATGGGGAAATGAGTTGTAAGTTCATTTAATGTAAATGGTTATTATTTTTGCGTTTTGTGTATATGCGTCTGTGTGTGTGTGAATGTTTAATTTTTTTTTCTGTCATTGTGGCTTGCAGCTATTAAATTTGCTTCCGGTAGCGTGAGTTATAGTCTTCAAAGTCAATCCGGACAATTTTATGTGCGGTGGCGGTTTGTTGAAAAAAGTCATTTCGACAAAAACCTATATATTATTCATGTTTATGGCCTGAATGAATGGTGATGAAATGGGTTTTTTTATGTAGCTCCTGGAGTGTTGTTATTATTAGTCTTGTAACCCGTTTAGCTTCGTAAAGAGAGAGAGAGGATATCATTGAAAAGCATAGAAAAAGATTTTTAATATTAATTTTTTGTTAGTACTATAATATAATTATTTTTGCTTTTTATTAACGAGTAACTCAACAAAGGCGATACATTTTTATTTACAATCTAAAAAAATTATATTTTTTTTATATTTTTGAAAAAACGCCTTCATGTTATATCCTGCAGAAAAATGATAACCGCAAACGATTCCTTTAGCATTACCAGTAATTAGATTTTTGATAGCCAGAGTTTTGAAAATAATGAGTTACCAAGAGCAACCAACATCGGTTACCAGCGTTCCACTATGAAAGGCATGATTAATTGGTGCCCACGTTCGAATCCCGAAACGATCCACATTTTTACCCTGCACCACACTGTGGAACAGGGTATTATAAGTTAGTGCATATGTTTGCAACACCCAGAAGGAGACGACATAGACATATGGTGTCTTTGGCAAAGATGCTCAGGGTGGACTCCTGAGTTGATATAGCCATGTCCGTCTGTCCGTGTCGCAGTTGTCGCAGGTCGCAGTTGTAGTCCAATCGACTTCAAATTTGGCACAAGTATGTGTTTTGGCCGAGAGTACTCCGATTTAATTGAAATTTTGCACAGGGAGTGGAATTAGCATTGTAGCTATGCGTGCCAAATTTGGTTGAAATTAGTGCAGATTTAGATATAGCTCCCATATATATCGTTCGCCCGATTTACACTCATATGATCACAGAGGCCAATTTTTAACTCCGATTTAGTTGAAATTTTGCACAGGGAGTAGAATCAGTATTGTATCTATTCGTGGCAAATTTGGTTGAAATCGGTTCAGATTTAGATATAGCTCCCATATATATCGTTCGCCAGATTTACACTCATATGACCACAGAGGCCAATTTTTAACTCCGATTTAGTTGAAATTTTGCACAGGGAGTAGAATCAGTATTGTATCTATTCGTGGCAAATTTGGTTGAAATCGGTTCAGATTTAGATATAGCTCCCATATATATCGTTCGCCCGATTTACAGTCATATGACCACAGTGGCCAATCTTTTACTCGGACTTAATTGAAATTTTGCACAGGGAGTAGAATTAGCATTGTAGCTATGCGTGCCAAATTTGGTTGACATCGGGTGGGATTTAGATATAGCTCCCATATATATCGTTCGCCCGATTTATACTCATTTGCCCACAAAGGCCAATTTTTTTTCCGATTTAGTTGAAATTTTGCATAGGGAGTAGAATTAGCATTGTAACTATGCGTGCCAAATTTGGTTGAAATCGGTTCAGATTAGATATATCTCCCATATATAGCTTTCGCCCGATTTACACTCATATGACCACAGAGGCCAATTTTTAACTCCGATTTAGTTGAAACTGGCACATGCGTGCCAAATTTGGTTGACTTCGGTTCAGATTTAGATATAGCTCCCATATATATGTTTTTCTGATTTCGACAAAAATGGTCAAAATACCAACAATTTCCTTGTTAAATCGCCACTGCTTAGTCGAAAAGTTGTAAAAATGACTCTAATTTTCCTAAACTTCTAATACATATACATCGAGCGATAAATCATAAATAAACTTTTGCGAAGTTTCCTTAAAATTGCGTCAGACTTAAATATTTTCCATATTTATACCCTTCACTACTACTGTGGTAAAGGGTATAATAAGTTTGTGCATTTGTATGTAACGCCAAGAAATAGTGGTCATAGACCCATCTTTTAGTATTCCGATCGGCTTAGAATTAAATTCTGAGTCGATTTAGCGATGTCCGTCTGTCTGTCTGTCTGTCCGTCCGTCTGTCTGTATATGTAATTTTGTGTGCAAAGTACAGCTCGCACTTTAAGTCCGATCGTCCTCAAATTTGGCATAGCGTCGTTTTTTAGAACAAAGATAATCGCTATTGATTTTGGAAAAAATCGTTTCAGATTTAGATATAGCTTCCATATATATTTATCCCCGATCTGGTCATAATTGACGTGTTTATCAACCGATTTTCTTCAAACTCCGTACATCCAAATATTTTATGAATCTCGAAAATCTTGCAAAATATCAGCCAAATCGGCTCAGATTTAGATATAGCTCCCATATATATCTTTCGTCCGATTTAGACTCATATGACCACAGAGGCCAAAGTTTACTACCGATCTTCGTGAAATTTTGCACAGAGGGTAGAATTGACATTCTCCCAATGCTTGGTAAATTTGATTGAAGTCGGTTCAAATTTAGATATAGCTCCCATATATATCTTTCGTCCGATTTGAACTTATATGGCCACAAAAGCCAGAGTTTTGCCGTGATTTGCTTCAAATTTTGCACAAGGGGTACGTTTAATAGTATCGTTAAGTGTGTCAGTTAAAATCGGTTCAGATTTAGATATAGCTCACATATATATCTTTCTTTCAAATCGGACGAAAGATATATATGGGAGCTGAATCGATTTTGACCATATTTGGCACATACAATAGTATCGTTAAAAGTACCGCTTGTGCAAAATTTGAAGTAAGTCAGGGCAAAACTCTGGCTTTTGTGACCATATAAGTCCAAATCGGGCGAAAGATATATATGTGAGCTATATCTAAATCTGAACCGATTTTAACAAAATTTGACACACTTAACGATACTATTAAGCGTACCCCTTGTGCAAAATTTGAAGCAAATCACGGCAAAACTCTGGCTTTTGTGGCCATATAAGTTCAAATCGGACGAAAGATATATATGGGAGCTATATCTAAATTTGAACCGACTTCAATCAAATTTACCAAGCATTGGTAGAATGTCAATTCTACCCTCTGTGTAAAATTTCACGAAGATCGGTAGTAAACTTTGGCCTCTGTGGTCATATGAGTCTAAATCGGACGAAAGATATATATGGGAGCTATATCTAAATCTGAACCGATTTGGCTGATATTTTGTAAGATTTTCGAGATTCATAAAATATTTTGATGTACGGTAGTTCAAGAAAATCGGTTGATAAACACGCTAACTATGACCAAATCGGGGATAAATATATATGGCAGCTATATCTAAATCTGAACCGATTTTTTCCAAAACCAATAGCGATTATCTCTGTCCCAAGAAACGGCCCTATGCCAAATTTGAGGACGATCGGACTTAAATTGCGAGCTGTACTTTGTGCACAAAATTACATATACAGACAGACGGACAGACAGACAGACAGACGGACATCGCTAAGTCGACTCAGAATTTAATTCTAAGCCGATCGGTATACTAAAAGATGGATTTATGACCACTATTTCTTGGCGTTACATACAAATGCACAAACTTATTATACCCTGTACCATAGTAGTGGTGAAGTGTATAAAGAACATTTTCATTACTTTTTTGGCGACGCTTTTTTGCTGGGTATGTGATGCCAATATGTGGTTTTTACTAATCGTGCAAAAATTGATCTATATCGATTTATAATTAACTGCACAGCCCTTCTGGAACCCCATGGAGGAAAAAATTGCACCTCATTCACCCATTCAGTTGAAAATTGCCCTTGAATTACAGTGCAAAAATTGATTGTATATTTCAGTCTTTAGTAAAATTATCTATCCATTCCACGTTGAAGGATACAGAAGATTCGCCCTATAATTTATTTTGTTTAACTTTAATTTTCACAATATTTTTTAAATATTTTTTAAACATAAAATGTTAAAACTATCTATCTTTTATAATAATAATATACCAATTGAATTTACATTAATTTATTTGTAAAATTGTGATTTAATTCACTGCTAATTCCAACTGCATTAACTTCTATATTTGCGGTTGTTGGTATTGATGTCATGTCATGAGTCGGGTCCATCTTCATCCAACGAATTGTGCAATATCCCAGGAAACAAGCTAAAACTCAGTGACCGCCAAAGTCATGAATCCCAAATCAAATCCTGCATTCTCCCCAGACACTTGGGTATGCACACAGCTTACAAACATGAAATAGAGCACAAACAACCAAAAAAGAAATCCTCCAAAATCTAAAGACAAACAAATGTGCCAGTGTGTAGTGAAGCATCTCTGAGCCAATATTGATTCCAAATATAAACGTTGAGGAAAACACCACAAACTTTGGACACGTACCCTATGGCCGCAGGGAAAGAGCTGTGTGAGTGGTTTTGGACATTTGCACAACCATTCGTTGTGTCTTTCGCAAATGTTTTCCATCTCTTTTGCAAGGCGAGGAGTCATTTGAATGCAAACATGGAAAATAAGTTTCCTAGAATTCTGTCATGCCTTGCATGGTGAGGGATTGGAACGGAAGGGAAGGAATGAAGGCTAGCTTAGAAATGTCCCAAATGCAATTTTTGGGTAATGAAAGATTTGCTGCCAGGCGACGGAGTGATTTTTGAGTTCACATTCACTCTTTAAGACAGTTTCATCGGAGTCATTCTGAAGTGAGTTGTCCTTGTCATACTCCATCCCATGTAATGATAAGTCTTTGTACAACGAGTCCATGCGTTATCCAATGATTTTGCAATTACATAGCTGGTTTACTTGACCATAAGCCAATAAATAATTACTAATGGGAAATTACGAGAGATGAATTTTAATGCAACAAAGTTGCAAATTAAACAAATCACTGCAGAGTGCATGGCTTAGGGCTATCGAAAGTTTACGGGGTGGAAATCTAAGTGGATAAATGATTATCGCTTGAATTGAGATTTTAACAATAAAACCCAAAACTGATGATTAAAGCATTACAGTTATATGAAAAAAGATGAAGAGAAGATTAATTCTCGTATGCTATTTCCATTAGAGGTTTACATATGAGACCCAAGATGAGTTATATCCATTCGCATAACCTATACTGAAGGTTATAGAAATTCACTCTAGAACAGGCTCTGAGGTAAGATTAGTGAGATGGTAGGTTTTATTCATCGGAAACGAATGAGTGTCAAGTGACGAAATTGAATGCCACCTGCAGCTTGCGCCAATGTGATGCGTAAAGATCGCACAAGGAACGAAGGTGAAGGCGTGGCTTTCATATTAGATCCTTCCAAATAGAATGGACATTAGTGATCCCGACGTGGTGTACATGGGTGTTGCACTCAAGTCTGGGACTACGGAGATAAAGAAATACCATGGGGATAGTTCACCAATGTGGTATCACAATGGACTGAATAGTCTAAGTTAGCCTGATACATCGAGCTGCCACCTAACCTAACCTAATCTATGGGGATATACCTCTGTTTGGAAGACGTTCTCCAGATTATAGTCCACACATTGAGTGCCTGTTGTGTGGACATAATGGATTGGTGCTACAAGACTCCACCCCACACCGTAAACTTTGGCATCCGTGCTGCTCCCATGACCATGTTTTCTAGAGGGTGGTGAACGTCGTTGCACCAACTTTGTTGGTCATAGAATCGGGGAAATGAATATGGAAACTAGTAAGATAGTCGCTGAGCATAAGCGGAACCATAAACTGATCAACTGAAGCAATGCAACCTAGGCACTAGCACATGTTACCAATATCATCAATAGAGCAAAACCATCTAAAGAGATGGACCCAGATGGAATTTCAATGCTTTTGGTGGAACGTCTGGGAATTGAGTATTAGACTTCTAAATTTTTCCTTGGAATCACTCATTATACCCGATGACTGACAAATGGATAGGGTGTTTATACTGCTGAAACCAGGCAAAGACATGAGCAAGGGTAAATCGTACAGACCGATCTCCAATTTATACGAGTAGTTATACTCCACATATTGAGTGGCAGATGGGGGCATAACTAATTGGTGCTAGGACATTCCAATCCATGCCATGAACTTTGGCACCCATGCCCCTTTCATGCTCATATTGCTCGGGAGGTGGTCAGCAACCGCTTACTTTATATATGCTGGTCGAATTGCCCGGGTGAGGCCCAACTTCTCTGCAGAAGCAGCGGGACTCTTATGCGACTCTGATGAGCCACCGTGGTGCAATGGTTAGCATGCCCGCCTTGCATACACAAGGTCGTGGGTTCGATTCCGGCTTCGACCGAACACCAAAGAGTTTTTCAGCGGTTTATTATCCCACCTCAGTAATGCTGGTGACATTACTGAGGGTTTCAAAGCTTCTCTAAGTGGTTTTATTGCAATGTGGAACGCCGTTCGGACTCGGCTATAATAAGGAGGTCCCTTGTCATTGAGCTTAACATGGAATCTGGCAGCACTCAGTGATAAGAGAGAAGTTCACAAATGTGGTATCACAATGGACTGAATAGTCTAAGTGAGCCTGATACATCGGGCTGACACCTAACCTAACCTAACGCCGCCCTGCTGGTCCTAGGAGCAGGGAAAAGAATATAAAAATTACATGGTTACATCAACTGAAAACATGTCATCAACAGAGCAACACCGTCTAAAGCGATGGATCCAGATGGAATTTCAAAACTATTGGTTAAGCATCTGGGAATACTGGGAGTTAAGTACTTGACTAGAATTCTGAATTTGTCCTTGGAATCACTCAATATATATGTGATATCTGGAAAATGGCTAGGGTGATTCCACCACTGAAGGCAGGCAAAGATACGAGCAAGGGTGAATCGCACAGACCGATCTCCCATTTATACGAGTAGTTATACTCCACATATTGAGTGGCAGTTTGGGGCATAACTGATTGGTGCTAGGAGATTCCAATCCATACCATGAACTTTGGCACCCGTGCCCCACCCATGTTCATGTTGCCCAGAGGGTGGTCAGCTACCGCTCGTTTTATACTCGCCGGTCGAATTGACCGGATGAAGCCCAACCTCTCAGCAGAAGCGTCGAGACTCGCGGACAAAGGTGATGAGCACCCACACACATGGTTAGAGCACCTAAAGCATGGTAACGTAGGTATAGGTACTACAAGGAATGATGAGAAGTCGTACGAGGTTTTTTAGTCGACAGTTTATTAAGCATACCGAGAGTGATGGAGCAAACATGAGAGAAAAATGGTCTCGACAACGGAAACATTCAGACAGTTCAATGTTAAAGTCGATGGCGTAACAATTCCGACAACACATTACGCGAAAAATTCTCGGGTTCACATTCAATAAAATGACCTAAAAATCCTGTTGAATGTCAATGTGTGTCCGCCCACACCATTTTGATATTTGAAAAAAAGGCCCTCAAGTCGCTAGCCGGAAACATTTGGGATACGGACACAGAAAACTTGTTGAATACCTAAAAAGCAATTGGCCTGTAAACTATGCAGTCAGAACGCTTAGGTTAGGTTAGGTTAAATCCTTGGATCACCTTTATGTGGAGACGAAGATTCTCTCCGTGTGTAGATTCTCTTTTATAACCGAGTCCCAATAGCGTTTCACATTGCAGTGGGGCGATTTAGAGAATCTTTAAAACAGACAGAAAAGTTACCATCATTACAGAGAGTGGACAAACCACTGCCGAAAAATTTTTGGGTGTTCGGTTGAATTGAACCCATGACACTTTGGCAAGGCGAACATGCTACCATTATCTAATGGCTAGCATATCCCAGTTTAGGTCCAACACCAAAAAGATTTCAGTAATGTGGATGACATTTCTGAGTATACCAAAGTTTCACTAAGTGGTTTTACCGTAATTTGAGACGTAAACGGAGACGGCCACAAACCGCGTGAGATCCACCTCAAAGTAATGCGAATGCGGTTCCAAAGTGGTAATCATGCCCCGAGGGAAGAGAGAAGGAGTTTTTGTGCCGATATAATAGATTGTGATGAAGTCCGGCACATGGGTGGACAAACTGTCAGGTGCATAAAGCATTTTCCTAGCCTAACTCGCAAAAAATCCGCTTCAATGAGGGGCTTCTGAAGTAAGCTATTCTAATTGATCCATCCTAGTGGGTTTGTACATTCTTACTCTTATTCAACGTCCAATACGTTGACCAAATAGTGAACTTGGGTATGAAATTAAATATACAGACTTCTTACATTTTAAAGAAAACATTTTAGATATTTTAATGTGGTTGCCAGGCCATCATGAATATTCTGCTAAACATTCCTTCCAATGTTTTTTTTTACCAGTTTCATCCCATATGGAAGTTGGCCCTGTGGTATTCTATTATGCCATTGTTAGTGGTAACGCCTTAATAATCTCACTAAACCATTATTGTCATTTTGGTTTAGTATGCCACATCCAGCTCCTTTTACACATTCACATGTATCATCACATTTCCATAGTGGCCATGGCAGCCTACACTAGAATCCATAATGTGGTCAGTGGTTTTACCGATCGCTGCAGAGCGCAAGAAAGCAATGTCTCCTACAATATTTTCCAATATCAATATAGACTTCACTACTTGGTATTTTGTTCGCTTGCCATTGTCCAAGTGTCCAAGGATTCGATTCTACCGTTTGACCAAGCGTACTATTGTTTGTCGGTTAGGTTTTTCATTTTTTTACAGCACCATATTTGTTTGCCTCGGTTTTAGTTTGTTTTTATACCAGCAAATTCCTGTGGGAATCAGTTGAAATATAGATTAGGAATATCTATCTACCCCAGAGTATCTCACTCGAATGCTTTGGCACAAAGGTACACTGATATGTGCATTGGTGTGTATAAATCGAGGGAGAGAAATAGAAAGAGGTTAGTAAAAGGGCTAAACAGGGCCCTGAAATGGCGACTTCAAGACTCTTGTGATATACGAAAGCTGAGCTTTTTATACACTCCATCATAGGATTGATGCATACTAAATTTGTCATTTATCATTGGAGGAGTAAATTTAATGCGATGCGGTTGAAATTTGGTGCGCGATGTTAGTATAGGCACCACGGTTGGAATGTTGGTAGAATTCTACCAAAAATTGTGGATTTTTTAATGTGGTAATGTGGATTGGTCGAATTTTTGACATTTTGGGAAATTTTGCTAAATACTCCTCTAACCCACCTAAGTGTTACTTCAACTTTATATAGAAATAAAATATTAACAATATTTCCTATAGAAAAAAAAATGTTGATAAAATTATTTATAGAAATAAAATGTTGACAAAATTTTATATAAAAATTAAATTTTGACAAAATTTGGCGAAAAATTCAATGGGAATAAAAAGTTGACAAAATTTTCTATAGATATAAAATTTGGACAAACATTTTTTATAGAAATAAAATTTTGACATTTTTTATAGAAATAAAATTTTGACAAAATTTTCTATAAGAATGAAATTTTGACAAAACTTTCTATGGGAATAACGTTTCGACAATTTTTTTTGAGAATAAAATTTTGACAAAATTTTTAATAGAAATAAAATTTTGACAAAATTTTCTTAGAAATATAATTTTGACAAAATTTTCCACAGAAATAAAATTTTAACAAAATTTTCTATAAAAAAAAATTTTTTTGTCGAAATTTTCTATAAGAATAAAATTTTGACAAAACTTTCTATGGGAATAAGTTTTAGACAAAATTTGACGATTTGGTAAATTTTGCTAAATACTCCTCTAACCGAGCTAAGTGTTACTTCAACTTTATATAGAAATAAAATATTAACAATATTTTCTATAGAAAAAAAAATTTTGATAAAATTATTTATAGAAATAAAATGTTAACAAAGTTTTCTATAAAAAATACATTTTGACAAAATTTGGCGAAAAATTCAATGGGAATAAAAAGTTGACAAAATTTTCTATAGATATAAAATTTGGACAAACATTTCTATAGAAATAAAATTTTGACAAAATTTTCTATGGGACAATTTTTCTATTCGACAATTTTTTTTTGAGAATAAAATTTTGACAAA
The DNA here is from genome assembly GCF_050003625.1 of Haematobia irritans. Taxonomy (NCBI): domain Eukaryota; kingdom Metazoa; phylum Arthropoda; class Insecta; order Diptera; family Muscidae; genus Haematobia; species Haematobia irritans. The sequence goes on from NC_134398.1 coordinate 209,937,517, forward strand.
ATTTTTAATAGAAATAAAATTTTGACAAAATTTTCTTAGAAATATAATTTTGACAAAATTTTCTACAGAAACACAATTTTAACAAAATTTTCTATAGAAAAAAAATTTTTGACGAAATTTTCTATAAGCATAAAATTTTGACAAAACTTTCTATGGAAATAAGTTTTTGACAAAAAAAAAATTTTTTTTGAGAATAAATTTTGACAAAATTTTCCAAAGAAATAAAATTTTGACAAAATTTCCTATAGAAATAAAATGTTGAAAAATTTTATTGGAAGAATATTTTGACAACAATTTTAATAGAAATAAAATTTGGACAAAATTTTCCCTAACTTTGACAAAATTTTCTATAGAAATAAAATTTTAACAAAATTTTCTATATAAATAAAATAGAAATAAAATTTTGATAAAATTTTCTATAGAAATAAACTTTTGAGAAAATTTTCTAAAGAAATAAAATTTTAACAAAATTTTATATAGAAATAAAATTTTAACAAAACTTTCTATGGGAATAACGTTTTGACACTTTTTTATTTTTTTTTTTTGAGAATAAAATTTTGACAAAATTTTCTATAGAAATAAAATGTTGACAAAAATTTTATTTGAAGAATATTTTGACAAAAATTTTAATAGAAATAAAATTTGGACAAAATTTTCTCTAGAAATATAATTTTTACAAAAATTTCTATAGAAATAAAATTTTAACAAAATTTGCTACAGAAACAAAATTTTAACATAATTTTCTATAGAAATAAAATTTTGACAAAATTTTCTATAGAAATAAAATTTTAACAAAATTTTCTATAGAAATAAAATTTTGACGAAATTTTCTATGAGAATAAAATTTTGACGAAATTTTCTATGGGAATAACGTTTTGACAAAATTTTTTTGGGAATAAAATTTTGACAACATTTGCTATAGAAATAAAGTTTTGAAAAAATTTTGTGTAGAAATAATATTTTAACAAAATTTGCTATAGAAATAAAATATTGACAAAAATTCTTATAGAAATAAAATTTTGACAAAATTTTCTATATAAGTAAAATTTTGAGAAAAATTTCTATAAAAATAAAATTTTGAGAAATTTTTCTGTAGAAATATACTGTTGAGAAAATTTTCTATAGAAATAAAATTTTAACAAAATTTTTTATATAAATAAAATATAAATAAAATTTTGATAAAATGTTCTACAGAAATAAACTTTTGAGAAAATTTTTTATAAAAATAAAATTTTAACAAAATTGTCTATAGAAATAAAATTTTGACCAACTTTTCTATAAGAATAAAATTTTGACAAAACTTTCTATGGGAATAACGTTTTTACATTTTTTTCTGAGAAAAAACTTTTGACAAAATTTTCTATAGAAATAAAATGTTGACAAAAATTTTATTGGAATAATATTTTGACAAAAATTTTAATAGAAATAAAATTTGGACAAAATTTTCCCTAGAAATATAATTTTGACAACATTTTTAATAGAAATAAAATTTTGACAAAATTTTCTTAGAAATGTAATTTTGACAAAATTTTCTACAGAAACACAATTTTAACAAAATTTTCTATAGAAAAAAAAATTTGACAAAATTTTCTATAAGAATAAAATTTTGACAAAACTTTCTATGGAAATAAGTTTTTGACAAAAAATATTTTTTTTTGAGAATAAATTTTGACAAAATTTTCCAAAGAAATAAAATTTTGACAAAATTTCCTATAGAAATAAAATGTTGACAAAAATTTTATTGGAAGAATATATTGACAACAATTTTAATAGAAATAAAATTTGGACAAAATTTTCCCTAACTTTGACAAAATTTTCTATAGAAATAAAATTTTAACAAAATTTTCTATATAAATAAAGTAGAAATAAACTTTTGAGAAAATTTTCTAAAGAAATAAAATTTTAACAAAATTTTATATAGAAATAAAATTTTAACAAAACTTTCTATGGGAATAACGTTTTGACAATTTTTTTTTTTTTTGAGAATAAAATTTTGACAAAATTTTCTATAGAAATAAAATGTTAACAAAAATTTTATTTGAAGAATATTTTGACAAAAATTTTAATAGAAATAAAATTTGGACAAAATTTTCTCTAGAAATATAATTTTTACAAAAATTTCTATAGAAATAAAATTTTAACAAAATTTGCTACAGAAACAAAATTTTAACATAATTTTCTATAGAAATAAAATTTTGACAAAATTTTCTATAGAAATAAAATTTTAACAAAATTTTCTATAGAAATAAAATTTTGACGAAATTTTCTATGAGAATAAAATTTTGACGAAATTTTCTATGGGAATAACGTTTTGACAAAATTTTTTTTGGGAATAAAATTTTGACAACATTTGCTATAGAAATAAAGTTTAGAAAAAATTTTGTGTAGAAATAATATTTTAACAAAATTTGCTATAGAAATAAAATATTGACAAAAATTCTTATAGAAATAAAATTTTGACAAAATTTTCTATATAAGTAAAATTTTGAGAAAAATTTCTATAAAAATAAAATTTTTAGAAATTTTTCTGTAGAAATATACTGTTGAGAAAATTTTCTATAGAAATAAAATTTTAACAAAATTTTTTATATAAATAAAATATAAATAAAATTTTGATAAAATGTTCTACAGAAATAAACTTTTGAGAAAATTTTTTATAAAAATAAAATTTTAACAAAATTGTCTATAGAAATAAAATTTTGACCAACTTTTCTATAAGAATAAAATTTTGACAAAACTTTCTATGGGAATAACGTTTTTACATTTTTTTTTTCTGAGAAAAAACTTTTGACAAAATTTTCTATAGAAATAAAATGTTGACAAAAATTTTATTGGAATAATATTTTGACAAAAATTTTAATAAAAATAAAATTTGGACAAAATTTTCCCTAGAAATATAATTTTGACAAAATTTTCTATAGAAATAAAATTTTAACAAAATTTGCTACAGAAATAAAATTTTAACAAAATTTTCTATAGAAGTAAAATTTTGACAAAATTTTCTATACAAGTAAAATTTTAACATTTTCTATAGAAACACAATTTTGACGAAATTTTCTATAAGAATAAAATTTTGACAAAACATTCTATGGGAATAACGGTTTAACAAATTTTTTTTAAAATAAAATTTGGACAACATTTGGTATAGAAATAAAATTTTGAAAAAATTTTCTGTAGAAATAATATTTTAACAAAATTTGCTATAAAAATAAAATATTGACAAAAATTCTTATAGAAATAAAATTTTGAGAAAATTTTCTATACAAGTAAAATTTTGAGAAAAATTTCTACAGAAATACAATTTTGAGAAAATTTTCTGTAGAAATAAAATTTAGAGAAAATTTTCTATAGAAATAAAATTTTGATAAAATCTTATATAGAAAATATATAAGAAATAAAGTTTTCTATAGAGATAGAATTTTGACAAAATGTTTTATAGAAATAAAATTTTGAGAAAATTTTCTATAGAAATAAAATTTTGATAAAATTTTATATAGAAATAATATAAGAAATAAAGTTTTCTATAGAGATAGAATTTTGACAAAATGTTGTATAGAAATAAAATTTTGAGAAAATTTTTTATGGAAATAAAATTTTGAGAAAATTTTCTATAGAAATAAAATTTTGATGAAATTTTATATAGAAATAAAATTTTCCATAGACATAAAATTTTCATAAAATGTTGTACAGAAATAAAATTTTGATAAGATTTTTTATAGAAATAAAATGTTGGCAAAATTTCTTACAGAATTAAAATTTTGACAAAATGTGCTATAGAAATAAACGTTTGACAAAATTTTCTATAGAAATAAAATTTTAACAAAATTTTCTATAGAACTAACATTTTGAGAAAATTTTATGAAGAAATAACATTTGGAGAAAATGTTCTATTAAAATAAAATTGTGGCAAAATTTCTTTATAGAAATAAAATATTGATAAAATCAAAGATCAATGACTTCAAAATAATATTTTTAAATTTGGTAGATTTGGTGAAATATTGTGAATTTTTAGTGAAATTGCATTCTGGAACATTTTGAAAAATAATAAAGTGATTATAATAGATTATTATTTGGTTTTGTTCTTTTATCCCGAAATATAAAATGTAACCTTCGTAAGTCTCAACAAATTAAACTATTTAAAATTTGTATGAAATTTTCCTATTGGCAGCAACATAATTTAAAGCCTTTGAACATTAAACCTATGACCTCCTCAATTAGCCCTCATGACTGCTGGGACTTTATGTCTAACTATGTAAATATACCGGTGTGAGTTGAATTTCATTTTGGAAAATGCTGGAAATATTTACATACCTCATTCTCACCCAATACCCCATCGATTCCAAACGGGATTCAGAAAGTGTGGCATGTTGTAGCACATTTCAATGTTTCTCATGGCTATGAGCAGCATACACCAGTTTTTGATGGTATTACTGATACTCCTGCTTCAACTGCTGAGTCCTTATTGTGCATTCACATTTAACTATTTTTGCTTACATTTGCAAAATTTGTTTTTCGTTTTTTTTTCTTTAGCTGGAATAGTTTTAACAAGTTATTTTTTCCGGTGGTTTCCTGCTCCATTTCTCTGCCAATGCCATCATTGATGATGTGTTAGAGGGTTGTAGTATGTTGTAGGACGATATATAGAGGGTTGTATTAAACGAGAAATTGAAATTTCGTATATACGCACACAAATGTACCATCACTCACATACATATCGTTTTTTCTGCAACATTTCCTCTACAATTGAACAATTTATTTTTCGTAACCGAAGAGAAAGTACCGCCATAGACATGGAAACCATCAATAATATATAAGAAAATATGGAAGTCGTACCAAGCCGACTAGACTATATTATACACCATTGCTGGGGATATTTACTTCACTTCCAGCAGAAAATCTTAAATCTTTGACTCGGAACCAATAGCAAGATGCTTAGGGGAAGGTTAAACTTTTGGACCACACATTTTTACTTGGACCACATATTTTTGGAGACTTTTAAACCACTATCAATCTGGTACTAAGCTTGACATGATATTAATCCTTGCCAAACTAGGAGAGAACCCATGATCTCTCCTAGTTTCGTTCGCATATATTTGTAACTGTTTAAAAACTTGTCTAGTCTTATTCATACGTATTGTGATCACGGTTGCTATAGTTGGAAGAATTCTTCCAAAAATGGTACATTTTATATTGTTTGGTAGGTTGATAGAAATGTTGAATTTTTGGTAGATTTTGCAAAATATTCGCCTCCAACTAAGAGGTACTTCAATATTCTACACTGAAGAAAATATTGTCGTGAGGTCAAAGATTTCATGTCTTTAAAATACGAATGCAAATTTTGCTTAGCATAGAAGACGCATTTCTCTAATATAAAGTTTTTTCCTTGTTCAAAAGTCGATAAACTTTTCAATGAAGTCGTATTGTCCTTATAATTAAGTGATTTCATTTAAAAATGGGTATCATAACATGAAAGAAAAAATGTTTGGGCTAAGGTCAACTTGACTTAACTAATACAGACAAATTCTTTAAAATTAAAGAAATTGTCTTTAAAATTGTTGCCATTTTGCATCTTGACTACAAAGCAAAAAATCGTTCAAAAATAGGACATGTTTTTCAACACTTTATTTTAAAGACGCTTTTTACTTGAAACATAGCATAATTTCTACTGGAAGTCGAGTCTGAATTTAGAAAATAAAGTTGTCGTTAACTAGTTTTTAAACGACTTTGATAGCATATGAAGAAAAAAAGCTGAAAAAAACGAAAAATTAAAATTTGTTTCCTAGAAGCAAGTACACAAAACCAAAATTTAAAAGAGAATTGTGTCTTAAAAGTATCCTTACTTGTATTCTCCGCTACTTTGGCTCGGCATCAACACCAAATTTATTAAAGTAAAGACAAAATCTTTGGACAAAAAAAATTTTGACAAAATTTTTTTTCGAAATAAAATTTTACAAAAATTATTATGGAAATAAAATTTTGACAAGTAGAATATTGACACAATTTTGTATAGAAATAAAATTTTAACACAATTTTCTATAGAAAAAAATTTTTGAAAAAATTTTCTATAGACATTCAATTTTGAAAAAAGGAAAATAAAATTTTGACATAATTTTCTATAAAAATTTTGACAAAATTTTCTATAGAAATAACATTTTGACAAAATTTTCTATAGGAATAAAATCTTGGCAAAATTTTCTATAGAAAAAAATTTTGGTAAAATTTTCTATAAAAATAAATTTTTGACAAAATTTTTTCTCTAAAAGAAAAATTTTGACAAAATTTTCCATAGAAATAAAATTTTGACAAAAATGTTCCATAGAAATAAAATTTTGACAAAATTTTCTATAGAAATGAAATTTTAATAAACATGTCTGTAGAATAAAAATTTTGGCAAATTTTTTTATAGAAATAAATTTTTAACAACATGACAGAAAAAATATTTTAACAAAATTTTCTATTGAATTAAATATCTTGGCAAAATTTTCTATAGAAATATAATTTTGACAAAATTTTCTATAGAAATAAAATCTTGGCAAATTTTTTTATAGAAATCAAATTTTGACAAAATTTTCAATAGAAATAAAATTTTAACAAAATCTTCTATGGAATTGAAACTCTTGGAAAAATGTTCTATAGAAATACAATTTTGACACAATTTTTTATAGAAATCAAATCTCGGCAAATTTTTCTACAGAAATAAAATCTTGGCAAAATTTTTTGTAGAATTAAAATCTTGGAAAAAACTTTCTATAGAAATAAAATCTTGGCAAAATTTTCCATAGAAATAAAATCTTGGCAAAATTTTCTATAGAAATAAAATTTTAAAAAAATTTTCTATGAAATTAAAATCTTGGCAAAATTTTTTATAGAATTAAAATCTTGGAAAAAATTTCTATAGAAATAAAATCTTGGCAAAATTTTCTACAGAAATAAAATTTTGACAAAATTTTCTATAGAAATAAAATGTTGACAAAATTTTCTATAGAAATAAAAATTTGACAAAATTTTCAATAGAAATCAAATCTCGGCAAAATTTTCTACAGAAATAAATTCTTGGCAAAATTTTTTGTAGAATTAAAATCATGGAAAAAAATTTCTATAGAAATAAAATCTTGGCAAAATTTTCTACAGAAATAAAATTTTGACAAAATTTTCTATAGAAATAAAATCTTGGCAAAAATTTCTATAGAATAAAATCTTGGCAAAATTTTCTATAGAAATAAAATTTTGACAAAATTTGCTATAGAAATAGAATCTTGGTAAAATTTTCTACAGAAATAAAATCTTGGCAAAATGTTCCATAGAAATAAAATCTTGGCAAAATTTTCTATAGATATAAAATCTTGGCAAAATTTGCTATAGAAAAAAATTGTTGACACATTTTTCTATATATATATATATTTTTTTTTTTGACAAATTTTTTTCTATAGAAATAAAATCTTGTCAAAATTTTCTATAGAAATAAATTTTTGACAAAATTTTTTCTATACAAATAAAATTTTGACAAAATTTTCGATAGGAATAAAATTTTGACAAAATTTTCTATAGAAATAAAATTTTATCAAAATTTTCTGTAGAATAAACAATTTTGGCAAAAGTTGTTTATAGAAATAAAATATTTACTCAATTTTCCATAGAAATAAAATTTTGACAAAATGTTCTATGGAATTTAAAATCTTGGCAAAATTTTCTATAGAATTAAAATCTGGGAAAAATTTTCTATGGAATTAAAGATCTTGGGAAAATTTTTTATAGAATTAAAATCTTGGAAAATTTTTCTATAGAAATAAAACCTTGGCAAAATTTTCTACAGAAATAAAATTTTGACAAAATTTTCTATAGAAATAAAATCTTGGCAAAATTTTCTATAGAATAAAATCTTGGCAAAATTTTCTATAGAAATAAAATTTTGACAAAATTTCCTATAGAAATAGAATCTTGGCAAAATTTTCTACAGAAATAAAATCTTGGCAAAATGTTCCATAGAAATAAAATCTTGGCAAAATTTTCTATAGATATAAAATCTTGGCAAAATTTGCAATAGAAAAAAATTTTTGACAAATTTTTTTCTATAGAAATAAGATCTTGTCAAAATTTTCTACAGAACTAAATTTTTGACAAAATTTTTTCTATACAAAAAAAATTTTGACAAAATTTTATATAGAAATAAAATTTTGACAAAATTTTCTATAGAAATAAAATTTTATCAAAACTTTCTGTAGAATAAACAATTTTGGCAAAATTTGTTTATCGAAATAAAATATTTACTAAATTTTCCATAGAAACACACAAAATGTTCTATGGAATTTAAAATATTGGCAAAATTTTCTATAGAATTAAAATCTGGGAAAATTTTTCTATGGAATTAAAAATCTTGGGAAAATTTTTTATAGAATTAAAATCTTGGAAAATTTTTCTATAGAAATAAAACCTTGGCAAAATGTTCTATAGAAATAAAATTTTGACAAAACTTTCTATAGAAATAAAAATCTTGGCAAAATTTTCTATAGAAATATAATACAATAAAAAATACAATTTTGTCATAACTTTTTTTTTTATAGAAATACAATTTTGAGGCGATCCGTCTGTCCGGCTGTCCATCCGTCTGTGGAAATCATATTAGTTTAGGTTAGGTGGCAGCCCGATATATCAGGCTCATTTAGAATATGCAGTCCATTGTGATACCACATTGGTGAACTTCTCTCTTATCACTGAGCTCGGCCCGATTCCATGTTAAGCTCAATAACAAATTAGAAAAGCTTTGAAAACTCAGAAATGTCACCAGCATTACTGAGGTGGGATAATCCATCGCTGAAAAACTTGTTGGTGTTAGGTCGAAGTAGGAATCGAACCCACGACCTTGTGTATGAAAGGCGGGCACGCTAACCATTGCACAACGGTGGCTCCCATGAAAACATAAATCACATTAACTTCGTAACGAAATAAGTTATCATCCATGCAAAAATTTGTCCATATCGGTCCAAAATTATATATAGCTCCCATATAAACCGATTTGACCACCGGACCACACCCTCTTGGAAGTTAAAATTTTACTCATCTCGGTTAACATTTGGTACGCGATGTTTTTGCTAGCATTGTATTCCACCACAGGTCAATAGCTCATTTAAATTGTATGCTTTGAAATTTTGTAGAAGTCTAATAGAGTTTGTCGAAATTGATTCAGACTGAAATATATGTAAAGGGTGATTCTTTTGAGGTTAGGATTTTCATGCATTAGTATTTGACAGATCACGTGGGATTTCAGACATGGTGTCAAAGAGAAAGATGCTCAGTATGCTTTGACATTTCATCATGAATAGACTTACTAACGAGCAACGCTTGCAAATCATTGAATTTTATTACCAAAATCAGTGGCAGAAAATCCGCTTTTTTATCGACAAATTTTGTTCAGCGATGAGGCTCATTTCTGGTTGAATGGCTACGTAAATAAGCAAAATTGCCGCATTTGGAGTGAAGAGCAACCAGAAGCCGTTCAAGAACTGCCCATGCATCCCGAAAAATGCACTGTTTGGTGTGGTTTGTACGCTGGTGGAATCATTGGACCGTATTTTTTCAAAGATGCTGTTGGACGCAACGTTACGGTGAATGGCGATCGCTATCGTTCGATGCTAACAAACTTTTTGTTGCCAAAAATGGAAGAACTGAACTTGGTTGACATGTGGTTTTAACAAGATGGCGCTACATGCCACACAGCTCGCGATTCTATGGCCATTTTGAGGGAAAACTTCGGAGAACAATTCATCTCAAGAAATGGACCGGTAAGTTGGCCACCAAGATCATGCGATTTGACGCCTTTAGACTATTTTTTGTGGGGCTACGTCAAGTCTAAAGTCTACAGAAATAAGCCAGCAACTATTCCAGCTTTGGAAGACAACATTTCCGAAGAAATTCGGGCTATTCCGGCCGAAATGCTCGAAAAAGTTGCCCAAAATTGGACTTTCCGAATGGACCACCTAAGACGCAGCCGCGGTCAACATTTAAATGAAATTATCTTCAAAAAGTAAATGTCATGGACCAATCTAACGTTTCAAATAAAGAACCGATGAGATTTTGCAAATTTTATGCGTTTTTTTTAAAAAAAAGGTTATCAAGCTCTTAACAAATCACCCTTTATATGGAAACATAATTATATAACCCAACAAAATTTTAATAATTTGAGATGATATCAAAAATATAGATCTACAAGGTGGAACGGAGTATAACATACACGCAGAGAAGGAATATGATCACCTCAAACATGTTTCAAGAGCAAAATGTTATTTTTGTATGGTGACCATGTAACATGTTTGTCACTAAAATGTTATTTTCTCGTCAAATATAACCTGTTTGCCGAAATCAGTTACATGATGTCCGAGAAAATAATATGGTTGCGAAAACCATGTTACATGGTCACCACTCAAAAATAACATTTTGCTCTTAAAACATGTTTGAGGTGATCATATTCTTCTCTGGGTGTAGTTGGCCCGGGCCGACTTTCTTTACTTTTTATACTCTGCTCCACACTGTGGAACAGGGTATTATAAGTTAGTGCATATGTTTGCAACGCCCAGAAGGAGACGAGATAGACACATGGTGTCTTTGGCAAAAATGCTCAGGATGGGCTCCTGAATCGATATAGTGATGTCCGTCTGTCCGTCTGTCCGTGAACACATTTTGTAATCAAAGTCTAGGTCGCAGTTTTAGTCCAATCGACTTCAAATTTGGCACAAGTATGTGTTTTGGCTCAGAAAAGATCCCTATTGATTTTGGCAGAAATCGGTTCAGATTTAGATATAGCTCCCATATATATATTTCGCCCGATATGGACTTATATGGCCCCAGAAGCCAGAGTTTTACCCTAATTTGCCTAAAATTTTGCACAAGAAGAACAATTAGCACTATAGTTAAGTGTGCCTAATTTTATTGAAATCGGTTCAGATTTAGATATAGCTCCCATATACATCTTTCGCCCGATATGGACTAATACGGTCCCAGAAGCCAGAGTTTTACCCCAATTTGGTTGAAATTTTGCACAGGGAGTAGAATTAGCATTGTAGCTAAGCGTGCCATATTTGGTTGAAATCGATTCAGATTTAGATATAGCTCCCATATATAGCTTTCGCCCGATTTACACTCATATGACCACAGAGGCCAATTTTTTGCTTCGATTTAGTTGAAATTTTGCACAGGAAGTAGAATTAGCATTATAGCTATGCGTGCCAAATTTGGTTGAAATCGGTTCAGATTTAGATATATCTCCCATATATAGCTTTCGCACGATTTACACTCATATGACCACAGAGGCCAATTTTTAACTCCGATTTAGTTGAAATTTTGCACAGGGAGTAGAATTAGCATTGTTGCTATGCGTGCCAAATTTGGTTGAAATCGGTTCAGATTTAGATATAGCTCCCATATATTTGTTTTTTCTGATTTCGACAAAAATGGTCAAAATACCAACATTTTCCTTGTAAAATCGCCACTGCTTAGTCGAAAAGTTGTAAAAATGACTGTAATTTTCCTAAACTTCTAATACATATATATCGAGCGATAAATCATAAATAAACTTTTTCGAAGTTTACTTAAAATTGCTTCAGATTTAAACGTTTCCCATATTTTTTTACTAACATTGTTTTCCACCCTAGTGCATTAGCCGACTTAAATTTTGAGTCTATAGATTTTGTAGAAGTCTATCAAATTCTTCCAGATTGAGTGGTATTTAAATGTATGTGTTTGGGACAAACCTTTATATGTAGCCCACAACACATTTGACGGATGTGATATGGTATCGAAAATTTAGATCTACAAAGTGGTGCAAGGTATAATATAGTCGGCTCCGCCCGACTTTAGACTTTCCTTACTTGTTTAGCAATATATCAGTTTTTCGATAAATTACCATTGAGTAGTGTAGAGTAAATAAAGTTCGGTTTACCAATTCACAGTATGTTGGTATATTCTCGAATTCATGTTTGAATAAAGTGTAAGACTGGCCACATACATACATTCATTCATCTTTCCATCTTTCTTTATGCGGATAAATTAACCGCATCACATACGTCGTCTGACATTAAATCGTTAATTAACATTTAACAGACGCATGCATTTTTTACATTTTCTTTTACGGTTTTTAATTTATGACACTTACGTAAATCGCTTTTGTTTTTTTGCATATAAGCCATTTAACCAATATCTTTTATGCTTGAAGACCTTTTAATGCCATATTTGGCAGATATTCTCATTATAGTTCACACAGCAGCATTGCTCCCGTAAGCATGAACGTTGCAATGTCTCCTGCTGTGCTTGGCTAAAAGCTTATCGCGCTAATGGCGATAATTATGAATGTTTCTCGGTAATTAAGCGAATAAAAATAATGCTGAAAATAACAAAAATGTCTTTATGAAAAATTGCTTTGCTACCGCCAAAAGTCAGTTCAAAGGTTATTTTCTGCAGCTAGCAGATCATATTTAAAGTGCAATTTGAAAAGGTGAAATATGTATAGGTTATGTTTAAAATTTTTATGGATTTTATTACGCTATCCGTAGAATATATAGGCTCTTGGTTTATCAACTTTTATATTTTCTTACTTTTTTATTTTTATTGTTTTATTAAAATTTCTATAATAATTTCCTATTTCCTTTACAATGCAATTTTAAAACATCACGTTTGCTCCTAATAGAAATGCTTTACAAGTTAAAGGCTTAACCGCATATGTTAAAAGTCTAGTGTCACAGACACATTTTTCAATATAGAAAAAAATGTGGCACGTATGCTGTTGTCCTCTAAAACAATCACAACTAAAACTATCGTCATGTTTGCATGACAAACTTCATGACGTTGTGTTATCTTCAGGCATTGTAAACATTTTTGTTTGATGTACCGTGGGATTGTGGGAATTATGGATGGCAAGACATATGTTTGTAATGGACGCTGCGGAAGGGTGTTGGGTTTTTTGAGTGATAGATATTGGATTTTCTGTGAGACCATCGAAGGGAGAAATAAATTGCAAGTAATTCCAACACAAAAGAATATAGTCCATAAGGTGTAATTAAGATGGGTATTTTAATAATTTTTTTGGAATAAGAACACAGTTCTTTATCTCTCTCAAGTGTCATATGCATCATCACTGGCTAGTTCTACTAATCACTTTTGTAGCTTCTTTTCACATAAGATTCAAATACATTTGGGGTCTTTCCTTTAAACTGTTGACTTCATTTCGTATTATTTATTCCCGGACTTTTTCGGTTGCGATAATGGATTTGGCTTTGGTTTTAGGTCATTTTTAAAATCCCGCAGTATGTTTTCCAATGTTGCCTTTAGTCATTACAAATTCTGTTCATACACTGAAAAAACAGTGAACCCTTTTCCATTGCAAAATGAACTAAACTGTAGTAATATTGACCATGATTTAGCCCTTAAGATTTTTTTCAACTTGTCTAGTTTATATTTCTCTTAAATTTTAGTTCATCTATGTCATTGTATTTTAGTTCAATTTTACAACACCATAAGATTTATATACCCCTACCAAGTTAAAAAGTCAGTATTATTTTGGTTTACTTGCTTATTTTGTGGGAAACCCGATAATAAAAATTGGTTAACAGTCTCTTTAAAATGTCGACGACTAAACTATTTTCAAATCAATCATTCCACAGTACAGAGAAATTAAATAATTAAAGGAACAGCAAACCGATTTACTATTATGAAAATTTTCATACATTAAAATTAAAATTTCTTTAAGCAAAAGTACTTTATTATAAAAACTTATGATGAAAGCTCTTAATACAATGTTTTTTGAGAATAAAAATTATGACCACGTGGAACAGGAAGTAGTTCATTTGAACTCGCTGTTTGGACATTTTGACTTATCCTTTTTTTATTCATCGTAGGTAATTTTTTCACATATCTTGCTGGAAAAAAATGGAAACAATAATGAAAATTGTTAAAAATGAACACCATGTAATGAAATATAATTTTTAATTCTTCATTTTAGCTTGTAACTTACCATATTTGGGGGCATTTTATCAAATGGTGTAAGGAATTCTTTGGACAACGTATCTCATAAAATTTGTACCTGAAACAATTATAGAAATAATGGAGTATTCTATATAAACTCATAAAACTGTGTTGTTATCGATGTGAAGGATATAATAAAATATATATTCTAGTTGAAAAAAAAAACCACAGTTTTAATATAAAACTTACCAATTCTCTATTAAATTATACGCTGAGCGGAAATATAAAAAGTTGTCCAAATTTATTTGGGTTACTCTGAAATTAAATATTTATTTTTTACAATAAATAAAATTATTAAATAGGTTTTCAAAAAATCTAATGAAAAAAATAATAATATGCATAAAAAACCAAATATTCTTGATAACCCTAGACAGTCATCATTCGTCAAAATGACGACACGTAATTTCATTTTCGATTTAAAATGTATTTTAGTCTATTGGGAAATGGTAAATTTAAGTTATACTAATTCGACCGTTTTATGAATTTTTGTTTTATACTAATTAAAACCAAATTGAATAAGAAAATAAACTCAAGTTTGGTTCACTTTTTCGCTCACGATGAAAATTATAGCGTCTTGAAATGAGCCGTAGTCAAACTGACGAAGGATGACGTTAATGTATAAAAAATAAGGATGACTGTCCAGGGCTAAAAGAAGTTAAAGAATCCTTACCAATTCACTATTACATTACAGGCAAAGGAGTACTAAAAATTTGTCCAAATTTTTAAGGGATTATTCTGAAATTAAATATTTGTTTTTACATTAAAAATATTACATTGGTTTCCAAAAAATTTGATTAAAGAAATACTAAAATAAGGCATTAAAAACTGTAATTTTGATGATAAAAAGGTCACAAAAACGTAAATATTCTAGTTGAAATAAAGCCAATTTTAAAAGAAAACATACCAATTCTCTATTTTGTAAATTTGTTCGAATCCATCTGGAGTTGCTCTGAAATTAAATATTGTTTTTACAACAAAGAAGAACATTAAACTGGTTTCCAAAAAAATTAATTAATAAATAATAATATACATAAAAAATATTATTTTTAAAAGAAAAGTCATATTAAAAAAATACTTACCAATTTATGAATAAACTATACGCAGAGATATAACAACAATTTTCCAAATTCATCTGGAATTGATATTAATTTTTTACATAGAATAATAAAAATTTCAATACACTTTCAATTTCAACATATCTTCCTAAATATTCGTAATAACTTTTATCTAAACTACCGATAAAATATTAATAACTTTCATTTAAAAGGTTTAATAAACAAACACCAATATATGTCTCAAAAATCCAAAATATTCCATGCCTTTATATTCCCTTGTTGCATACATACTTAAAAGATGCAACAGCCCACGCCAACGCCAACTATACAACTGTCGCATGCCAAACAAAACCAAGCAAAGCCAAAACATTCCTACAACAACAAAAACACATGTGCCTTTATTGAAAACAACACCTCATCCAGCCAAATAAACCATCCGCGAATAACAAACACACACACACAAACCACTAAATGAACAAAAGTAAAAACAACCCCACGCTCATGTATACACAACAAAACTCAAGTAACATCATCTTTACATTAATCACATTCCACTATGGCGATAAAGATCTCTGTACTATGCATTAGTTCATCGCATCTGCTGACAATTTACTCTTAGAATAATATTCGTAAAGGCACACCAGTTTATGAACGATGAAACGTTTAACTTAAAATTTGCAAAAAATTCAAGAAATGTTATCAACCATTTTTGACGAAAATGTCTATAAATTTAATTACATGTGAACTAAAAATATTTCATTGGGTAATTTTTTACCAATAATTATTAACTATAGGAATTGGCAGTAAAAAATTGCTATCCACTTTCAAGTTCATTTTTCGTAAAAAAATATTTTCTCATACAAAAAAATCTTATAGTAAATGGCACTTATTATTTAGAAAATACTTTACATTTCACAAGTACTTTTATAGCATGACAAACGAATTTTTAACTACCAGTTAAGAAATTTTTTAAGGAAATTTCCATCGTATTTTGTAGGCCATGAACTAAACGATTGCTACTTAGAATTTGTAAAATTTCCTTTCGAGTAGTTAATTTTCGTTGAAGATACGAAAAATGAACTAAAATTCTGGAAAATTCTTGTAATAAATTATTGTAAAAATCTTCTTAAATTTACGAGACACTTTTTTTTTCTGTGTACCAAAATTTTATATTTATAGAAAACGTTGTCAAAATATGATTTCTATAGAAAATTTTGTCAAAATTTTATTTCTATAGAAAATTTTGTCAAAATTTTATTTCTATAGAAAATTGTGTCAAAATTTTATTTCTATAGAACATTTTGTCAAAATTTTATTTCTATAGAAAATTTTGTCAAAATTTTATTTCAATAGAAAATTTTGTCAGAATTTTATTTCTATAGAAAATGTTGTCAAAATTTTATTTCTATAGAAACTTTAAACTTAATTATATACGTATTTAATCGGCCTTTTTTAGTTTAATATATACCACGTATGGACTATGTGGTATATATTACGGTGTTAGGAAGTTTTAAGATACCTTGCCATCGGCAAGTGTTACCGCAACCCAAGTAATTCGATTGTGGATGACAGTCTTCAGTAGAAGTTTCTACGCAATCCATGGTGGAGGGTACATAAGCTTCAGCATGGCCGAACTTACGGCCGTATATACTTGTTTTTTTTTTTTTTGCTCAGTGTGATCCGAAATCTCTGAGCAGATACGAAGGAATTATCAACTTGTAATTGATTGGGAACTGTTGTCCTCAAAGAGATGGGAACTAATGAGAACTTCGGATTATTGTTAGTTGGTTTCCATTTTGGAGGACTGTGTGGTCATAGGAGCCACCCTGATGCAATGGTTAGCTTGCCCGCCTTGCATACAAAGGGTGGTGGGTTCAAGCAATGCTTCGATCGAACACCAAAAGTATTTCAGCGGTGGAGTATCCTCTCATGTCACCACCATGGTGACATTTCTGAGGGTTTCAAAGCTTCTATAAATGGTTTCACTAAAATGGGCAGCGCCGTTCAGTCTCGGCTATAAAAATGAGGTCACTTTTCAATGAGCTTAACATGGAATCGGGCAGTACTCTGTCATAAGAGAGAATTTCACCAATGTGGTATGATAATGGGTTGAATAGTCAAAGTGAGTCTGAATCTGAATCGGGCTGCCACTATACCTAACCTAACCTATGGTCATAGGACTCAGTGGGAAAACTGTAACCACGGCCTCAGTGGTTTCGCTAGACCCTCGCAACTACAAGGAAGGATTGTCATTGAGCTACACATAGAATCTTACAAATTATGGGCTTCCCTGATGTTGCATTACTGCAGGGATCGTAGATTTCTAGTTGATCGGAAAATGGTATCTTGGAAGAGAGGTTTGTTTCCCTTGATGAGGACTGTAAAAATCGGAAGATCGGTCTATATGGCGACTATACCAAAACATGGAACGATACGGACCATTTTCGACCTCTAGATTTTCAATTTCAGGCAAATCGGATAGAAAATACACTTTCTAGACGCCCAAGAAGCAAAGTCGGGAGATCGGTCTATATGGGGGCTATACCAACAACATGGTCCGATGGGCACCATTTTCGGCACACCTCTTTATGGTCCTCAAGTACCTCTAGATTTTCAATTTCGGGCTAATTTGACAAAAACTAAGTTTTTTATAAGTCCAAGACTCCAAATCGAGAAATCGGTTTATATGGGGACTATATCAAAACTTGGACTGATATAGCCCATCTTCGAACTTGACCTGCCTGCAACCAAAAAACGAATCTGTGCCAAATTTCAGGACGCTAGAGCAATTATTGAAGGATGTAGCGTGATTACAGAAGGACATGCTTATGTCGCCTTAGAATTTCTCCCTGATCAAGAATATATATACTGTATATAGTCGGAAGTCGATATTTCGAGGTAACTATAAGTTCGATGGTCTCAGTAGAAGAACTGATGACCGAAGGCCTCAACAAGATCATGCGTTTCACTGTAAACCAAACAAAAACGGCCTCAGTATTGGATCTGTTGGCCTTAAGGCCACATTGATTTCCAAAACAAGATCTTTGGTCACACAAATCCATTCTTTCGACCTTCGATCTAGTTGAAAGTGAAATTGTGTCTTCGAAAAGATCTAGTTGATCAGAATTTAATGGAAACATGGTGTGATTTTGATAGGGAATTGGATGTTTTCCATGGCAGAGAACTATATTATCTTAAGTGGGGCAATTGTAAACCAGGAGAATTCATTACTGTAAGCCCAAATGCCTCAGTGGTTCTCCAAACTAGATCTTTGGTCTTACAGTTCCACCCTTGAGACCTTCATCTCTACTGTTCCCCCACTAAAAGAATCGTCTATTTTTAGTTTAATGGGAACTGGTTTCTTCGAAGATAGAGTTCGGTTTGATTTTGGCAGGGAGTTGGTTGATTACCATTTCGAAGAACGGTATTTCATAGGTCTCAGTGGGGCAACTTTAAACCTGAAAAACTCATTAGTAGAACTGATGACCCGAAGGCCTCAGGGGTTTCCACAACAAGATCTTGGGTCTCACTGTAAACCCAAAGGCCTCTGTAGCGGTTATATTGTCCTGAAAGCCTCAGCGGTTTCCAAAACGAGATCTTGAGTCACACAATACCATCCTTTAGACCTTCGTTCTATTTAAACGGCAACTGGTGTCTTCAAAGAGATCTAGTAGATCAGGATTTGACAAATACATGGTTTGATGTTGGTAAGGAATTGGTTGTTTTTCCATTGCAGAGAACTATTGTGTCCTAGGTATCTGTGGGGCAACCGTAAACCAAGATAATTCAGTAGAGGAATTGTAAGTCCGAATGCCTAAGTGGTTTCCAAAACAAGATTTGGGTCATACAATTCCGTCCTTAAGATCTTCGTCCCTACAGTTCCCTCACTAAAGGAACCGTCGATTTCCAGTTTATCGGGAACTGGAGTTCTCGAAGAGATGTAGTTCATTAAGAGCTAATGGAATCTTTGGTTTGATGTTTGTAGAAAAATTGTTAATTTCCTCTGTGGAGCACTGTAAGGTCATAGATTTTGGTAGGGCAGCTGTAAGGCTACAGTGGTTCCCCTAAATAGACTTTCCATCCTACAATTCCATCTTCGAGATCAGTACAGTACCCAAACGTAGTATTCGCCAAATTTTACTTGATCAGGAACTGGTACTTTCGAAGGAATGCAGTTATTCGGGAGCTAATTTAAACTTTGATTGAGGTGGGTAGATATTTGGTTGGTTTCCATGGTGGAGAACTGTAGATTGATAGGGCTCAGGGAGCAACAATAAGCTTGAAGGGCCCTGTGGTTTGCCCAAAAAGACGGACAATGCCCACATTCTCAACACTCGAAGAATCGTCGATTTCCAGTTGATCGGGAATTGGTCTCATTGGATGGTCGGGAGCTAAAAAAAATTTGCTTTAATGTAGGTAGAGAGTTGGTTGGTTTCGATTGCGGAGAAGTGTGGGATCATAGATCTCGTCGATGTCCAGTTGATAGGGAACTGGTGTCATCGAAGATCTGGATAGGGAGCTAATAATAAATGCAGTTTGGGGAACTGTGTATCTTAGACCTCAGTCGGCAACTGTAAGCCCGAAGGTCTCAGTAGGGCAACTTTTGTTCTGAAGGTCTCCAAAGGTTTCATAAACAAGGCCTTGGGTCGTACAATTCCATCCTTGAGGCCTTCGACCTTACAGTTCCCCCCACTAAAGGAATTATCGATTTCTAGTTGAACGGGAACTGGTGTCCGCGAAGAAATGTCTTCGGTCAGGAGCTAATGGAAAATTGGTTTGATGGAAACTTCGGCCCCACAGTTCACCCATTAAAGAAGTCGCCAATTTTCGCTTGACCGGAAACTCATAGTTTCGACGGAATGTGGTAGAGCGGGAGCCAATGGAAACTTCGGTTTGTCGTAGGTATGCAGGCAGTGATTTCCCCAAGTAGAACTTTGGTTCTACCATGTCCGCAATCCCCCACTGAAAGAATCTACGTGCTATAGTTGATCGGAAACTGGTGTCTTCGAGGGGATGCAGTTGATCCGGAGATAATGAAAACTTCAATGTAATGTTGATAGGTAGTTTGTTGGTTTCCCTTACAGAGAAGTTTAGAATCATAGGCCTCAACAGGGTAACTGTAAATTCGAAGAACTCAGAGGTTTCTCGAATTAGACATTCGGTCCTACAGATTCCCTTACCAAGACTTTGGTTCCAACAGTTCCGCTCATGAGACGTTCGATTCTAAAGTTCCCCTACTAAACCTTCGATCCTACAGTTTACCGACTGAAACCTTTGGGAGCCACCGTGGTGCAATGGTTAGCATGCCCGCCTAGCATGCACAAGCTCGTGGGTTCGATTCCTGCTTCGACCAAACACCAAAAAGTTTTTCAGCGGTGGATTATCCCACCTCAGTAATGCTGGAGACATTTTTGAGGGTTTCAAAGCTTCTCTAAGTGGTTTCGGCTATAAAAAGGAGGTCCCTTGTCATTAGGCTTAACATGGAATCGGGCAGCACTCAGTGATCAGAGAGAAGTTCACCAATGTGGTCTCACAATGGACTGAATAGTCTAAGTGAGCCGGATGCATCGGGTTGCCACCTAACCTAATCTTGGTTCAATGAGACTGCCACTGAGACCTTCGATCTTAAATTTTACTTTTAAAATACCCTCTCCATTTGTAAAATTTTCATATTCTGCATTTCTTCTGATTTCAACAAAAGGACCCTTTATATTGAAAACAATATTCCAAAAGTTTTAATGGGGGGTGATATACATGCTCCCTTATTTGAATATTCTTGTTTTTTTTTTTTGGTAGAGGAGTTTGTTTCCAAACAAAAGTTTTGGGTATGGCAAATACATAGTCATGGTGTAATTTATGTAGACTGCCCCATTGGTTACTTTTACCTTTTGTCATGTATTCTGCTCATTGGCCAAGGCAATTATAATCGAACAGGTATTGATTAATCGGACTCCAAGGCATAATAAATTTTACACACAAATATTATAGAGAAGAATAAGGAAAAAAGGAATTCATTTGCAATGTTATGCATAAAGAAAGCAAATTAAAATTTATGACAATTTCGCTTTTGCTCGTTTGTACAAAATGAATAAATGAATTATTATTAATAATAGAAAATAGAAAAACTAATTAATTTATGTTAAGGGGAATACTCGATGAACTCAACCGCGCTAGCGAAAGATGTTGGCAACAGTTTTAAACGTTGTTTTTTCAGTTATAATAGAAAATAGTTATTTTCCATATTCTAGGGGGAAGAAGAATTGTGAAATTGGTAATAATTGAATTTTAGCAATTATTGAAAATAAGTATAAAAAAATAATAAATTGTTTTTCCCAATGCTTTAAGAAAACTATTTAGACAATAAAAGAGAACTACTTTTGTTTGGAAGGAAAATCTACCTATACCCTCAATGAAGATAGCTCTCCAAAGAGATAAGAAGTTATGATTTTTGTTCCACCTCCATGACTACATAATAGTGGGGGGTAAAAAATTATATTTTTCTGAGTATTTTTCATCAACATATTAAAGAGGGAAAAAGGGAAGTGCAGCTTAGTTTTCTCATCGGTTGAGGTAAACTAAGCATGCCCAAAACCTTTTGGAATAAGAACAAATCTTAATCTCTATCGAGTAAATTTTTGATTAATTTGGTTTTATTCATGGAAACTATTCTCCAGTCCACTTGTGTGATATATGACAATCTTTCTATATAAGCAATAAATGGTGGAAGCAGGCATTCAGAATGTTATCTATTTGTACATAACCGGGAACTGATATTATTGCTGAGATAAATGCGATCGAAAGTCGATGGTCGGAATTCGTGGCAGGAAAATGATAGGGATAAGATCGAATGTTGATTTGTTTACAGCTTATTAGTTGTTGAAGATGATTCTTTGATAGGGAATTCGATTCGTAAATTATGAGAACTTTGTTTCTTCGACAAGAATTTCAGTTCGTTGATGTATGTATCAGTACTTGATGAGAAATTCGGTTCGATGATGGTTGATGATAGTGGATGAAAACTTCGTTTCGTTGATGATCGGTAGTTGATGAGAACTTCGGGTCATTGGTATCGCTACTTAATAATGACCAAATACTGGTCATCAAAGTATTTGATGAAAATTTCGCTTCGTTGATGGCAGATAGTCGTTTAGTTGATGATTGGTAGTTAATGAAAATTCTGTTCTTCCGTTTGATGATGATCGGTAGTGGATGATAACATTGGTTTGACGATGATCGCTAGTTGATGAAAAATTCGTCCCGTAGATGATCGCTAGTCGATGAGAACTTCGGGTCATTGGTAATCGGTAGTTGATGATGACTAAATACTAATAAGGTCGATTCGTTGATCGATGATCGATAGTTGTTGAAAATTCGGGTCGAAGATGATCGATAGTGGATGCGAACTTTAGTCCGACGAAGATCGGTATTTGAAAAAACTTCAAATCGTTGATGAATGGAAGTCGATGGAGACTGCGATTTATTTATGATCGAAAATTAATGAGTAGTTCGGTTCGTAGATCGTCGATAGTTTTTGAGAATTTCGGTTCGTTGATGATATAGCTTTTGTTACACAGAAAAAAATTTCACGAAAAATTTTCCAATTAAAATTTTAATTGAGTTTTAAAAAAATATTCAATTAAAAATTTAATTGAATCAACAAATTTTTAATTGAAACAAAAATCAATCACAAAAATTAATAGTATCAATTAATTTTTTAATTGGATCAATTAATTTTTTAATTGACCTTCAATTAATTTTTTAATTGATACTATCATTTCTGTGATTGAAGACATTTCAATTAAAAAATTAATTGGATCAATTAATTTCGTGATTGAATCAGAAAAAAAATTTTTTGTGTGTAGTAGATAGATGATTGCTCATTGCTGTGTAGTTTGCTTAGTTGATGCTCCGGAAGTTGTGTATTCGTCGATTTGACCGAGAACTGGTGAGTTTATGTGATCGGGAACTGCTAATGAGATTTTCGGACACATGAGGTTAATGCAGTTGAGTATTGATATTGTCTCGGATATGATTCCTATATTTGGTCTGGCATTGTCTTCGGTACCAACAGTAGAGCGATAGTCGTTACGTGTAGTCGCTCAAGGTCGGTGTTTGTATTACTTATTGATTATTATGCAATCTACTTTCTTATCTAGTCTAAGTGGGAACTGTAGATCCCTAGATTGCAATGGTGGAACTGTAACCCCATTGATCTCAGCAGACGATCTCCAGATCAGCAAATGGAACCTGGTGGCATTTCTAAGTGTTTCAAAGCTTCTCTAAGTGGTTTCACCGCAATGTGGAACGCCATTCGGACTCGGCTATAAAAATGAGGTCCTTACCATTGAGCTTAACATAGAATCGGGCAGCACTCCTTGACAAGAGAAAATTTCACCACTGTGTATTCACAATGGAGTGTATAGCCTAAGTGAGCTTGAAATATCGGGCTGCCACTATACCTAAGTATGTACGGTCCTGTAGTTGGCCGTATTACTGGCAACTATTATGCAATCTACTTTAAAATCTAGTCTAAGTGGGAACTCCGAGGATACCAATGATGGAATTGTAACTCCAAAAATTTCAGTAGTGGCCTTCTAGATGGGAAGATCCTAGTGGTGCAAATGTAGGCCAGAAGGTCTCAGTAGTGCAATTGTAGGCCTCAGGGTCTACATTACATTAAGTGTCAAGGAATAAGTTCCTTGGCACGCTCAAAAACTGTAAGCAAACTTCAAAAATAAAGATATGCAATGAGCCACCTATAGCACCTAGTTGTAAACACGAAGATGCAATGGTGTTGAAAGACCCAGTCTGTAAGTGAACTGTGGGCCAAAACTGTAGGACCGAAGATCCCAGTGACTGAACTGTAGGTCGAAGGCCTCAGTGGTGGTATTGTAGGCCCGAAGTTCTCCGTGTTTGAGTTGTAGACCAGAAGGCATCAGTGGCTGAGCTTTAGGCCCGGAAGTGTCAGTGGTGGAACAGTAAACTTGAAGATCTCAGTGGTACTATATATTAGGGGCTCAAGAATAAGTTCTTCAGCATACTCAAAAGTTTGTCATCTAAAATTCGTTCAAGAACCCAACTAGAGAAAAATTCTTGAATTTCTTCTCAAAATTCTATTTTTATACCCTGCTCCACACTATGGAACAGGGTATTATAAGTTAGTGCATATGTTTATACCCTGCTCCACACTGTGGAACAGGGTATTATAAGTTAGTGCATATGTTTGCAACACCCAGAAGGAGACGAGATAGACACATGGTGTCTTTGGCAAAAATGCTTAGGGTGGGCTCCTGAGTCGATATAGCCATGTCCGTCTGTCCGTCTGTCCGTGAACACATTTTTGTAATCAAAGTCTAGGTCGCAGTTTTAGTCCAATCGACTTCAAATTTGGCACAAGTATGTGTTTTGGCTCAGAATAGATCCCTATTGATTTTGGAAGAAATCGGTTCAGATTTAGATATAGCTCCCATATATATATTTCACCCGATATGGACTTATATGGCCCCAGAAGCCAGAGTTTTACCCTAATTTTCTTAAAATTTTGTACAAGAGGAACAATTAGTACTATAGTCAAGTGTGCCAAATTTTATTGAAATCGGTTCAGATTTAGATATAGCTCCCATATATATCTTTCGCCCGATATGGACTAATACGGTCCCAGAAGCCAGAGTTTTACCCCAATTTGGTTGAAATTTTGCACAGGGAGTAGAATTGGTATTGTAGCTATGCGTGCCAAATTTGGTTGACATCGGTTCAGATTTAGATATAGCTCCCATATATAGCTTTCGCCCGATTTACACTCATATGACCACAGAGGCCAATTTTTTGCTCCGATTTAGTTGAAGTTTTGCACAGGGAGTAGAATTAGCATTGCTGCTATGCATGCCAAATTTGGTTGAAATCGGTTCAAATTTAGATATAGCTCCCATATATATATTTCG
The DNA here is from genome assembly GCF_050003625.1 of Haematobia irritans. NCBI lineage: Eukaryota > Metazoa > Arthropoda > Insecta > Diptera > Muscidae > Haematobia > Haematobia irritans. Next base: position 209,962,523 of record NC_134398.1, read on the forward strand.
CCCGATATGGACTTATATGGCCCCAGAAGCCAGAGTTTTACCCTAATTTTCTTAAAATTTTGCACAAGAGGAACAATTAGTACTATAGTCAAGTTTGCCAAATTTTATTGAAATCGGTTCAGATTTAGATATAGCTCCCATATATATCTTTCGCCCGATATGGACTAATACGGTCCCAGAAGCCAGAGTTTTACACCAATTTGGTTGAAATTTTGCACAGGGAGTAGAATTGGTATTGTAGCTATGCGTGCCAAATTTGGTTGAAATCGGTTCAGATTTAGATATAGCTCCCATACATAGCTTTCGCCCGATTTACACTCATATGACCACAGAGGCCAATTTTTTGCTCCGATTTAGTTGAAATTTTGCACAGGGAGTAGAATTAACATTGTTGCTATGCGTGCCAAATTTGGTTGAAATCGGTTCAGATTTAGATGGTCAAAATACCAACATTTTCCTTGTAAAATCGCCACTGCTTAGTCGAAAAGTTGTAAAAATGACCCTAATTTTCCTAAACTTCTAATACATGTATATCGAGCGATAAATCATAAATAAACTTTTTCGAAGTTTCCTTAAAATTGCTTCAGATTTAAACGTTTCCCATATTTTTTTACTAAAATTGTGTTCCACCCTAGTGCATTAGCCGACTTAAATTTTGAGTCTATAGATTTTGTAGAAGTCTATCAAATTCTGTTTAGATTATATATGAAGAGCCCCCAACACATTTGACGGATGTGATATGGTATCGAAAATTTAGATCTACAAAGTGGTGCAGGGTATAATATAGTCGGCCCCGCCCGACTTTAGACTTTCCATACTTGTTTTTCTATATATTTTAGCAGTAAGATAATGAACTAATAATTGTAAATTACTAGATGAGTATGACTCAGTTGTAATGTAAATAAAAATTAAAAAAAAATACTCAAAAGTTACAATTTAACTTGCAATAACCCACCCGTAGAACAATTAGCACTTAGCTGTAAAAGCGAAGATGCAATGGTGTTGAAAGACCAAGCAAGTAGTTTAAGTCGCTGTGACGGAACTATAGGACGATGTTCTCAGTGGTCGAACTGTAAGCCCGAAGGACTCAGTGGTTGAAATGTAGGCTCGAAGATTTCAGTGGTGGAACTGTAGATTGGAAGATTTCTGTGTTGGAACTGTATATCCGAAAATCTCAGTTACTGAACTGTAGGTCCGAATGTTTCTGTGGTGGAACTGTAGATCCAAAGATGTTAGTGAGGCCGTTAGTGGACCGAAGGTGGTTGAACCCGAAGTAGTCCCGAAGGTCTCAATGATGGAACTGCTGATCTAACAGGTTGGCTGATAAGTCCCCGGTCTAACAAAGAAAAACACATTTTTTTGTCAAAATTCGTTTTTATTATTCAACATATTTCCCCTTCAAGAGCAATACAACGATAATAACGACCTTCCAATTTTTTGATACCATTTTGGTAGTACTCCTTCGGTTTTGCCTCAAAATAGGCCTCAGTTTTGGCGATCACCTCTTCATTGCAGCCAAATTTTTTCCCTGCGAGCATCCTTTTGAGGTCTGAGAATAAGAAAAAGTCGCTGGGGGCCAGATCTGGAGAATACGGTTGGTGGGGGAAGCAATTTTTTCTTCTTCATATGGGGCCGTTTTGCCGCGGTTTCGACCTACAAACGCTCCAATAACGCCATATAATAGTCACTGTTGATGGTATTTCCCTTCTCAAGATAATCGATAAAAATTATTCTATGCGCATCCCAAAAAGCAGAGACCATTACTTTGCCAGCGGACTTTTGAGTCTTTCCATGCTTCGGAGACGGTTCACCGGTCGCTGTCCACTCAGCCAACTGTCGATTGGACTAAGGAGTGTAGTGATGGAGCCATGTTTCATCCATTGTCACATATCGACGGAAAAACTCGAGTGTATTACGAGTTAACAGCTGCAAACACCGCTCAGAATCATCAACACGTTGTTGTTTTTTGGTCAAATGTGAGCTCGCGCGGCACCCACTTTGCACAGAGCTTCCGCATATCCAAATAATGATGAATGATATGACCAACACGTTCCTTGATATCTTTAAGGCCTCTGCTATCCCGATCAACTTCATTTTACGGTCATTCAAAATCATTTTGTGGATTTTTTTGATGTTTTCGTCGGTAACCACCTCTTTCGGGCGTTCACTGCGTTCACCGTCCTCCGTGCTCATTTCACCACGCTTGAATTTTGCATACCAATCAATTATTGTTGATTTCCCTGGGACAGAGTCCGGAAACTCATTATCAAGCCAAGTTTTTGCTTCCACCGTATTTGTTCCCTTCAGAAAACAGTATTTTACCAAAACACGAAATTCCTTTTCCATTTCTTTCACAATAACAAAATTTGCTTCACAAAAAACGCTCTATCTCACAAACTAAATGACTTACAGACGTCAAATTTTGACACGAATCATTTGAAGGTTGGTACACGCAAAGAAAAAAAACGTTTGGAAAACGTGTACCAAAAACGTTTTTCTTTTGTTAGAGTTTTTTGAATTGCTTCGAAAAGTATACACTTTTATCACCAAAAAAATTCGTTTGTTACACAATTTTTATTTTTTCAATAAAAAGAGTTATTTTTGAACCAACAACACAGTCCATTTCGTTTATATCAAACAATGTTCTTTTCTGACTTTAGGTCTTTAATAAGACACATTTTACAGTTCATAGTAAAAATTTAATATAGTAGAATGTAATGTTGAAATTTTTTTCGGAATCTTTCGACCAAATCTGGAATATGTGTAAAAAAAAAACTTTGGTCGAAGCAGGGATCGAACCCACGACCCTTGGCATGCAAGTCCGACGTATCAACCACTGCTCCACCGTGGTGCAATGGTTAGCATGCCCGCCTTGCATACACAAGGTCGTGGGTTCGATTCCTGCTACGACCGAACACCAAAAAGTTTTTCAGCGGTGGATTATCCCACCTCAGTAATGCTGGTGACATTTCTGAGGGTTTCAAAGCTTCTCTAAGTGGTTTCACTTCAATGTGGAACGCCGTTCGGACTCGGCTATAAAAAGGAGGTCCCTTGTCATTGAGCTTAACATGGAATCGGGCAGCACTCAGTGATAAGAGAGAAGTTCACCACTGTGGTATCACAATGGACTGAATAGTCTAAGTGAGCCTGATACATCAGGCTGCCACATAACCTAACCTAACCTAACTAAATGTATTTTTCTGTTAAATAAACTTTGTTTAATCGGCTCGTGGGCGCCGCAAGCTATGCTATATTAATATAACTTATATGGATAATTAGCTATTGATGACAATAACAGCTACGTAGCTCAGTGGATAGTGTGCTGCCTTACAAATTGCATGGTCCGCGGTTCGATTCTCAGTCCAGGCGAAAGGTAAAAAAAATTTTAAAATTTATAAAATCGTATAATTTCTTCAACATTGTTTGTATTACAGAAAAAGGTGCTAAGAACTAAAAAACTTCGTGGAAGTGAGAAAGATGTGAGGGAAAATGCAATTAGCCAGAAAAAAAATTTTTTGAGTTAGTCTTTATGAAATTGCTTTTACATCCTGAAAAAGAAGAAACGTTTATCACAAAAAGTATATACTTTTCTTCCAAATACACTTCCTTTCAACGAAAAGCAAATGAGAAACGAACTTTGTTTGTCTAAAATTTCGTTTGGGAGGAAAGAATTATTTTTTTGTGTGTACTATATAAAAATAATATGCATTTAATACTAGCGACGCCATCTATGTGTCAGACGGGGGACTTATCAGCCAACCTGTTAAAAGTTTCAGTATCTGATCTGTATATCCGAAGGTCTCAGTGATGGAACTGTGGAATCGAAGGTCTAAGTGGTTCTATGTATTTAGGTGCCCAGGAAAAAATTCCACGCATAAAAACTATAACCATGCTACGAACAAACCAATATGTAATGAGCCGCCCTTGGAACGATTAGCATCTAGCTATAAATAAAAAGATACTACGATGTTCCAAGTTTCAATCTGCCGTTTATCAGAGTCTGGTTTTGGTTGTAATAAAAACCAGTCATCCCATAGACTAGTTGAGAATTAAATCGTTTTGCATTAATTTGATATGTCAACCAAAATCATGTTAGCGTAGCAGAACACTGTCACCAAGCTATTCTTCAAGCATTCATACTGGCTGGCTGATTGACGATTTGTATGTGTTTGATTGTTGCCTGACTAACGCTTTGGGTGTATTCAAGCTTGTTTACCGGCTGATCATTGATTCGTGCCAGTCTGCTAACATATGATGGACTAGTAATATACCGAAAAATTCTCAAAATTAATTTTGTCACTTTACAGAAGCTTTTGTCATAACGATGAGGCCAATTCTCATACACGCAAAGAAAAAAAACGTTTGGAAAACGTGTACCGAAAACGTTTTTCTTTTGTTAGAGTTTTTTGAATTGCTTCGAAAATTTTAAACTTTTATCACAAAAAAAATTCGTTTGTTACAAAATTTTTATTTTTTCAATAAAAAAAGTTATTTTTGAAACAATAACACAGTCCATTTCGTTTATATCAAACATTGTTCTTTTCCGACTTTAGGTCTTTAATAAGACACAGTTTACAGTTCAAAATTTAATATACTACAATGTAATGTTGAACATTTTCTCGGAATATTCCGAACATATCTGGAATATATGTACAAAAAAAAAAAAAAAAACAAAAAAAAACTTTGGTCGGAGCAGGGATCGAACCCACGACCCTTGGCATGCAAGTCGGACGTAGCAACCACTGCTCCACGGTGCCAAACTAAATGTTTTTTTCTGTTAAATAAACTTTGTTTATTTGGTTCGTGGGCGCCGCAAGCTATGCTATATAAATATAACTTATATGGATATTTATCTATTGATGCCATAACAGGTACATAGCTCAGTGGTTAGTGTGTTGGCTTACAAAGTGCATGGTCCGCGGTTCGATTCTCCGTCCAGGCGAAAGGTAAAAAAAAATTTAAAAATTTATAAAATCGTATAATTTCTTCTACATTGTTGGTATTACAGGAAAAGGTGTTAAGAACTAAAAAATCTCGTGGATGTGAGAAAGATGTAAGGGAAAATGCAATTAGCAAGAAAACAATGTTTTTTTTTTTTTTGAGTTTGTCTTTATGAAATCCTGGAAAAGAATAAACGTTTATCACAAAAAGTATATACTTTTCTTCCAAATACACTTCCTTACAGCGAAAAGCAAATGAGAAACGAACTTTGTTTGTCTAAAATTTCGTTTGGGAGGAAAGAATTATTTTTTTGCGTGTAAAACTAGTAGTTATTCTACAAGCATCCGAATCTCAACGATATGTCACACAATATGGGACACCACTTTCAGATTTCAAATATTATCTCACATTCCCTTACTACTCGATAAATGTGTTTTACCACTCCTGAATTACACTTATTTGAACCAAAGAATAATGTCATAAATATCCTTCTTATAAACCCACCCTTTAGTCATTGTTACATCTACAGTTGCATATGAAATCATGAAAAAATATTCAACAAAATTATAACTACCCTCAATGAGGGTGGTTGTGGTAACTGAGGTCTTTACTAGATTTGAAGCATGCAATTGAATAATTTTGTTTCAAATATTTTCCATTGTAATGTTGCGTGTAACAATCTCTATGGGAGTAAAACCATCAAAAGTCGGTTTTCCTCTCTAATCGTGATGGTTTAACCAGCCAAACGGATTGTAATTAATACAAGCGAATATTTGTTAAAAATTACATTTCCACAAAGATCCAACTCTATGCGTGGTATGACTTTCAGTGATGAAAATGTGTGAGGTTGCATGATTCTCATTAATATGCTACCAATGCTAAAAATTAAAGTTTCACAGGGAGCCATGCTCGTATGGAATTTTATTGGCTTTGTATGGCACACTAGTTTGCCACAATTTAGTTAAAATATTTGCCGGCAAAAGTTGAATTAAGTTCAAAATATGCTTAATACATTTCCTGGAGGTTGAATACATGAAGAGGGTAATTTTATGGAGCATTTATTTTCGCATATTTTCTCGTATTACGCCAGCAAAAAAATCGCTTATACTTTTCAAATGTGAGCTATAATACTGATTCGATTTTGGGTTTCCATGGTAACTAAGCGCATAACAGTGCGGCAAATTTCCATGCCTTATGGGGAAATCCAAAACAACTGACCCTTAAATTTTTGACAAAATATTTATCGGATTTACTAATTTTATTCTCGGATTCGTAGAAGTTCCTATTTTCATTCAATATTTCCAAAAAATTAAGGTTAGAGTAGCTTTAGTTAACCGATTTAAAAGGGTACAAGATTCATCTCATTCAAAGCATGAAAAGAAATCGTGAAAATATAACTCAGCAACAGTGCATAGATGATTTTAAATCATTTTTGCAAAAAAGTTCCGCAGTGGAATGTGGAATTCTACCGAGGTCGTAGTTCCCTTATAAACGAATTTGGTGAAGGTCGTCCAAAAGCAGTTGTTGTTCCGGGAACTTTTGATTTTGTACGCCAACTGATATCGCAAAATCGACTTGTGACCTATCGTGAGATTGAGACAACAGCATGGATGCAATATTGCACGAACATTTGGCTGGTGTCTATTGTTCGAATGAAATACTCCAAAAATACGAACGCGGTGTTTTGAAACATGTCAATGACGATAAATCGTCAATGGTGATAAATCGTGGATGAGCCCGGTTACCACAGTTGGGAGAAATCTATCAAAAATGGTAGATTTTGTACTGCTTGGTAGAGTTCTTGATGTTTGGTTGATTACTCTCCAACTAAGGGTTTTTAAATATTTTATATATAAAAAAAAAACAAGTATATACGACCGTAAGTTCGTCCAGGCCGAAGCTTATGTACCCTCCACCATGTATTGCGTAGAAACTTCTACTGAAGATTGTCATCCACGATCGAATTAAATGCGTATATAATTAAGTTTGACAAAATTTTCCATAGAAATAAAATTTTTGTAAAAGTTTCTATAGAAATAAAATTTTGGCAAAATAAAATTTTGATAACATTATCTATAGAAGTAAACTTTGGAGAAAATGTTCTATAGAAATAAAATTTGGACAAAATTTTCTATAGAAATAAAATTTTGACAAATTTTTCTATAGAAATAACATTTTCACAAAATTCTGTATAGAAATAAAATTTTGACAAAATATTCAATAGAATTAAAATTTTGACAAAATTTTCTATAGTAATAAAATTTTGACAACATTTTCCATAGAAATAAAATTTTGCCAAAATTTTCTATAGAAATAAAATTTCGAAAAATTGTCTATATGTATAAAATTTTGACAAAATTTTCCATAAAAATAAAATTTTGACAAAATTTTCTATAAAAATAAAATTTTGACGAAATTTTCTATAGAAATAAAATTTTGGTCGATTATTTTTGGCTCGAGTGGCAACCATGATTATGAACCGATATGGACCAATATTTGTGTGATTAGAGACCATTTAGTAACACCACGTACCAAATTTCAACCGGATTGGATAAATTTTCCTCCTTTAAGAGGCTCCGGAAGTCAAATCTGAGGAACGGTTTATATGGGGGTTATATATAATTATGGACCGATATGGACCAATTTTTGCATGGTTGTTAGAGACCATATACTAATACCATGTACCAAATTTCAACCGGATCAAATGAATTTTGCTCCTTTAAGAGGCTCCGGAGTTCAAATCTGGGGATCGGTTTATATGGGGACTATACGTAAAAGTGGTCCGATATGGCCCATTTGCAATACCATACGACCTACATCAATAAAAACTACTTGTGCCAAGTTTCAAGTCGATAGCTTGTTTCGTTCGGAAGTTAGCGTGATTTCAACAGACGGACGGACATGCTTAGATCGACTCAGAATTTTACCACGACCCAGAATATATATACTTTATGGGGTCTTAGAGCAATATTTCGATGTATTACAAACGGAATGACAAAGTTAATATACCCCCATCCTATGGTGGAGGGTATAAAACAAATAAGTTTTCGACAAAATTTTCTATAGAAATAAAAATTTTACAAAAAATTTTTGACCAAATTTTCCATAAAATACAATTTTGAGGAAATTTTCTATAGAAATAAAATTATGACAAAAGTTTGTATGAAAATAAAATTTTTTTAAAATTTTCTATGGAAATAAAATTTTGACAAAATTTTCTATAAAAGTAAAATTTTGACAAAATTTTCTATAAAAGTAAAATTTTGACAAAATTTTCTACAACAGTAAAATGTTGACAAAATTTTCTATAACAGTAAAATTTTAACAAAATTTTCCCACGAAATAAAATTTTGACAAAATTTTCTATAAAAGTAAAATTTTGACAAAATTTTCTATAACAGTAAAATTTTGACAAAATTTTCTATAGAAATAATAGTTTGACAAAATGGTCTTTAAAAATAAAATTTTGACAAACATTTTAATAAATGCAATAATTAATTTTCTTGTTTGTCATACTATCAAAGCCCATTCTGAGTAAGTTCTGTAGAAATAAAATTTTCACTAAATATTCTATGGAGATTACATTTTGACAACATTTTCTATAGAAATAAAATTTTGAAAAAAATTTCCATAGAAATGAAATTTTGACAAAAATTTCTATAAAATAAAATTTTTATTGTTGTTTTTGATCTCAGCTTGAAACCATGCATTGACTAAACTACAAGTGTAGCTTAACCAACAGAGGAAAAGTATGCTTGTCAAATTTATTTGGGCCAAGCCCTATAGACTGCAAGATGGTTGGATATACAGCTGTTTTGGAATTACCACATTCCTCATCAGCATCTTCTACTTACAGTAAAACTATCAACCAATTATCAGAATAAATTCGTGTAATTCACTCAACACAAAGTGAACTACACTTGAACCTTCCGAAAAACGGTTTGATAGTCGGCGTGGCCCAAATAAATTTGACAAGCATAAATTTGAGAAGCAATTCCCAACTATAAGAAACAAAACAAATAAAATTTTGATGAAATTGTCTATGCAATTAAAATTTTGATTAAATTTTCTATGGAATTAAAATTTTGATAAAATTTTCCATCGAATTAATATTATGAAAAAAAAATTCTATAGAAATAAAATTTTGACAACATTTTTCATACAAATGAAATTTTTACACAGTTTTCTATGAAAATAAAATTTTGACAAATTTTTCTATAGAAATTAAATTTTTCCAAAATTTTCTGTGGAAATAAAATTTTGACATAATGTACATATAGGGATTAAATTTTGACAAAATTTTCTATAGAAATAAAATTTTGACACAATTTTTCATTGAAATGAAATTTTGACAAAATTTTCTATAAAATAAAATGTTGATGAAATTGTCTATGCCATTTAAATTTTGATGAAATTTTCTATGGAATTAAAATTTTGATACAATTTTCTACAGAATTAAAATTATGAAAAAAAAAATTCTATAGAAATAAAATTTTGACAAAATTTTTTATAGAAATGACATTATTACAAAGTTTTCTACGGAAATAAAGTTTTGACAAATTTTTCTATAGAAATTAAATTTTGACAATATTTTCTAAGGAAATAAAATTTTGCAAAATGTTTTTTAGAAACAGAATTTTGAAAAATTTTTCTATAGAAATAAAATTTTGAGAAAAATTTTCAATAAATTCAATATATTTAAAATAATTAATTTTTTTGTAGAAGTATTAACTTTCCTTGTTGGTACAAACTAAAATCGGTGCAACTTTTAAAATTCGATATACTTACAATTCAAAAGATATTTATTGTCTCTAATACGAGAGGCCATAATATATAAAATGGCAAATACTGGAAAAGTTCTAAAATAAAACAAGTATATACGGCCGTGAGTTCGGCCAGGCCGAATCTTATGTACGCTCCACATTGGATTGCGTAGAAACTTCTACGAAAGACTGTCATCCACAAACGAATTACTTGGGTTGTGGTAATATATATTAACACCACGTACCAAATTTCAACCGAATCAGATGAATTTTGCTTTCAAGAGGCTCCGGAGGTCAAATCTGGGGATCGGTTTATATGGGGGCTACATATAATTATGGACCGATATGGACCAATTCCAGCATGGTTGTTAGAGACAATATACTAACACCACGTACCGAATTTCAAATCGACTCGGATGAATTTTGCTTCTCTTAGAGGCTCCGGAGGTCAAATCTGGGGATCGGTTTATAAGGGGGCTACATATAATTATGGACAGATATGGATCAATTCCTGCATGGTTGTTAGATACAATATACTAACACCACGTACCAAATTTCAGCCGGATCGGATGAAATTTGTTTCTCTTAGAGGCTCCGGTTCGGTTTATGTGGGATCGGCTGGGTATCGGTTTATGTGGGGGCTATATATAATTATGGACCGATGTGGACCAATTTTTGCATGGTGGTTAGAGACCATATACCAACACCATATGCCAAATTTCAGCCGGATTAAATTTGCTTCTCTTTGAGGCTCCGTAAGCCAAATCTGGGGGTCCGTTTATATGGGGCCTATACATAAAAGTGGACCGATATGGCCCATTTGCAATACCATCCGACCTACATCAATAACAACTACTTGTGCCACGTTTCAAGTCCATAGCTTGTTTCGTTCGGAATTTAGCGTGATTTCAACAGACGGACGGACGGACGGACATGCTCAGATCGACTCAGAATTTCACCGCGACCCAGAATATATATACTTTATGGGAACTAAGTGCAATATTTCGATGTGTTACAAACGGAATGACAAAGTTAATATACCCCCCATCCTATGGTGGAGGGTATAAAAAAAAACAAAAAAAATTTTTCTAATTAACCACAAAAATTTAATCAAAAACATAAACATTTGATTTTTTAAATTTGCTAGATTTTTGGTAAAATTTTGTTAAAGGTTTTGTTTTGGCACGAGTGGCAAACGTGATCTATGGGCCAAATCCGCCAAGACAACCCTCTTTCATGTCTCGACTTTCATGGAGGATTGTCGGAAAATGGAATATCGTAGTTGTCACACAATCTACTCTGTAATGACAATAAAAATCTTCATAAAAGCCTGATTGAAAAATTATTTTTAGCTACAAAAAATTCTATATCATACTGGACGTACACATATCCATTGTAATTTCATTACAAACATTGTATAACGTTTTTTGCCAGTATTTCTATTTTGTTAACATTGATGGTTAGTTTAAACGATAATTAAAACAATATGTTTTGTTTTTGGTTTTTTTTTCGCCACACTAAAGCTGGAACAGTGATAAAATATTTTACTGAAAAATCATTGGGATTAAGGTGTTGGGAGGGGGGAAGTTAGATTATCAAACATTCAAGTTTTTATTGAAATTGTTTTAAAATTGAAAACTTTTTCCGGGCTTAACTCTTTTTTGCTAGACAGCTATATCGTGAGTGGGAAATTATAGAACTGTAGTACGCAAACACACACACCACACACATAAGTCCACTTACAGTTAAATTCCAAAGCTCATGTACAACGTTTTCGGGTAGAGATTGCATGTATCACTCGTGTAGTATTCGTCCCAAGGATAAAAAATCACATTTTTAAATTGTACCAACGAAAATAAACAAAGGAATTTTTGGGTTTAAATTTTACAACTTTCAAAAATATTTGTATGAAATCTTTTGGTCGATTTCTCATACCGTGCAGAACTAACATATGAATTTCCATATTTTCAATATTTATAGGCTATCGGATTTGGCATCCCTACATAGCAAATAACATTTAAGCGCCATACTATATTGGAAGTTCATTGATAATTGAATACATGTTCACATCATGACAAAATTGTTTGATGAACTAAGTTAATTGGATTGGCTTCGCGTCCATTCATTTCTATGGCAATTCTATGCAAATATCTCAATTTTAGAACTAATTTGTTGCGGAATTTACTCTTTATAGTGAATGCACAGAAGTGATATTGAAACTACTCATGTGAATTAATGTCTAACAAAACAATGCATTTTATTGAAAAAATATTATAATGGGAATTTTACAGAATTAAAGCCACTAGGGAAGGCAGAAGCATTGTCGACCAATATAGATTGCTAAATATGCACAATTTTCTTATACAAATAATTTATATTACGGTTTAGAGGTTTCATTTCAATTCATGGTATATTTAGATATGGTGGATATTTAACAGTAATTGATGGGAATTAAAACAAATGAAACATGGCTAAATTATAAATAGAGGGAGTGTGATATCCGACACCTCTTACATATTTCTACTACTCGTATATTGCATACTAGTTTTTGGTAATGGTACTACATATGAGGGTAGTCCGAATTGAACTTTGCGTACAGAAACGATTTGTGGAAGCGTTAAACTATTTTTCAACTCTTTTTCTGGTCCGATGAAACTTCAAAGTTACTAACCCCGCTGAAAAATACGCTTTTCATACACTCCACCTTAGGATGGTGAATAAATTTGTCATTCCGTTTGTAACATCGAAATATTGCTTTAATACCCCATAAAGTATATATATTCTGGGTCGTATTAAAATTCTGAGTCGATCCGTCTGTTAAAATCACGCTAAATTCCGAAGGAAATAAGCTATCGACTTTAAACTTTGCACAAGTAATATTATAAGTTAGTGCAAATGTTTGCAACACCCAGAAGGAGACGAGATAGACACATGGTGTCTTTGGCAAAAATGCTCAGGGTGGGCTCCTGAGTCAATATAGCCATGTCCGTCTGTCCGTGAACACACTTTTGTAATCAAAGTCTAGATCGCAATTTAGTCCAATCGACTTCAAATTTTGGCACAAGTATGTGTTTTGGCTCAGAATAGAACCCTATTTATTTTGGAAAAGATCGGTTCAGATTTAGATATAAAGGGTGATTCTTTTGAGGTTAGGATTTTCATGCATTAGTATTTGACAGATCACGTGGGATTTCAGACATGGTGTCAAAGAGAAAGATGCTCAGTATGCTTTGACATTTCATCATGAATAGACTTACTAACGAGCAACGCTTGCAAATCATTGAATTTTATTACCAAAATCAGTGTTCGGTTCGAAATGTGTTTCGCGCTTTACGTCCGATTTATGGTCTACATAAATAAGCTACGTAAATAAGCAAAATTGCCGCATTTGGAGTGAAGAGCAACCAGAAGCCGTTCAAGAACTGCCCATGCATCCCGAAAAATGCACTGTTTGGTGTGGTTTGTACGCTGGTGGAATCATTGGACCGTATTTTTTCAAAGATGCTGTTGGACGCAACGTTACGGTGAATGGCGATCGCTATCGTTCGATGCTAACAAACTTTTTGTTGCCAAAAATGGAAGAACTGAACTTGGTTGACATGTGGTTTCAACAAGATGGCGCTACATGCCACACAGCTCGCGATTCTATGGCCATTTTGAGGGAAAACTTCGGAGAACAATTCATCTCAAGAAATGGACCGGTAAGTTGGCCACCAAGATCATGCGATTTGACGCCTTTAGACTATTTTTTGTGGGGCTACGTCAAGTCTAAGGTCTACAGAAATAAGCCAGCAACTATTCCAGCTTTGGAAGACAACATTTCCGAAGAAATTCGGGCTATTCCGGCCGAAATGCTCGAAAAAGTTGCCCAAAATTGGACTTTCCGAATGGACCACCTAAGACGCAGCCGCGGTCAACATTTAAATGAAATTATCTTCAAAAAGTAAATGTCATGGACCAATCTAACGTTTCAAATAAAGAACCGATGAGATTTTGCAAATTTTATGCGTTTTTTTTTTTAAAAAAGTTATCAAGCTCTTAACAAATCACCCTTTAGCTCCCATATATATTTCGCCCGATATGGACTTCTATGGCCCCAGAACCCAGAGTTTTACCCTAATTTGCTTAAAATTTTGCACAAGAAGAACAATTAGTACTATAGTCAAGTGTGCCAAATTTTATTGAAATCGGTTCAGATTTAGATATAGCTCCCATATATATCTTTCGCCCGATATGGACTAATACCGTCCCAGAAGCCAGAGTTTTACACCAATTTGGTTGAAATTTTGCACAGAGAGTAGAATTAGCATTGCATCTATGCGTGCCAAATTTGATTGAAATCGGTTCAGATTTAGATATAGCTCCAATATATAGCTTTCGGCCGATTTACACTCATATGACCACAGAGGCCAATTTTTAACTCCGATTTAGTTGAAATTTTGCACAGGGAGTAGAATTAGCATTATTGCTATGCATGCCAAATTTGGTTGAAATCGGTTCAGATTTAGATATAGCTCCCATATATATGTTTTTCTGATTTCGACAAAAATGCTCAAAATACCAACATTTTCCTTGTAAAATCGCCACTGCTTAGTCGAAAAGTTGCAAAACTGACTCTAATTTTCCTAAACTTCTAATACATATATATCGAGCGATAAATCATAAATAAACTTTTGCGAAGTTTCCTTAAAATTGCTTCAGATTTAAATGTTTCCCATATTTTTTTACTAACATTGTGTTCCAACCTAGTGCATTAGCCGACTTAAATTTTGAGTCTATAGATTTTGTAGAAGTCTATCAAATTCTGTCCAGATCGAGTGATGTTTAAATGTATGTATTTGTGACAAACTTTTTAATATAGCCCCCCAATACATTTGACGGATGTGATATGGTATCGAAAATTTAGATCTACCAAGTGGTGTAGGGTATAATATAGGCGGCCCCTCCCGACTTTAGACTTTCCTTACTTGTTGTTATTGATGTAGGTCGAACAGTACTGGAAATGGGCCTTATCGGACCACTTTTACGTATAAAGGGTGATACAGTCAAAATGTGGTCAAGGGAAAACGCGTGTAAATCGTTTATTTAAAAAATCAAAATAAATTTCTTTTTCAAGTTCAATTAGTATAAAATTCAGGAAAAATATTCAGTTAAGCTTTCGCTTTTCCAAATCCGAATTGCCGGGCCTCACGCTTGACACCTGCCATCAGATTTTGTACAGCCACCTTGTCCACCTTCTTCGCCGCAGAAAGCCAGTTTGCCTTGAACTGCTGCTCGTCCTTAGCAGTTTTTTTGGTCTTCTTTAGGTTCCGCTTGACAATAGCCCAGTATTTCTCAATTGGGCGGAGCTCTGGCGTGTTGGGAGGGTTCTTGTCCTTGGGAACCACGGTTGATTTGTCAACTTTTAGCGAATTTTCCAGCTTTGCGTGTGATTAGCTCGGATTTTTGCGATGCGCGAGCAAAATTTTGATACGCTGCTCTTCTTACTTGGACGGCATTTTGACAACTGAAGAGTGAATTCCAAAATCAAAATAGGAGCAACATTCTACACACACACACACCTTCAAAATGAGGGATGTTCAGGTTTTTTAAATGCAAAATTGAAAGAAATACGTCAAGTTTATATTGACCAAATTTTGACCGTATCACCCTTTAACTCCCATATAAACTGACCCCCAAATTAGGCTTGCGGAGCTTCTTAGAGAAATAAATTTCGTCAATGAAATTTGGTACGTGGTGTTACTATAACGTCTCTAGTAACCATGCAGAAATGTTTCCATATCGGTCCATAATTATATATAGCCCCCATATAAACCGACCCCCAGATTTGACCTTTGGAGCCTCTTAGAGGAGCAAAATTCATGCAATCCAGCTAAAATTTTGTACGTTGTTTTTGTATATGGTCTCCAAGAACCTTGCAAAAATTTATCCATATCTGTCCATAACTATGTATAGTCCCCATATAAGCCGATCGATCCCCAGATTTGACCTCCGGAGTCCTTTCGAGTAGTAAATTTCATCCGATCCGGTTGAAATTTGTTTGGTGGTCTAAGTATTTAATCTTTAAAATCCACGCAAAAATGTATCCATATCGGTCCAATTATATATATCTCCCATATAAACCGATACCAGATTTGACATTCGGTGACTCTTGGAGAAACAAAATTCATCCGATTCGGTTGAAATTTGTATTAGTATATGGCCGCTAACAACCATGCCCAAATCGGTCGATTGTAAACCTTTCCCCAAATCACACAAAAATTGGTCCATATCGGTTCGTAATTGAAATACATTTGAATTCGGCTCTTTAATTACCGGAAGTGAACAAATAATTATCCGTTGGTAATTATTTGTTCACTTCCTTATTTACTATATATCGGGTTAAGAACTGAATTATATACGTATTTAATCCGTGTTTTTTTTTATTGTCTAATATGTACCACGTGGACTAACTTACAATTTAGAGGACGATGTTAAGAAGTTTTAAGATGCCAAGGTCATTGGCAAGTATTAGCACAACCCATGTAATTCGATGGTGGATGACAGTCTTTAGTAGAAGTTTCTACGCAATCCATGGTGGAGGGTACATACGATTCGGCCTCTCCGAACTTACGGCAGCACTCAGTGATAAGAGAGAAGTTCACCAATGTGGTATCACAATGGACTGAATAATCTAAGTGAGCCTGATACATCGGGCTGCCACCTAACCTAACCTAACCCACGGCCGTATATAAAGGGTGATTCTTTTGAGGTTAGGATTTTCATGCATTAGTATTTGACAGATCACGTGGGATTTCAGACATGGTGTCAAAGAGAAAGATGCTCAGTATGCTTTGACATTTCATCATGAATAGACTTATTAACGAGCAACGCTTGCAAATCATTGAATTTTATTACCAAAATCAGTGGCAGAAAATCCGTTTTTTTTATCGACAAATTTTGTTCAGCGATGAGGCTCATTTCTGGTTGAATGGCTACGTAAATAAGCAAAATTGCCGCATTTGGAGTGAAGAGCAACCAGAAGCCGTTCAAGAACTGCCCATGCATCCCGAAAAATGCACTGTTTGGTGTGGTTTGTACGCTGGTGGAATCATTGGACCGTATTTTTTCAAAGATGCTGTTGGACGCAACGTTACGGTGAATGGCGATCGCTATCGTTCGATGCTAACAAACTTTTTGTTGCCAAAAATGGAAGAACTGAACTTGGTTGACATGTGGTTTCAACAAGATGGCGCTACATGCCACACAGCTCGCGATTCTATGGCCATTTTGAGGGAAAACTTCGGAGAACAATTCATCTCAAGAAATGGACCGGTAAGTTGGCCACCAAGATCATGCGATTTGACGCCTTTAGACTATTTTTTGTGGGGCTACGTCAAGTCTAAAGTCTACAGAAATAAGCCAGCAACTATTCCAGCTTTGGAAGACAACATTTCCGAAGAAATTCGGGCTATTCCGGCCGAAATGCTCGAAAAAGTTGCCCAAAATTGGACTTTCCGAATGGACCACCTAAGACGCAGCCGCGGTCAACATTTAAATGAAATTATCTTCAAAAAGTAAATGTCATGGACCAATCTAACGTTTCAAATAAAGAACCGATGAAATTTTGCAAATTTTATGCGTTTTTTTTAAAAAAAAAGTTATCAAGCTCTTAACAAATCACCCTTTACTTGTTTGAAATAAAAAATAATTTATTGAGTATTTTTCAAATTCGACTTTTAGTGATTTCAACAACAAATCAATCGACTTTTATTGCTAGTCAAAATCGAAATAATCGACTTTCAAAAGAATATATCAAAATGATGACATTCTAATTTCTAATTTTTAAGTTTGTTCCGATTGTCATTCCATGGGATCTAAATACTTCGACAAAAACACTATGGAGCAATTGATTATATCACACACACACCTGTCATAATTTAATCACATCTGCACATAATTTAAAAGTTCTCAAATAAATTTCCTCATTTCATTTGCGATTTGGCTGATCACAATTTTAAGACGCACTACAACTACTCGAAATTCATTAATCTAATAACATTTTTCGTTTTATCCTTAATCTCTAAGATAAATGCGGATTGAAATACTTAAACTTTATCTTGGGCAAAGGATAAAGTTTCGATGGCGTGTTGACAGCCTTTCGGGGAGCAAGTGAACAAAATGCAAGCAGCCAGCCATACCAATGGACAGAAAAATTACAACCAAAGTTGCGTGCAATCAAGAGAAACAAACAAACAAATGCAATCACTTAAAGATCTTTAAAACTTTGGCCCTTAAGTTATTAGCACTTGCACAACACAACCTCTTTGGCTACTCTTATCAACCGTCTCCAATGGCAAGCATTTGTGCCAATGCAACAGCTCGAAGAGTTACATAGTGCGAATGGAAAAGTTCTTACATCTCAAACCAAAACAAAAAAAACAATGAAATGTTTTGAACGAAAGATCAAGGAAACACCAAAGGATTGGTGGGACATTTTCGGGACCAAAATAAACAAACAAGAAAACGCATGGTAACTGTTTTGCTCTATGGCAAAATTTCACCAAAAAACAAATCTTCCCAAAATGCGTGGTAGGCGTGGCAAGGAAATGCAAAAAAAAAACAAAACCTCATATTGAGTTGGCTTAGACTGTGGCCATAGTGACCTCTGCATACAAACTAAGTGGAGGCAACACAACACGACACTGACACACACGCACATAGTTCAGTGAAACATGGAAAAGCGGAAATCGAGCGTAAATTAAACGCGGAAACGTCATTGCCATGCAAGTTCAGTGCACCGAAATGGCAAAGGCATCAGATGCCACAAATGGGTAATAGAAAGCAGCCTGTTACGAAATTGGCACCATAGTGGCAACCCGTTTTTCAGGCATTACATTCACAAAAGCTTCCATTTTGTAGTGCCATGTTTTGCTTTCTGCGAACTGTTTCATAACGCCATAGGAAATTTGCCATCTGTGGTTATCCGATAATCGCCACTATACCAATGATGGTACTACGAGTATTGGTGGATAATAATGAGGCTGACGATATGGCTGACTGTTGATTAAACTTTAGCGCTGACTGCGGAAGGAAGTTCAAGTGGCAAATGGTGGTGATGATGATGATGGTGATGCTGGTCTATGATGAGGCCGTAAATTATATCACAGTGCTACTAAATGTGTTACGCGTGATATGATGCACCATTTTTAACTAAATAACATGGAATTCTCTTATTTATGATTCTGTGTTTTGAAAAGTAACGCGTCAATAAAATATACACGCACAGAAAAACCATGTTTGGACATGGTTGCCGCATCCATTTAATGCTTATCTATAGCATGTAATTGCCGCGAAAACCATGTATTTTGTCTTTGTAAAAATAGTTTTCGAGCGGAGAAAAATGTATGGTGGCAATAAGCATTTGAATGGTTCTCAAATACCGCAAACATGTTCTATCATTTAAATGATAGAATTTGAGACCATTAAATGTTCGGGAAAATCATGTACCTGACCATTCAATTTTTTTTACTTTTTTACAGGGAACAAAGTATTTTTATAGGCTAAGTATAGACATGTCTAGAACCATAACATGGCCATAATGACCATTTACATTTTTTAGTGACCATTTAATTTTTTAACTTTTTTTGCAGCGAGAATTTTATAAAAACATTGAGCAGCTGCACACGATTTTCATTTTGCGCGTCAGTCGTGTGTTGATTGTTTCTTGACATGGACGGAGAATACGGTTTTACTGTGTTTTGTTTTAATTTATTTATTCAGAAGTGGCACGTGGTTTTATGTGAAGACAAAAAAGGAAAGTGTACTTGAAAAAATGTACCTGTTTTTTGTTCTACATTTTTCTATATGGTATCATTTATTTTTATTTGCAGTTACATGATGTCTGCGTTTGTACATTTGTTGGGCACGATGTAAATATGGAATAATTACTTATTGTTCAAATTGAAATAAAATAGAGTGTGTAAAAATATATGATGTTTGCTTGAACGGCATTATAAATACAAATAAACAATGAATTAGTTTATAAATAAATAAAAACAAATAAATAATGTTAATTTTGTTGTTTTCTTTTCTCAAATGGCGTCCTTTTTTCGACGATAAAAAAGTTTTTTAATAAAGATCAAAATATTTTAGGTTGTGACCATGTTCTTTTAACTAGAAGAAAAACATTTTGAATTAATACCATAACATTCTAATTCGTGACAATTGTCTTTTCATTCAAACCAAATTCTTTTTTTTTTCAATATAATAACATTTTAGAAGAGGACAATTATATTTTTCTTAGAACCATGTTCACTGAGCCAACATGGTTGCAGGTGAAGATGTTACATGGTCGCCGCAAAAATAGGTCCTATCATATTATTTTGCTCTTCAAATATAATTGTGACAATAATGTTTCTTCTCAGCGTGTAAAGTAGGCCGTGGCCGACTTACCACCACAGTTGGTAGAATTCTACCCAAACTGGTAGATTTTGTACTGTTTGGTAGATTGGTAGAAGTCTTGATGTTTTGATAGATTTTGCACAATATACCTCTTCAACTAAGAGTTGTTCCACAAATTTTCTATAGAAATAAAATGTTGACAAAATATTCTATAGAAATAAAATGTTGACAAAATTTCCTCTAGAAATAAAATTTTGACAACATTTTCTATAGAAAGAAAATTTTGACAAAATTTTTTATAGCAATAAATTTTTAGACAAAATTTTCTAGAGAAATTAAATTTTGACAAAATTTTCTAGAAAAATAAAATTTAGACAACATTTTCCATAGAAATAAAATATTGGTAAAATTTTCTATATAAATAAAATTTAAACAAATTTTCCTATAGCAATAAAATTTTGACAAAATTTTCTATGGAAATAAAATGTTTATAAAATTTACTAATGAAATTAAATTTTGACAAAATTTTCTATAGAAATAAAATTTTGACCAAATTTTCTTTAGAAATAAAATGTTGACAAAATTTTCTATAGAAATAATATTTAGACATAATTTTCTATAGAAATAAAATTTTGACAATTTTTTTATACAAATTAAATTTTGGGAAAATTTTCTCTCCAAAAAAATTTTGATAAAATTTTCTATAGAAAGAAAATTTTGATAAAATTTTCTATAGAAATAAAATTTTTATAAAATTTACTATAGAAATTAAATTTTGAAAAAATTTTCTAAAGAAATAAAATTTTGACAAAATTTTCTATACAAATAAAATTTTGAGAAAATTTTCTATATAAATAAAAGAGAAATAAAATTTAGACAACATTTTCCATAGAAATAAAATATTGGTAAAATTTTCTATATAAATAAAATTTTAACTAAATTTCCTATAGCAATAAAATTTTGACAAAATTTTCTATGGAAATAAAATGTTTATAAAATTTACTAAAGAAATTAAATTTTGACAAAATTTTCTACAGAAATAAAATTTTGACAAAATTTTCTTTAGAAATAAAATGTTGACAAAATTTTCTATAGAAATAAAATTTTAACAAAAATGTCTATAGAAATAAAATTTTAACCAAATTTTCTATAGAAATAATATTTAGACATAATTTTCTATAGAAATAAAATTTTGACAATTTTTTTTATACAAATTAAATTTTGAGATAATTTTCTCTCCAAAAAAATTTTGATAAAATTTTCTATAGAAAGAAAATTTTGATAAAATTTTCTATAGAAATAAAATTTTTATAAAATTTACTATAGAAATTAAATTTTGACAAAATTTTCTAAAGAAATAAGATTTTGACAAAATTTTCTATACAAATAAAACCTTGAGAAAATTTTCTATATAAAAAAATATTGGTAAAATTTTCTATAGAAACAAAATTTAAACTAAATTTTCTATAGCAATAAAATTTTGACAAAATTTTCTATAGCAATAAAATTTTGACAAAATTTGCTATTGAAATAAAGTTTTGACAAAATTTTCTATAGAAATTAAATTGTTATAAAATTTTGTATAGAAATAATATTTTGACAAAATTTTCTATAGAAATAAAATGTTGATAAAATTTTCTATAGAAATAAAATTTTAACTAAATTTTCTATAGAAATAAATTTTTGACAATTTTTCTATAGAAATAATATTTAGACATAATTTTCTATAGAAATAAAATTTTGACAAAACTTTCTATAGAAATTAAATTTTTATAAAATTTTCTAAAGAAATAAAATTTTGACAAAATTTTTTATACAAATAAAATTTTCTATAGAAAGAAAATTTTGATAAATATTTCGATAGAAATAAAATTTTGACAAAATTTTCCATAGAAATAAAATTTTGACAAAATTTTCCATAGAAATAAAATTTTGACAAAATTTTTCATAGAAATAACATTTTGACAAAATTTTCTATAGAAATAAAATTTTTACAAAATTTTCATTAGGAATAACATTTTTACAAAATCTATATATAAAATTCAAAGTAGGGAGCCACTGTGGTTCAATGGTTAGCATGCCCGCCTTGCATACACAAGGTCGTGGGTTCGATTCCTGCTTCGACCGAACATAAAAAGTTTTCAGCGGTGGATTATCCCACCTCAGTAATGCTGGTGACATTTCTGAGGGTTTCATAGCTTCTCTAAGTGGTTTCACTGAAATGTGGAACTCCGTTCGGACTCGGCTATAAAAAGGAGGTCCCTTGTCATTGAACTTAACATGGAATCGGGCAGCACTCAGTGATAAGAGAGAAGTTCACCAATGTGGTATCACAATGGGCTGAATAGTCTAAGTGAGCCTGATAAATCGGACTGCCACCTAACCTAAATTCAAAGTATGTTTGTCCATTTGTTTGTGTGTTCCGGGTAATCTCGGAAACGGCTGAACCGATTTATTTGAAAATTTCAGAGATCGTAGGGGGCGCTCATATGGTGAAAATAGGCACCTCATTTTTTGATACCTGGTCGTGGATGGGGACCTCCTCTTTGTCCGACTTTTTGAAAATTGGACCAAAGTTGACCGATTTGCTTGAACTTTTCATTGAAGGTTGGGGTTGGCATCTAGACAAAGATCCGCTACTTTGTCCGATAGTGAAAAAATACAATTCTCTAAATTACCTGAGATTTATAGAGAACATGCGGTGGGGTTATGAAATTAATATGGGGTATCTCATGTGTTCATATGTGGACGTGGAGGGGACTCCCCTTGCTCGACTTTTTGAAACTTGGAACAAAATTATCCGATTTGCTTGAAATTTTCAAGGAAAGTTGAAGGGGGCGTCTAGATTAAAAACGGCTACTTCATATTTCGATATTTGATCGGGGAGGAATAAAGGGATAAAGTATAGTGAAGACAAAACTAAGGTCTCCTGACCGAAATTTTACGGAAAAATTGGGTGAGGTTATGAAATTTATATCAGGTTCCTGATTTTTTAATATTTGGTCGGGGAAAAATAAAAGGACATAGGGAGATATCCGCTTCTTCTTAAGTACATACAGTGAAACAATTAAACTTTTCCAATTTACTTGAAACTTACAGAGGACGTCGGGAAAGGTTATGCAATTAATATTGGATACCTGATTTTGTGGTATTTGGGCGGGAAGAGAGGCCGTACCTTGCCCTGCTTTTTGAAAATTGGGATTATAATTTGCTTGACATTTTCTGGGACGTTTATACAAGATACGCTTGATCACTTTTCGATATTTGGTCGGGGAGGGGGACCTCCTCTAAATCTGAAAAAACTAAAATTCTCAAGTTTTCTTGAAATTTACAAAAGCAGAGCGGGCAGGGTATGCAATCAATATGGTGTGGCTGTTGTTTGGGTATTTGGACGGGGAGGGAATCTTCTCCTTTCCCCACAGTTGAAGAAAAGTTTCTAGATTTTCATGGATTTTTCGGGGAAATTTAAGGGTGCTATTCACTTCGGTGTTTGTCGATAGAAGAAAGTGGCGTTCCTTTAAAACAATAGAGCAAAATTTAACCTTTTCCGATCTACTTGAAATTTACAGGGAGAGCGAGAGAATGTGATTAAATTAATATAGGGTACATAATATCTGGTTGGGGAAGGGGAATAGTGAATTAAACTTTGTCGATTTTCTTGGAATTTATAGGGACCGTCGTGTAGTTTGTGATTTTAATATAGGGTACGTGATATTCCGATATCTGATAGGAGTGGGACAAAGGTGGGTAGACGGTTCCCTTTTGCAGGATTTTTTGAAAATTGAAAGTAGAGGGTTGTCCGCAAATGGGAACTCGGTACATAATTTTATGATTTTTTCACAGGCTTCTGTCCGAATTTTGTAAGTAAAAAATTAAATTTACATGAAAATGACAGACAACGTAGAGGGTGCATCATTTTTCTTTGTATGTTCGAGAAAGACATGTCTTCCTTGTCCAATATTTTAACAAATGTTAATGTGGTAAATTGTTTAGGTACATTTGCTCTTTCCGAATTATTGGACGCGAAACAGTGATTCTTTGTATGTTGTTGAAATATAAAGTTAAATTTTTCGGTATATTGAAGAGAAGGATTTTCTGTTGATATAAAATTTTGAAAAAATTTTGTATAGATATAAAATTTTGACAATTTATTTTTTTGTTTTTATTGAAATAAAATTTTGACAGAATTTCCTACAGAAATACAATTTTGACAAAATTTTCTAAAGAAATTAAATTTTGACAAAATATTCTATAAAAAAAATTTGACAACATTTTCTTGAGAAATAAAATTTTGACAAAATTTTCTATAAAATAAAATTTTGATAAAACTTTCTACAGAAATAAAATTTTGACAAAATTTTCTATAGAAATAAAATTTTGACAAAATTTTCTATAGAAATAAAATTTTGACAAAATTTTCTAAGGAAATAAAATTTTGACAAAATTTTCAATACAAATAAAATTTTGACAAAATTTTCTAGAGATAAAATTTAAACTAAATCTTCTATAGCAATAAAATTTTGACAAAATTTTCTATAGAAATAAAATTTTTATAAAATTTACTTTAGAAATTAAATTCTGACAAAATTTTCTATAGAAATAAAATTTTAACAAAATTTTCTATCTAAATAAAATTTGGACAAAATTTTCTATAGAAATAATATTTAGACATCATTTTCTATAGAAAAAAAAATTTGACAAAATTTTCTATAGAAATAAAATTTTGACAAAAAATTTCTATAGAAATAAAATTTTGACAAAATTTTCTATAGAAATAAAATTTTGACAAAATTTTCTACAGAAATAAAAAGTTTACAAAATTTTTTATAGAAATAAAATTTTGACAAAATTGTTTTGTTGAAATAAAATCTTGACAAATTTTTCTATGGAAATAAAATTTTACAAAAGTTTGTATAGAAATAACATTTTAACAAAATTTTCTACAGAAGTAAAATTTTGCAAAATTTTCTACAGAAGTAAAATTTAGCAAAATTTTCTATAAAATAAAATTGCAACAGAATTTTCGTTTCATTTGTGTTCCTATACTTGAAATTAACGTTTTACTTTAATGCCCTGTTCCTGTATATCGAACGAAAACCAGTTCGACAGAAAGGCAGTCACTCGAGTTCGAAGGAATTTGGGTTTTTCTATTTTTGAAAGTTCGATTCGTTTGTATGAGAATACATTGATTATTAAAAATGAGTATTTTTAAATTTTTGGCCTGAGAATTCATTGAAATGTTAACAATGCTTTTACTTTTTTCTTGACACTTATTGTATATGTTCGTTTATTACTCGACAACAAAATATAAAGTGACTTGCCTTTCGAAATAAAAGAACAAAAATCAATTTTCTTTCGTTTGGAATAAGAAAGAAAGCTTTCGTTCGATATACAGGAACAGGCCATAAGTTAAAAAAAAATAATTTTCGGGTGTTTGCTTGAAATTTTGTAGTGAGGATGTAATTAATTTGGTAATGTGTGCCAAAAATCGTTTAAGATTATTTGCATACTTTACATAGAATCGGTAAAGATTACGTTAAGCCTCCGACTTCTATAAATATCGCCCGATTTGTTCAAATATTTTCTCAAACGCCATAACTGACCACCTATCTAGCCGAGATCTCAAACCCCATAACTGACCACCTATCTAGCCGAGATCTAACCCATATCCTTGTAAAATCGGCTGAGTAGCAAAAATTGTAAAAATGACAAAAATTTATATACAGTGAAACCTCTGAAAGATGGATATCCACGGTCGCCTAAATTGTGTCCACCTTTGGGAGGTGTCCAGGTATGAGAGGTTAATTTTAATGTCTTAATATAGCAAACGTCCCCAGACAACAGTCCATGTTTGAGAGGTGTCCGGGTTTCGGAGTGTTCAAGTTTCAGAGGTTTCACTGTATACACATGTATCTCCCAATACATCGTCCCAGAGCGTTGGCCGATTTAAATTTTATTTGCAGAAAATTTTTAGAAGTATAAAAATATTTTCCAAATCGGTTCATACTTCAATATATGTATATGGAAACATAACATATGAATCGATATGAATAAATTTTTCCATGATAATTAGAGGGTTAAATTTCAACGGGAATGGATGAAACTTGTTTCTCCATGAGACTTGTTCCTCCATGAGGCTTCAAATCAATTTTTTGCCTCTTCACCGATATGGTTAACTCTTTGCCTACTAAAGATAGGGTAGTGACAAAGGTAGTGGTTCAAGGTGTCATTATTAAAAAAAAAAAAGTCCTACATGCACCATCCTCCGTTGCTTCTATTCGGCACAGATATTCTAGATGTCCGGTCATTATTCACACGGCTCTCCTGACTGTCGTCCTACTCTCACTGTAGTTAGAGGGAATATGCCGACATAATGTACCAAATTTCAACCGAATCGGATAAAATGTATTCCTTCAAATGTTTCCGGAGGTCAAATCTGGAGTGGGGTTTGAATTGTTGAATAGTTATTACAAGGCGTATACTAAAATCACGTACCAAAGCAGGATCGGATGAAATTTGCTCCTTCAAAAAACTCCGGAGGTCAAATCTGACGAATTTATTCATGATTATTGTGGGCCATATAACAACATCATGTAACAAATTTCAACCGGATCGGATGAAATTTACTCCTCCAAGAGGCTTAGGAAGTCAATTCTGGGAATCGGTATATACAATAATGGACCTATGTGGACCAACTATTTTTTGGCAGTTAGAAGGCATACTAAAACTCAACCGGATCTGATGATACATGGTGGAACCGGAGATCGGTTCATATGGTCCAACACCTAAAAGTGACCCTATATAACCTATTTGGAATACTATCTGACCTACATCAATGTGCCACGTTTCAAGCCGATAGCTTGTCTCGTTTGGAAGTGAACGTGATTTCAATAGAAGGACGGGCGGACAGCACGAATATATAGCTTCCAAAAAATTTGATGGAGATGGTGGCAAAAATGTGAGTCTACACAGTGGTGAAACTGTCATTACTTCCGTTTAATTTATTTCTCATCACCTACAGCACACTGTTTCTTTATTTCCTAGTGACAATTGTACATAAAAAAATATATTCAGTGAATAAACGAAATAACAAAATAAAAATACAAATACAAAATATGCCATTAAGAAATAGCTTCAATAGACGAAAACGTTATTCGGCACAGCTTATACATAGTTTCCTATCATGTTAGCTTCCTTTTGTTAGAAAGAAAAATTTGCATCATCTTTCATTTTCCATAGAATAGAAGGAAAGGGAAATGCCAGTAATTTAATAAATTGTACTCGTTTGATTTCGAAAAATGCATATCATAATTTGTGATAATTTAAACAGATATTTATTATCATTATCTGTACATAGTCGTTATGATAAATGTTCATTTCTGATTGCATGAATTTCAACTCAGTTGATAGGTTTTTTTTTTGCATTTTGTTATATTAAATTTAACAATGTAATTTCGTATATTTTTTCTCAACCATAATTTAGGAGAAATAATAAATTTAGTATGCTTTGGTGCATTTAAAACATCATAGCGCTATTTAAAATATGTTTTTCTGGAAAATTTGTACTACTTCTGAGTAATCATCAATCAAAATTCAAAATCCAATTTTGGCAAAAAAAAAAAAATCAAAAACCTACACATTGGAAGGTAATTAATATTTACCACAAATAAAAGTAATGTTGGTAAAACAATTGTGTAATGTAAAAATATCTCTATTTTTTCACAAAATCAAATTGTTTTTTTTTTTTGGAAAAAAATGTGGTATGCAGATATTCTTTTTTATAATTTTGCATATTAACAGGTTGGCTGATAAGTCCCCGGTCTAACAAAGAAAAACACTTTTTTTGTCAAAATTCGTTTTTATTATTCAACGTAGTTCCCTTCAAGAGCGATACAACGATTATAACGACATTCCAATTTTTTGATACCATTTTGGTAGTACTCCTTCGGTTTTGCTTCAAAATAGGCCTCAGTTTCGGCGATCACCTCTTCATTGCAGCCAAATTTTTTCCCTGCGAGCATCCTTTTGAGGTCGGAGAACAAGAAAAAGTCGCTGGAGGCCAGATCTGGAGAATACGGTGGGTGGGGAAGCAATTCGAAGGCCAATTCATGAATTTTGCCATCGTTCTCAATGACTTGTGGCGCGGTGCGTTGTCTTGGTGGAACAACACTTTTTTCTTCTTCATATGGGGCCGTTTTGCCGCGATTTCGACCTTCAAACGCTCCAATAACGCCATATAATAGTCACTGTTGTTGGTGTTTCCCTTCTCAAGATAATCGATAAAAATTATTCCATGCGCATCGAAAAAAACAGAGACCATTACTTTGCCAGTGAACTTTTGAGTCTTCCCACGCTTCGGTCGCTGTCCACTCAGCCGACTGTCGATTGGACTCAGGACTGTAGTGATGGAGCCATGTTCCATCCATTGTCACATATCGACGGAAAAACTCGGGTGTATTACGAGTTAACAGCTGCAAACAACGCTCAGAATCATCAACACGTTGTTGTTTTTGGTCAAATATGAGCTCGCGCGGCACCCATTTTGCACAGAGCTTCTGCATATCCAAATATTGATGAATGATATGACCAACACGTTCCTTTGATATCTTTAAGGCCTCTGCTATCTCGATCAACTTCATTTTACGGTCATTCAAAATCATTTTGTGGATTTTTTTGATGTTTTCGTCGGTAACCACCTCTTTTGGGCGTCCACTGCGTTCACCGTCCTCCGTGCTCATTTCACCACGCTTGAATTTTGCATACCAATCAATTATTGTTGATTTCCCTGGGGCAGAATCCGGAAACTCATTATCAAAACACGTAATTCCTTTTTTTCATTTTTTTTCACAATAACAAAAGTTGCTTCACAAAAGACGCTCTATCTCACAAACTAATTAACTTACAGACGTCAAATTTTGACACGAATCATTTGAAGGTTGGTACTATATAAAAATAATATGCATTTAATACTAGCGACGCCATCTATGTGTCAGACCGGGTACTTATCAGCCAACCTGTTATATATATTTTTATACCCTTCACCACTACTGTGGTACAGGGTATAATAAGTTTGTGCATTTGTATGTAACGCCAAGAAGGAGTAATCATAGACCAACCTTTTAGTATACGGATCGGCTTAGAATTAAATTCTGAGTCGATTTAGCGATGTCCGTCTGTCTGTCTGTCTGTCCGTCTGTCTGTCTGTCTGTCTGTTGGTGTATTTTTGTGTGCAAAGTACAGCTCGCAGTTATAGTCCGATTGTCCTAAAATTTGGTATAGGGTCCTGTTTCGCCTCAAAGACGATCCCTATTGATTTTGGATAAAATCGGTTCAGATTTAGATATAGCTGCCATATATATTTTTCACCGATCTGGTCATAATTGGCATGTATATCAATCGATCTTCCTCAAATTCCGTACATCCGAATATTTTATGAGTCTCGAAAAACTTGCAAACCATCAGCCAAATCGGTTCAGATTTAGATATAGCTCCCATATATAGCTTTCGCCCGATTTACTCATTTGCCCACAGAGGCCAATTTTTTGCTCCGATTCAGTTGAAATTTTGCATAGGGAGTAGAATTAGCATGGTAACTATGCGTACCAAATTTGGTTGAAATCGGTTCAGATTTGGATAT
Organism: Haematobia irritans; assembly: GCF_050003625.1. NCBI lineage: Eukaryota > Metazoa > Arthropoda > Insecta > Diptera > Muscidae > Haematobia > Haematobia irritans. The sequence goes on from NC_134398.1 coordinate 209,992,247, forward strand.
ATCTCCCATATATAGCTTTCGCCCGATTTACACACATATGACCACAGAGGCCAATTTTTAACTCCGATTTAGTTGAAATTTTGCACAGGGAGTAGAATTAGCATTGGGAATATGCGTGCCAAATTTGGTTGACATCGGTTCAGATTTAGATATAGCTCCCATATATATGTTTTTCTGATTTCGACAAAACTGGTCAAAATACCAACATTTTCCTTGTTAAATCTCCACTGCTTAGTCGAAAAGTTATAAAAATGACTCTAATTTTCCTAAACTTCTAATACATATATATCGAGCGATAAACTTTTGCGAAGTTTCCTTAAAATTGCTTCAGATTTAAATGTTTCCCATATTTTTATACCCTTCAGCACTACTGTGGTATAGGGTATAATAAGTTTGTGCATTTGTATGTAATGCCAAGATATAGTGGCCATAGACCCATCTTTTAGTATACCGATCGGCTTAGAATTAAATTCTGAGTCGATTTAGCGATGTCCGTCTGTCTGTCTGTCCGTCTGTCTGTATGTGTAATTTTGTGCACAAAGTACAGCTCGCAATTTCAGTCCGATCGTCCTCAAATTTGGCATAGGGGCGTTTCTTGGGACAGAGACAATCGCTATTGGTTTTGAAAAAAATCGGTTCAGATTTAGATATAGCTGCCATATATATTTATCCCCGATTTGGTCATAGTTAGCGTGTTTATCAACCGATTTTCTTGAAATACCGTACATCCAAATATTTTATGAATCTCGAAAATCTTGCAAAATATCAGCCAAATCGGTTCAGATTTAGATATAGCTCCCATATATATCTTTCGTCCGATTTAGACTCGTATGACCACAGAGGCCAAAGTTTACTACCGATCTTCGCGAAATTTTGCACAGAGGGTAGAATTGACATTCTACCAATGCTTGGTAAATTTGATTGAAATCGGTTCAAATTTAGATATAGCTCCCATATATATCTTTCGTCCGATTTGAACTTATATGGCCACAAAAGCCAGAGTTTTGCCGTGATTTGCTTCAAATTTTGCACAAGCGGTACTTTTAACGATACTATTGTATGTGCCAAATATGGTCAACATCGATTCAGATTTAGATATAGCTCCCATATATATCTTTTGTCCGATTTGAACTTATATGGCCTCAAAATCCAGGGTTTTGCCGTGATTTGCTTCAAATTTCGCACAAGGAGTACGTTTAGTAGTATCGGTAATTGTGCCAAATTTGGTTGAAATCGGTACAGATTTAGATATGGCTCCCATATATATCTTCCGTCCGATTTGCACTCATATGACCACGGATGCCAAAGTTATACTCCCATTTTCGTGAAATTTTGCAGAGATTGCAGAATTATTATTCTAACTATACATGTCAAATTTAGTCAAAATCGGTTCAGATTATATATAGCTCCCATATATACGTACACCAGAGTTGCGGAAATATGGTAGTCTGTTACACATTTTAGACCCATTTTCAATGGAAGTTTCCTCCAATTAACTGGATATCGTTAGCCGATCTAAATTTTAATTCTAGGGATTTTGTAGAAGTAAAAAAATTGTCTCCTTTATATAGCTTCCAGCAAATGTGAAGTAGTTGGGATGGTAACACAAATTTTGTCCTGCATAGGGGTGAAGGGTATAATATAGTCGGCCCCGCCCGACTTTAGACTTTACTTACTTGTTTTTTACTAAAATTGTGTTCCACCCTAGTGCATTAGCCAACTTAAATTTTGAGTCTATAGATTTTGTAAAAGTCTATCAAATTCTGTCCAAATCGAGTGATATTTAAATGTATGTATTTGGGACAAACCTTTATATATAGCACCCAACACATTTGTCGGATGTGATATGGTATCGAAAATTTAGATCTACAAAGTGGTGCAGGGTATAATATAGTCGGCCCCTCCCAACTTTAGACTTTCCTTACTTGTTTTAAATGCTTTTTTATAAACTTCTTTAACAAAAAAAAAAAAAAACGAAAAATACAACATTTGGAGACCATTATTCCAATGCATGTCTCTTATATTTGTCCGGTTTCTTGTTTTATTTTTTCTCACACTTTGAGAGATATTAGAGGCCAAATAGCGATATATTTGTAAGGCCATTTAGTCACAACTCAATAATCAAGTTTTCAGAACAAACTCATGTAGCTCTTAAAGTAATTGAGGGAGGTCCTCAAACTTACAATTTTTATTCTACATTCTGTTGGTACAAATAAAAACAGAAGAAAAATGAAATTTTTAACAATAGGTGTATTTCGGTAGTGAAATGGTTAAAGTTTAAAAAAGCCGCATCTTTGGTTCACAATCGATACTAAAATTCTTAAGGAAGCTCAAAATTTTTGGATCCAAATAAACTTTTTATTGATGGCACTAAGACAGTTTAGCTATTACCCACAACGACCTGCATCTATGTCTATAAAACAAACTTAATGATAGTTTGCTTGCAATATGAATTTAGCATTATTAAATTCGTAAATATTTGCAACGCAAAAAGGTTTCCATGATAATGCATTTTGAAATAAAGCGACAGTAATGTAGTGGAAACGAAAACTGCACACAAACGAAGCTCAATCTTCATGTCTGCCTTTATTCAGGCATCATTATCATTCAATTACAAAGTTATACGCAATCATTTTCGGAGCATTCAAGTGTTTAGGAAGCACCAAACACTAGAAGAAGGAAAGGCAAATAAACACAAAAAACACTACAAAAGTGAGATTCAGTCTAATATGCCAATATTTTATATGAAGTATAGAAAGATACTCGTATTTGCTTTTTTATAGATTGCTGGCTTAAATCCTTACCTTAACTCTTAATATAAAATGCTCTCATTTTTATACCCCCCACCATAGGATGGGGTTATATTAACTTTGTCATTCCGATTGTAACACATCGAAATATTGCTCTCCGACCCCATAAAGTATATATATTCTGGGTCGTGGTGAAATTCTGAGTCGATCTGAGCATGTCCGTCCGTCTGTTGAAATCACGCTAACTTCAGAACGAAAAAAGCTATCGACTTGAAACTTGGCACAAGTAGTTGTTATTGATGTAGATTGGATGGTATTCCAAATGGGCCATATCGGTCCACTTTTACGTATAGCCCCCATATAAACGAACCCCCAAATTCGGCTTACAGAGCCTCTAAGAGAAGCAAATTTCATCCGATCCGGCTGAAATTTGGTACATGGTGTCAGCACATGATCTCTAACAACCATGCAAAAATTGGTACACATGGGTTCATAATTAACAGGTTGGCTGATAAGTCCACGGTCTAACAAAGAAAAACACATTTTTTTGTCAAAATTCGTTTTTATTACTCAACATAGTTCCCCTTCAAGAGCGATACAACGATTATAACGACCTTCCAATTTTTTGATACCATTTTGGTAGTAGTCCTTCGGTTTTGCCTCTAAGTAGGCCTCAGATTCGGCGATTACATCTTCATTGCAGCCAAATTTTTTCCCTGCGAGCACCCTTTTGAGGTCTGAGAACAAGAAAAAGTCGCTGGGGGCCAGATCTGGAGAATACGGTGGGTGGGGAAGCAATTCGAAGCCCAATTCATGAATTTTTGCCATCGTTCTCAATGACTTGTGGCACGGTGCGTTGTCTTGATGGAACAACACTTTTTTTCTTCTTCATATGGGGCCGTTTTGCCGCGATTTCGACCTTCAAACGCTCCAATAACGCCATATAATAGTCACTGTTGATGGTTTTTCCCTTCTCAAGATAATCGATAAAAATTATTCCATGCGCATCCAAAAAAACAGAGGCCATTACTTTTGAGTCTTTCCACGCTTCGGAGACGGTTCACCGGTCGCTGTCCACTCAGCCGACTGTCGATTGGACTCAGGAGTGTAGTGATGGAGTCATGTATCATCCATTGTCACATATCGACGGAAAAACTCGGGTGTATTACGATTTAACAGCTGCAAGCACCGCTCAGAATCATCAACACGTTGTAGTTTTTGGTCAAATGTGAGCTCGCGCGGCACCCATTTTGCACAGAGCTTCCGCATATCCAAATATTGATGAATGATATGACCAACACGTTCCTTTGATATCTTTAAGGCCTCTGCTACCTCGATCAACTTCATTTTACGGTCATTCAAAATCATGTTGTGGATTTTTTTTTATGTTTTCGTCGGTAACCACCTTTTTCGGGCGTCCACTGCGTTCACCGTCCTCCATGCTAATTTCATCATGTTTGAATTTTGCATACCAATCAATTATTGTTGATTTCCCTGGGGCAGAGTCCGGAAACTCATTATCAAGCCAAGTTTTTGCTTCCACCGTATTTTTTCCCTTGAAAAAAATAGTATTTTATCAAAACACGAAATTCCTTTTTTCCATCTTTTTTGTTTTCACAATAACAAAAGTTGCTTCACAAAAGACGCTCTATCTCACAAACTAATTGACTTACAGACTTCAAATTTTGACACGAATCATTTGAAGGTTGGTACTATATAAAAATAATTTAATACTAGCGACGCTATCTATGTGTCAGAGCGGGCACTTATCATCCAACCTGTTATATATTGCCAAATATAAACCGATCCCCCGATTTGGCTTGAGGAGCCTATAAGAAAAGCAAATTTCATCCGATCCGGCTGAAATTTGGTACATGGTGTTAGTATATGGTCTCTAACGACCATGCAAAAATTGGTCTACATCGGTCCATAATTATATGTAGCCCCCATATAAACCGATCACCCGATTTGACATCCGAAGCCTCTTGGAAGACCAATATTCCGATTCGGTTGAAATTTGGTACGTGATGTTAGTATATGGTATCCAACAACCATGCCGGAATTGGTTCATATCAGCCCATAATTATATATATCCCCCATATAAACCGATCCCCAGATTTGATCTGCGGTGCCTTTTGGAGAAGCAAAATTCATCCGATCTGGTGAAAATTTGGTACGTGGTGGTAGTATTTGATATTTAACAACCATGCCAAAAGTGGTCCATTTCAGCCCATAATCATATATATAGCCCCATTAAACCGATCCCGAGATTTGGTTTTGGAGCCTCTTGGACGAGCAAATTTCATCCGAGTCAGTTGAAATTTGGTACATTGTGCTAGTATATGGCCGTTAACAACCTAACTAGGTCCATATCGGTCTATAGTTATATATAGCCCTCAGATAAATCGATCCCCAATTACACAAAAATTGATCCATATCAAGTTCATAATTGTATATAACCCCCATATAAGTGACCCCCATATTTCAATTCTGGCTCTCTACGTACCGTGCAAAAGTCCATATCGATTCGTAATTATTTGTGGACTTACCTATATTTACATAACTTTTTTGTCTAATATATACCACGTATGGACTAACTCACAATTTAGGAAACAATGTTAAGAAGTCGGGCGGGGCCGACTATATCATACCCTAAACCACCATTACAGAATTAGTAATCATAAGCATTTGTGGGGTAATATATAGGTCTGGGAGATAAACCGCAGTTGCATATTTAAGAAAATTAAGGGGTACATGTCTATGGGTGCTTTGTGTCAATCTGGCTATAGCTCATAGTCAATGTTGCCAGGGAAAATGTTCGGTTTACCCTACAAGGATAAAAAAGTTCCCTACTTTCCCATACATTCCCAAACAATTTTCCCTACTATATTTTTCGTTAAATTTAAAAAAATTTTACAAAACAAAAATGGTTCTAAGTACTTTATTATCTTACAACATGAATATGCAAAGTATATAACTTAGAATATAAATTTGTATTACCACCACGGTTGCCACAGTTGGTAGAATTCTACCCAAATTAGTAATGTTTTTTGTTAAATCTCTATAAAAATAAAATTTTGGAAAAAGTTACTATAAACAACTTTTTGTGAGAAATTTTTCTATAGAAATAAAATTTTGACAATAAATTCTATAGAAATAAAATTTTGAGAAAAAATTCCATAGAAAAGAGAAAATCGTTAAATTAGTGTGGGTAATAAATAAAAATTTGTAAAAATCGAGCAATATTCTTATGTAAGAGCTACAAGGACGTATAAGTACGATCGGCTAGTACATCAAAATTTGAAATTTGAGTAACATTGTTTAATAAATAAGAGTACTATGGCCAAATTTGGGAAAATTGAGCGATGCATATATATGGAAGCTATATCTAAATCTGAACCAATTTGCATAATATTTTGCGGGTTTGATTAATACCACAAAAGGTTACCTTGTGCAAGATTTGAGTAAGATCAATTAAGAAATGAGGCCTGTATGGTCAAACATAAGGTTATAAGGGCGAATTTTTCAAATCGGGTGATACATATATGGGAGCTATATCTACATCTGAACCGATTTCGATGAAATTTTGCACATATAGTTAGTACTATAGAGGACTGGATCTAGCCAACTTTTAGTAAGATCGGTTAATAAATAAGGGTTCTATGTCCAATTTTGGGAAAATCGGGCTATACATATATATGGGAGCTATAGCTAAATCTGAACCGATTTCGATGATTTTTTGCACATATAGTTAGTGCGATAGAAGATTATATTTAGCCAACTTTGAGTAAGATCGGTTGATAAATAAAGGTTTTGTGGCCAAATTTGGGAAAATCGGGCGATACATATATATGAGAGCTATATCTAAATCTGAACCGATTTGGATGAAATTTTGCAGAAATTTTGAAGGGCGATGGAAAAAATTACCTTTTGCCAAATTTGGTGACGATCCGTTTGAAACAACGCGCAACGTGACCCTATTTGTCGAAATCGGGCGATACATATATATGGGAGCTATATCTAAATTTGATCTGATATCTTCCAAATTCAATAGCGTTCGTCCTTGTGCCCAAAAAACTCCTTGTACCAAATTTCATCAAAATCGGTTAATAATTGCGACCGGAATCCTGTGAACAACAAATACATGGACAGACGGACGGACGGACACCAAGCGCTAGATCGACTCAGGAGGCGATTCTGAGTCGATCGGTATATATTTTATGGGGTCTAAAATCAATATTTCTGGTAGGCACATTTTTTGGCCGATCAAACTTATTATACCCTGACCACTATGTGGTTTAGGGTATAAAAATGTAATCTAACCTAACCTACCATCAACTCACTTTATTTAATTATGAATTTCTTTGTCTTGCTATTTTCACATAAATTAAAGCTTCCTTTAAATATAAGATACGTAATATGATAGTATTATAGCAGATCCAAAACTTATAAGGACAAACCCAATCAAATAAAGGTTTCTTTATAGAACACATCGGAATATGCAAATACAGACATTTGAATATTTCACCACCCAGATTAAGACCAAAGGCTATAAGTCACAATTCAGTAACAATTTCTTGGCTTTAAAGAAGAGAGGAGCTACATTTAATTTACGTCGTCATTTCTAATAATTCAGCGAAGAATGTTCTAACCACAATCCTATCTGTTACTATCAACGATATTAAATAAATAATCTTCAGTCTGAAGAACTTATTGGCAAGGCATTCCAAAATGGTAACAATTCCAAGTCCTTTTGGTAAATCAACCATATAAAATATTCGTCATGCAAATGCTATATCTTCTCCTTCTCTTCATTTAACAATCGTTACCATAACAATAATGATTTTGATGGTCCTTGGACTATATTTCAAGACTATGTCATTGATGATGTCAATGTTAATGAGCAATACTTCTAATAACTTCATTAGATTTGGTTCTCTTAATGAAATAGGAAGGAGTAGTGGTAAGGAGAGTTACCATGGAATGAAGTCCTAACATTAGCACAAGCAAAAGGGTTTCCTTTAACCCAGTAACATTAAATGGCCATGACGAAATATCTTCCTTCTAACTTGGACCACAACTTCCAGGAAGAATTTTGTTTCACTTTGTTGTTGTTGTTGATGTTTTTCCATTATTGTTTTAAATTTGTCATGGTTTATAAAATGCTCATTGGATTGACATGGTGGCGATATGCCATCATCACCACCACCATCAACCACTAAGGATATTTTGAAATAAATACAAAAGTTTGCAAACTCAATTGCTTTTCAAGTGAAACGAAAAGAGTTAGAAATTCTTAAGTGTTTCCACAATCATTCCAAAGTGGACGACAGATACTATCTACTTGATCCAGTCATTGACACTGATGTTGATAGTACAATTTAATATTTTGCAAAAAACAAAGGAAATTGAAAGAAGTCTAAAATTATATGTAGACAAAAGTGTTTAGCTATCGATCTAAATCTTGCAGACTAAACCTCAAAAGTGGTTTTAGATTTATGATGAAGAATGAAAAAGTCTTTTAATTGAATTAAAACAAAATTTTGTGGAAAATCTAAATGTTGGGAAAGTGTATAAAAATATTAAGGAGAGCATTTTGAAGGTGTGACCTATAAAATGCTCTCCCGTGCAAAAATTAAAGCAAATTAGGGCAAAAATATGACTTCTGGGGCCTTATAAGTGCATATCGGCCGAAAGATATTTATGGGAGCTACACTCAGAAAATTGACTGTCGTAACTACAAGTAAATTCTATAATGTGGAGTAGTTCAAAATTTTACTCACAGTTAATTAAATTTAACTATTGATGAACAAAATTAACTCAGTGGAAGTAAATTGAACTTACGACCATTACCAGCAAAATGGTTAAGAACTCCCAATGAATTCGTAAATGGACTGAAACAAATATAACAAGTATATATGGCCGTAAGTTCGGCCAGGCCGAAGCTTATGTACCCACGGTGGATTGCGTAGAAACTTCTTCTAAACACTGCCATCCACAATCGAATTACTTGAGTTGGGATAACGCTTGCCGATGGCAAGGTATCTTAAAACCTCCTAACACCGTCTTCTAAATTGTAAGTAAGTCCTTACGTGGTATATATTAAATCAAAAAAGACCGATTAAATACGTATGTAATTCAGCTTGACAAAATTTTCTATAGAAAAAAAATTTGACAAAATTTTCTATAGAAACAAAATTTTAACAAAATTTTCTATAGAAACAAAATTTTCACTAAATTTTCTATAGAAATAAAATTTTAACAAAATTTTCTATAGAAATGAAATTTTAACAAAATTTTCTATAGAAATAAAATTTTAAAAACATTTTCTATAGAAATAAAATTTTGACAAAATTTTCTATAGAAATAAAATTTTGGTAGATAATTTTTAACTCGAGTGGCAACCATGATTATGAACCGATATGGACCAATTTTTGTGTGACTGGAGATCGGCTATATATAACTATAGACCAATATGGACCAATGTTGCTGTTGTTAGCGGCCATATACTAACACATATTCCAATTTGAACTAGGCCGGATGAATTTTGCTCCTCCAAGAGGCTCCGGAGGTCAAATCTGGAGAACGGTTTATATGGGGGCTATATATAATTATGGACCGATATGGACCAATTCTGGCACCATGTTCAACCGGATCGGATGAAATTTGCTTCTCTTAGAGGCTCCGCAAGCCAAATCTGGGGATCAGTTTATATGGGGGCTATATATAATTGGGAACCGATGTGGACCAATTTTTGCATGGTCATTAAAGACCATATACTAACACCACGTTGCACATTTGAACCGGATCGGACGAATTTTGCTCCTCCAAGAGGCTCCAGAGGTAAAATCTGGAGAACGGTTTATATGGGGGCTATATATAGTTATGGACCGATATGGACCAATTCTGACCATATACTAACACAATGTTCCAAATTTCAACCGGATCGGATAAAATTTGCTCCTCTTAGAGCCTCCGCAAGCCAAATCTGGGGATCGGTTTATATGGGGGCTATATATAAATATGAACCAATGTGTACCAATTTATGCATGATTGTTAGAGACCATATACCAACATCATGTACCAAAATTCAGCCGGATCGGATGAAATTTGCTTCTCTTTGAGGCTCCGCAAGCCAAATCTGGGGATCGTTTTATATGGGGCCCAGTTATGGCATAAATAGGTTTTTCATATAAAAAATTTGAATTTTTTGAGGATTTTCTTCAAAATTTTGATTTTTTGGGGATGGTCACGAATTGAGGTCCTCTTGGCTCTAGGACGCATATTTAAGGAGTTATGGCCAAAACAAGTTTTTCACAATAAAAAATTAGAATTTTTCAAGGATTTTCATTGAAATTTCGATTTTTTGGGGGTGGTCACGGATTGAGGTCCTTTCGCTCTAGAGCGCATATTTAAGGAGTTATGGCCAAATTTAGTTTTTTATATAAAAAATTTCAATTTTTCGAGGATTTTCATCACAATTTTGATTTTTTGGAGGAGATCACGAATTGAGGTCCTCTTCGCTCTATGACGTATATTTAAGGAATTATGGCCAAAATAAGTTTTTCACAATAAAAAATTAGATTTTTTCAAGGATTTTCATTGAAATTTCGATTTTTTGGGGGTGGTCACGGATTGAGGTCCTTTCGCTCTAGGGCGCATATTTAAGGAGTTATGGCCAAATTAAGTTTTTCATATAAAAATTTAAATTTTTCGAGGATTTTCATCGAAATTTCGATTTGTTGGGGGTGGTCACGGATTGAAGCCATTTTCCAGGACTTTCATCAAAATTTAAATTTTTCGAGCATTTTCATCAAAATTTCAATTTTTCGAGAATTTTCATCAAAATTTTGATTTTTTGGGGGTGATCACGAATTGAAGTCCTTTTTCTCTAGGACGCATATTTAAGGAATTATGGCCAAAATAACTTTTTCGTATAAAAATTTTAATTTTTCGAGGATTTTCATCGAAATTTTGATTTTTGGGGGTGGTCACGAATGGAGGTCCTTTTCGTTCTAGGACGCGTAATGAAGAAGTTATGGCCAAAAGTGTTATTCTTAAAAATATTTAAGTTTTTCGAGGATTTTCATCAAAATTTTGATTTTTTAGGGGTGATCACGAATTGAGGTCCTTTCGGCTCTAGGACGCATATTTAAGGAGTTATGGCCAAAATAAGTTTTTCATATACAAATTTCAATTTTTCGAGGATTTTCATCAAAATTTCAATTTTTTGGTGGTGGTCAGGAATTAAGGTCCTTTTGGCTCTAGGACGCATATTTAAGGAGTTATGGCCAAAATAAGTTTTTCATATAAAAATTACATTTTTTGAGGATTTTCGTCGAAATTTGTATTTTTTGGGGGTGGTTACGAATTGAGGTCCTTTTGGCTCTAGGACGCATATTTAAGGAGTTATTGCCAAAATAAGTTTTTCATGTAAAAATTTCAATTTTTTGAGGATTTTCGTCGAAATTTTGATTTTTTGGGAGTGATCACGAATTAAGGTCCTTTTGGCTCTAGGACGCATATTTAACGAGTTATGGCCAAAATAAGTTTTCCATGTAAAAACTTGAATTTTTTGAGGATTTTCGTCGAAATTGGGATTTTTTGGGGGTGGTCACGAATTGAGGTCTTTTTGGCTCTAGGACGCATATTTAAGGAGTTATGGCCAAAATAAGTTTTTCATATAAAAATTTCATTTTTTGAGGATTTTCGTCGAAATTTGGATTTTTTGGGGGTGGTTACGAATTGAGGTCCTTTTGGCTCTAGGACGCATATTTAAGGAGTTATGGCCAAAATAAGTTTTTCATATAAAAATTTCAATTTTTTGAGGATTTTCGTCGAAATTTGGTTTTTTTGGGGGTGGTCACGAATTGAGGTCCTTTTGGCTGTAGGACGCATATTTAAGGAGTTATGGCCAAAATAAGTTTTTCATATACAAAATTTCAATTTTTTGAGGATTTTCGTCGAAATTTGGATTTTTTGGGGGTGGTCACGAATTGAGGTCCTTTTGGCTCTAGGACGCATATTTAAGGAGTTATGGCCAAAATAAGTTTTTCATATAAAAATTTCAATTTTTTGAGGATTTTCATCAAAATTTTAATTTTTTGTGGATGGTCACGATTTGAGGTCCTTTTGATTCTAGGACGCATATTTAAGGAGTTATGGCCAAAATAAGTTTTTCATATAAAAATTTCATTTTTTTGAGGATTTTCGTCGAAATTTGGATTTTTTGTTGGTGGTCACGAATTGAGGTCCTTTTGGCTCTAGGACGTATATTTAAGGAGTTATGGCCAAAATAAGTTTTTCATATAAAAATTTCAATTTTTTGAGGATTTTCATCAAAATTTTGATTTTTTGGGGATGGTCACGAATTGAGGTCCTTTTGACTCTAGGACGCATATTTAAGGAGTTATGGCCAAAATAAGTTTTTCATATAAAAATTTCATTTTTTTGAGGATTTTCGTCGAAATTTTGATTTTTGGGGTTTGGTCACGAATTAACCTCCTTTTGGCTCTAGGACGCATATTTAAGGAGATATGGCCAATTTAAGTTTTTCATATAAAAAATTTGATTTTTGTAGGATTTTCATCAAAATTTTGATTTTTGGGGGGGGTGGTCACGAATTAAGGTCCTTTTGGCTCTAGGACGCATATTTAAGAAGGTATGGCCAATTTAAGTTTTTCATATAAAAAATTTGATTTTTTGAGGATTTTCATCAAAATTTTGATTTTTTGGGGATGGTCACGAATTAAGGTCCTTTTGGCTCTAGGACGCATATTTAAGGAGTTAAGGCCAAAATAAGTTTTTCATATAAAAATTTAAATTTTTTGAGGATTTTCATCAAAATTTTGATTTTTGGGGCGTGGTCACGAATTAACCTCCTTTTGGCTCTAGGACGAATATTTAAGGAGTTATGGCCAAAATAAGTTTTTCATATAAAAATTTAAATTTTTTGAGGATCTTCATCAAAATTTTGATTTTTTGGGGATGGTCACGAGTTGAGGTCCTTTTGGCTCTAGGACGCATATTTAAGGAGTTATGGCCAAAATAAGTTTTTCATATAAAAATTTCAATTTTTTGAGGATTTTCGTCGAAATTTTGATTTTTTGGGTGTGATCACGAATTGAGGTCCTTTTAGCTCTAGGACGCATATTTAAGGAGTTATGGCCAAAATAAGTTTTTAATTAAAAAATTCAAATTTTTGAGGATTTTCATCAAAATTTAGATTTTTTGGGAGTGATCAGGAATTGAGGTCCTTTTGGCTCTAGGACGCATATTTAAGGAGTTATGGCCAAAATAAGTTTTTAATTAAAAAATTCAAATTTTTGAGGATTTTCATCAAAATTTGGATTTTTTGGGGGTTGTCACAAATTGAGGTCCTTTTGGCTCTAGGACGCATATTTAAGGAGTTATGGCCAAAATAAGTATTTAATTAAAAAATTCAATTTTTTGAGGATTTTCATCAAAATTTTGATTTTTTGGGGATGGTCACGAATTGAGGTCCTTTTGGCTCTAGGACGCATATTTAAGGAGTTATGGCCAAAATAAGTTTTTCATATAAAAATTTCAATTTTTTGAGGATTTTTTTTTGAGGATTTGCATCGAAATTTTGATTTTTTGGGGATGGTCACGAATTGAGGTCCTTTTGGCTCTAGGACGCATATTTAAGGAGTTATGGCCAAAATAAGTTTTTAATTAAAAAATTCAAATTTTTGGGGATTTTCATCAAAATTTAGATTTTTTGGGAGTGATCAGGAATTGAGGTCCTTTTGGCTCTAGGACGCATATTTAAGGAGTTATGGCCAAAATAAGTTTTTCATATAAAAATTTCAATTTTTTGAGGATTTTCATCAAAATTTTGATTTTTTGGGAGTGATCACGAATTGAGGTCCTTTTGGCTCTAGTACGCATATTTAAGGAGTTATGGCCAAAATAAGTTTTTAATTAAAAAATTCAAATTTTTGAGGATTTTCATCAAAATTTTGATTTTTTGGGGATGGTCACGAATTGAGGTCCTTTTGGCTCTAGGACGCATATTTAAGGAGTTATGGCCAAAATAAGTTTTTCATATAAAAATTTCAATTTTTTGATGATTTTTTTTTGAGGATTTGCATCGAAATTTTGATTTTTTGGGGATGGTCACGAATTGAGGTCCTTTTGGCTCTAGGACGCATATTTAAGGAGTTATGGCCAAAATAAGTTTTTCATATAAAAATTTCAATTCTTTGAGTATTTTCATCAATATTTTGATTTTTTGGGAGTGATCACGAATTGAGGTCCTTTTGGCTCTAGGACGCATATGTAAGGAGATATGGCCAATTTAAATTTTTCATATGAAAAATTTGATTTTTTGAGGATTTTCATCAAAATTTTGATTTTTTTGGGGGTGGTCACGAATTAACCTCCTTTTGGCTCTAGGAAGCATATTTAATTTTTCATATGAAAAATTTGATTGTTTGAGGATTTTCATCAAAATTTTGATTTTTGGGGGGTGGTCACGAATTAACCTCCTTTTGGCTCTAGGACGCATATTTAAGGATATATGGCCAATTTAAGTTTTTCATATAAAAAATTTGATTTTTTGAGGATTTTCATCAAAATTTTGATTTTTGGGGGGTGGTCACGAATTAACCTCCTTTTGGCTCTAGGACGCATATTTAAGGAGATATGGCCAATTTAAGTTTTTCATATAAAAATATTGATTTTTTTAGGATTTTCATCAAAATTTTGATTTTTGGGGTTTGCTCACGAATTAACCTCCTTTTGGCTCTAGGACGCATATTTAAGGAGGTATGGCCAATTTAAGTTTTTCATATAAAAAAATTAGATTTTTTGAGGATTTTCATCAAAATTTTGATTTTTGGGGGTTGGTCACGAATTAACCTCCTTTTGGCTCTAGGACGCATATTTAAGGAGATATGGCCAATTTAAGTTTTTCATATAAAAAATTTGATTTTTTGAGGATTTTCATCAAAATTTTGATTTTTGGGGGTTGGTCACGAATTAACCTCCTTTTGGCTCTAGGACGCATATTTAAGGAGATATGGCCAATTTAAGTTTTTCATATAAAAAATTTGATTTTTTGAGGATTTTCATCAAAATTTTGATTTTTGTGGGGTGGTCATGAATTGAGGTCCTTTTGGCTCTAGGACACATATTTAAGGAGATATGGCCAATTTAAGTTTTTCATATAAAAAATTTGATTTTTGTAGGATTTTCATCAAAATTTTGATTTTTGGGGTTTGGTCACGAATTAACCTCCTTTTGGCTCTAGGACGCATATTTAAGGATATATGGCCAATTTAAGGTTTTCATATAAAAAATTTGATTTTTTGAGGTTTTTCATCAAAATTTTGATTTTTGGGGCGTGGTCACGAATTAGCCTCCTTTTGGCTCTAGGACGCATATTTAAGGAGATATGGCCAATTTAAGTTTTTCATATAAAAACTTTGATTTTTTGAGGATTTTCATCAAAATTTTGATTTTTGGGGGTTGGTCACGAATTAACCTCCTTTTGGCTCTAGGACGCATATTTAAGGAGATATGGCCAATTTAAGTTTTTCATATAAAAAATTTGATTTTTTGAGGATTTTCATCAAAATTTTGATTTTTTGGGGGTGGTCATGAATTAAGGTCCTTTTGGCTCTAGGGCGCATATTTAAGGAGATATGGCCAATTTAAGTTTTTCATATAAAAAATTTGATTTTTTGAGGATTTTCATCAAAATTTTGATTTTTTGGGGGTGGTCATGAATTAAGGTCCTTTTGGCTCTAGGGCGCATATTTAAGGAGATATGGCCAATTTAAGTTTTTCATATAAAAAATTTGATTTTTTGAGGATTTTCATCAAAATTTTGATTTTTGGGGGGTGGTCACGAATTAACCTCCTTTTGGCTCTAGGACGAATATTTAAGGAGATATGGCCAATTTAAGTTTTTCATATAAAAAATTTGATTTTTTGAGGATTTTCATCAAAATTTTGATTTTTGGGGGTTGGTCACGAATTAACCTTCTTTTGGCTTTAGGACGCATATTTAAGGAGATATGGCCAATTTAAGTTTTTCATATAAAAAATTTGATTTTTTGAGGATTTTCATCAAAATTTTGATTTTTGTGGGGTGGTCATGAAGTAAGGTCCTTTTGGCTCTAGGACGCATATTTAAGGATATATGGCCAATTTAAGTTTTTCATATAAAAAATTTGATTTTTTAGGATTTGCATCAAAATTTTGATTTTTGGGGGGTGGTCACGAATTAACCTCCTTTTGGTTCTAGGACGCATATTTAAGGAGATATGGTCAATTTAAGTTTTTCATATAAAAATTTGATTTTTTGAGGTTTTTCATCAAAATTTTGATTTTTGGGGCGTGGTCACGAATTAAGGTCCTTTTGGCTCTAGGACGCATATTTAAGGAGATATGGCCAATTTAAGTTTTTCATATAAAAAATTTGATTTTTTGAGGATTTTCATCAAAATGTTGATTTTTGTGGGGTGGTCATGAATTAAGGTCCTTTTGGCTCTAGGACGCATATTTAAGGAGATATGGCCAATTTAAGTTTTTCTTATGAAAAATTTGATTTTTTGAGGATTTTCATCAAAATTTTGATTTTTGGGGGGTGGTCATGAATTAAGGTCCTTTTGGCTCTAGGACGCATATTTAAGGAGATATGGCCAATTTAAGTTTTTCATATAAAAAAAAATGATTTTTTGAGGATTTTCATCAAAATTTTGATTTTTGGGGGTTGGTCACGAATTAAGGTTCTTTTGGCTCTAGGACGCATGTTTAAGGAGATATGGCCAATTTAAGTTTTTCATATAAAAAATTTGATTTTTTGAGGATTTTCATCAAAATTTTGATATTTGGGGGGTGGTCACGAATTAACCTCCTTTTGGCTCTAGGACGCATATTTAAGTAGATATGGCCAATTTAAGTTTTTCATATAAAAAATTTGATTTTTGTAAGATTTTCATCAAAATTTAAATTTTTTGGGGGTGGTCATGAATTAAGGTCCTTTTGGCTCTAGGACGCATATTTAAGGATATATGGCCAATTTAAGTTTTTCATATAAAAAATTTGATTTTTTGAGGTTTTTCATCAAAATTTTGATTTTTGGGGGGTGGTCACGAATTAACCTCCTTTTGGCTCTAGGACGCATATTTAAGGAGATATGGCCAATTTAAGTTTTTCATATAAAAAATTTGATTTTTTGAGGATATTCATCAAAATTTTGATTTTTGGGGGGTGGTCACGAATTAACCTCCTTTTGGCTCTAGGACGCATATTTAAGGAGATATGGCCAATTTAAGTTTTTCATATAAAAAATTTGATTTTTTGAGGATTTTCATCAAAATTTTGATTTTTGGGGGTTGGTCACGAATTAACCTCCTTTTGGCTTTAGGACGCATATTTAAGGAGATATGGTCAATTTAAGTTTTTCATATAAAAAAATTTGATTTTTTGAGGTTTTTCATCAAAATTTTGATTTTTGTGTGGTGGTCATGAATTAAGGTCCTTTTGGCTCTAGGACGCATATTTAAGGAGATATGGTCAATTTAAGTTTTTCATATAAAAAAATTTGATTTTTTGAGGTTTTTCATCAAAATTTTGATTTTTGGGGCGTGGTCACGAATTAAGGTCCTTTTGGCTCTAGGACGCATATTTAAGGAGATATGGCCAATTTAAGTTTTTCATATAAAAAATTTGATTTTTTGAGGATATTCATCAAAATTTTGATTTTTGGGGGGTGGTCACGAATTAACCTCCTTTTGGCTCTAGGACGCATATTTAAGGAGATATGGCCAATTTAAGTTTTTCATATAAAAAATTTGATTTTTTGAGGATTTTCATCAAAATTTTGATTTTTGTGGGGTGGTCATGAATTAAGGTCCTTTTGGCTCTAGGACGCATATTTAAGGAGATATGGTCAATTTAAGTTTTTCATATAAAAAAATTTGATTTTTTGAGGTTTTTCATCAAAATTTTGATTTTTGGGGCGTGGTCACGAATTAAGGTCCTTTTGGCTCTAGGACGCATATTTAAGGAGATATGGCCAATTTAAGTTTTTCATATAAAAAATTTGATTTTTTGAGGATTTGATTTTGATTTTTTTAGGATTTTCATCAAAATTTTGATTTTTGGGGTTTGGTCACGAATTAACCTCCTTTTGGCTCTAGGACGCATATTTAAGGAGATATGGCCAATTTAAGTTTTTCATATAAAAAATTTGATTTTTTGAGGTTTTTCATCAAAATTTTGATTTTTGGGGCGTGGTCACGAATTAACCTCCTTTTGGCTCTAGGGCGCATATTTAAGGAGATATGGCAAATTTAAGTTTTTCATATAAAAATTTGATTTTTTGAGGATTTTCATCAAAATTTGGTTTTTGGTGGGGTGGTCATGAATTAAGGTCCTTTTGGCTCTAGGACGCATATTTAAGGAGTTATGGCCAATTTAAGTTTTTCATATAAAAAATTTGATTTTTTTAGGATTTTCATCAAAATTTTGATTTTTTGGGGGTGGTCATGAATTAAGGTCCTTTTGGCTCTAGGACGCATATTTAAGAAGATATGGCCAATTTAAGTTTTTCATATAAAAAATTTGATTTTTTGAGGTTTTTCATCAAAATTTTGATTTTTGGGGTTTGGTCACGAATTAACCTCCTTTTGGCTCTAGGACGCATATTTAAGGAGATATGGCCAATTTAAGTTTTTCATATAAAAAATTTGATTTTTTGAGGATTTTCATCAAAATTTTGATTTTTGTGGGGTGGTCATGAATTAAGGTCCTTTTGGCTCTAGGACGCATATTTAAGGAGATATGGCCAATTTAAGTTTTTCATATAAAAAATTTGATTTTTTTTGGATTCTCATCAAAATTTTGATTTTTGGGGTTTGGTCATGAATTAACCTCCTTTTGGCTCTAGGACGCATATTTAAGGAGATATGGCCAATTTAAGTTTTTCATATAAAAAATTTGATTTTTTGAGCATTTTCATCCAAATTTTGATTTTTGGGGGGTGGTCACGAATTAAGGTCCTTTTGGCTCTAGGACGCATATTTAAGGAGATATGGCCAATTTAAGTTTTTCATATAAAAAATTTGATTTTTGGGTGTGGTCATGAATTAAGGTCCTTTTGGCTCTAGGACGCATATTTAAGGAGATATGGCCAATTTAAGTTTTTCATATAAAAAATTTGATTTTTTGAGGATTTTCATCAAAATTTTGATTTTTGGGGCGTGGTCACGAATTAACCTCCTTTTGGCTCTAGGACGCATATTTAAGGAGATATGGCCAATTTAAGTTTTTCATATAAAAAATTTGATTTTTTGAGGTTTTTCATCAAAATTTTGATTTTTGGGGCGTGGTCACGAATTAACCTCCTTTTGGCTCTAGGACGCATATTTAAGGAGATATGGCCAATTTAAGTTTTTCATATAAAAAATTTGATTTTTTGAGGTTTTTCATCAAAATTTTGATTTTTGGGGTTTGGTCACGAATTAAGGTCCTTTTGGCTCTAGGACGCATATTTAAGGAGATATGGCCAATTTAAGTTTTTCATATAAAAAATTTGATTTTTTTTAGGATTCTCATCAAAATTTTGATTTTTGGGGTTTGGTCACGAATTAACCTCCTTTTGGCTCTAGGACGCATATTTAAGGAGATATGGCCAATTTAAGTTTTTCATATAAAAAATTTGATTTTTTGAGGATTTTCATCAAAATTTTGATTTTTGAGGGGTGGTCACGAATTAAGGTCCTTTTGGCTCTAGGACGCATATTTAAGGAGATATGGCCAATTTAAGTTTTTCATATAAAAAATTTGATTTTTTGAGGATTTTCATCAAAATTTTGATTTTTTGGGGGTGGTCATGAATTAAGGTCCTTTTAGCTCTAGGACGCATATTTAAAGAGATATGGCCAATTTAAGTTTTTCATATAAAAAATTTGATTTTTTGAGGATTTTCATCAAAATTTTGATGTTTGGGGGGTGGTCATGAATTAAGGTCCTTTTGGCTCTAGGACGCATATTTAAGGAGATATGGCCAATTTAAGTTTTTCATATAAAAAATTTGATTTTTTTAAGATTTTCATCAAAATTTTGATTTTTGGGGTTTGGTCACGAATTAACCCCCTTTTGGCTCTAGGACGCATATTTAAGGAGATATGGCCAATTTAAGTTTTTCATATAAAAAATTTGATTTTTTTAGGATTTTCATCAAAATTTTGATTTTTTGGGGGTGGTCATGAATTAAGGTCATTTTGGCTCTAGGACGCATATTTAAGGAGATATGGCCAATTTAAGTTTTTCATATAAAAAATTTGATTTTTTGAGGATTTTCATCAAAATTTTGATTTTTGGGGCGTGGTCACGAATTAACCTCCTTTTGGCTCTAGGACGCATATTTAAGGAGATATGGCCAATTTAAGTTTTTCATATAAAAAATTTGATTTTTTGAGGTTTTTCATCAAAATTTTGATTTTTGGGGCGTGGTCACGAATTAACCTCCTTTTGGCTCTAGGACGCATATTTAAGGAGATATGGCCAATTTAAGTTTTTCATATAAAAAATTTGATTTTTTGAGGATTTTCATCAAAATTTGGTTTTTGGTGGGGTGGTCATGAATTAAGGTCCTTTTGGCTCTAGGACGCATATTTAAGGAGATATGGCCAATTTAAGTTTTTCATATAAAAAATTTGATTTTTTTAGGTTTTTCATCAAAATTTTGATTTTTGGGGCGTGGTGACGAATTAACCTCCTTTTGGCTCTAGGACGCATATTTAAGGAGATATGGCCAATTTAAGTTTTTCATATAAAAAATTTGATTTTTTGAGGATTTTCATCAAAATTTTGATTTTTGTGGGGTGGTCATGAATTAAGGTCCTTTTGGTTCTAGGACGCATATTTAAGGAGATATGGCCAATTTAAGTTTTTCATATAAAAAATTTGATTTTTTGAGGTTTTTCATCAAAATTTTGATTTTTGGGGTTTGGTCACGAATTAAGGTCCTTTTGGCTCTAGGACGCATATTTAAGGAGATATGGCCAATTTAAGTTTTTCATATAAAAAATTTGATTTTTTTTAGGATTCTCATCAAAATTTTGATTTTTGGGGTTTGGTCACGAATTAACCTCCTTTTGGCTCTAGGACGCATATTTAAGGAGATATGGCCAATTTAAGTTTTTCATATAAAAAATTTGATTTTTTGAGGATTTTCATCAAAATTTTGATTTTTGAGGGGTGGTCACGAATTAAGGTCCTTTTGGCTCTAGGACGCATATTTAAGGAGATATGGCCAATTTAAGTTTTTCATATAAAAAATTTGATTTTTTGAGGATTTTCATCAAAATTTTGATTTTTTGGGGGTGGTCATGAATTAAGGTCCTTTTGGCTCTAGGACGCATATTTAAGGAGATATGGCCAATTTAAGTTTTTCATATAAAAAATTTGATTTTTTGAGGATTTTCATCAAAATTTTGATTTTTGGGGCGTGGTCACGAATTAACCTCCTTTTGGCTCTAGGACGCATATTTAAGGAGATATGGCCAATTTAAGTTTTTCATATAAAAAATTTGATTTTTTTGAGGTTTTTCATCAAAATTTTGATTTTTGGGGCGTGGTCACGAATTAACCTCCTTTTGGCTCTAGGACGCATATTTAAGGAGATATGGCCAATTTAAGTTTTTCATATAAAAAATTTGATTTTTTGAGGATTTTCATCAAAATTTGGTTTTTGGTGGGGTGGTCATGAATTAAGGTCCTTTTGGCTCTAGGACGCATATTTAAGGAGATATGGCCAATTTAAGTTTTTCATATAAAAAATTTGATTTTTTTAGGTTTTTCATCAAAATTTTGATTTTTGGGGCGTGGTGACGAATTAACCTCCTTTTGGCTCTAGGACGCATATTTAAGGAGATATGGCCAATTTAAGTTTTTCATATAAAAAATTTGATTTTTTGAGGATTTTCATCAAAATTTTGATTTTTGTGGGGTGGTCATGAATTAAGGTCCTTTTGGTTCTAGGACGCATATTTAAGGAGATATGGCCAATTTAAGTTTTTCATATAAAAAATTTGATTTTTTTTGGATTCTCATCAAAATTTTGATTTTTGGGGTTTGGTCATGAATTAACCTCCTTTTGGCTCTAGGACGCATATTTAAGGAGATATGGCCAATTTAAGTTTTTCATATAAAAAAATTTGATTTTTTGAGGATTTTCATCCAAATTTTGATTTTTGGGGGGTGGTCACGAATTAAGGTCCTTTTGGCTCTAGGACGCATATTTAAGGAGATATGGCCAATTTAAGTTTTTCATATAAAAAATTTGATTTTTGGAGGATTTTCATCAAAATTTTGATTTTTTGGGGGTGGTCACATATTGTGGTCCTTTTAGCTCTAGGACGCATATTTAAGGAGATATGGCCAATTTAAGTTTTTCATATAAAAAATTTGATTTTTTCAGGATTTTCATCAAAATTTTGATTTTTGGGGGGTGGTCATGAATTAAGGTCCTTTTGGCTCTAGGACGCATATTTAAGGAGATATGGCCAATTTAAGTTTTTCATATAAAAAATTTGATTTTTTGAGGATTTTCATCAAAATTTTGATTTTTGGGGGGTGGTCATGAATTAAGGTCCTTTTGGCTCTAGGACGCATATTTAAGAAGATATGGCCAATTTAAGTTTTTCATATAAAAAATTTGATTTTTTGAGGTTTTTCATCAAAATTTTGATTTTTGGGGCGTGGTCACGAATTAACCTCCTTTTGGCTCTAGGACGCATATTTAAGGAGATATGGCCAATTTAAGTTTTTCATATAAAAAATTTGATTTTTTGAGGTTTTTCATCAAAATTTTGATTTTTGGGGCGTGGTCACGAATTAACCTCCTTTTGGCTCTAGGACGCATATTTAAGGAGATATGGCCAATTTAAGTTTTTCATATAAAAAATTTGATTTTTTGAGGATTTTCATCAAAATTTTGATTTTTGTGGGGTGGTCATGAATTAAGGTCCTTTTGGCTCTAGGACGCATATTTAAGGAGATATGGCCAATTTAAGTTTTTCATATAAAAAATTTGATTTTTTGAGGATATTCATCAAAATTTTGATTTTTGGGGCGTGGTCACGAATTAACCTCCTTTTGGCTCTAGGACGCATATTTAAGGAGATATGGCCAATTTAAGTTTTTCATATAAAAAATTTGATTTTTTGAGGATTTTCATCAAAATTTGGTTTTTGGTGGGGTGGTCATGAATTAAGGTCCTTTTGGCTCTAGGACGCATATTTAAGGAGATATGGCCAATTTAAGTTTTTCATATAAAAAATTTGATTTTTTGAGGTTTTTCATCAAAATTTTGATTTTTTGGGGGTGGTCATGAATTAACCTCCTTTTGGCTCTAGGACGCATATTTAAGGAGATGTGGCCAATTTAAGTTTTTCATATAAAAAATTTGATTTTTTGAGGATTTTCATCAAAATTTTGATTTTTGGGGGTGGTCATGAATTAAGGTCCTTTTGGCTCTAGGACGCATATTTAAGGAGATATGGCCAATTTAAGTTTTTCATATAAAAAAAAATGATTTTTTGAGGATTTTCATCAAAATTTTGATTTTTGGGGGTTGGTCACGAATTAAGGTTCTTTTGGCTCTAGGACGCATATTTAAGGAGATATGGCCAATTTAAGTTTTTCATATAAAAAATTTGATTTTTTGAGGATTTTCATCAAAATTTTGATTTTTTGGGGGTGGTCATGAATTAAGGTTCTTTTGGCTCTAGGACGCATATTTAAGGAGATATGGCCAATTTAAGTTTTTCATATAAAAAATTTGATTTTTTGAGGATTTTCATCAAAATTTTGATTTTTTGGGGGTGGTCATGAATTAAGGTCCTTTTGGCTCTAGGACGCATATTTAAGGAGATATGGCCAATTTAAGTTTTTCATATAAAAATTTGATTTTTTGAGGATTTTCATCAAAATTTGGTTTTTGGTGGGGTGGTCACGAATTAACCTCCTTTTGGCTCTAGGACGCATATTTAAGGAGATATGGCCAATTTAAGTTTTTCATATAAAAAAATTTGATTTTTTGAGGATTTTCATCCAAATTTTGATTTTTGGGGGGTGGTCACGAATTAAGGTCCTTTTGGCTCTAGGACGCATATTTAAGGAGATATGGCCAATTTAAGTTTTTCATATAAAAAATTTGATTTTTTGAGGATTTTCATCAAAATTTTGATTTTTTGGGGGTGGTCATGAATTAAGGTCCTTTTGGCTCTAGGACGCATATTTAAGGAGATATGGCCAATTTAAGTTTTTCATATAAAAAATTTGATTTTTTGAGGTTTTTCATCAAAATTTTGATTTTTGGGGCGTGGTCACGAATTAACCTCCTTTTGGCTCTAGGACGCATATTTAAGGAGATATGGCCAATTTAAGTTTTTCATATAAAAAATTTGATTTTTTGAGGTTTTTCATCAAAATTTTGATTTTTGGGGTTTGGTCACGAATTAAGGTCCTTTTGGCTCTAGGACGCATATTTAAGGAGATATGGCCAATTTAAGTTTTTCATATAAAAAATTTGATTTTTTTTAGGATTCTCATCAAAATTTTGATTTTTGGGGTTTGGTCACGAATTAACCTCCTTTTGGCTCTAGGACGCATATTTAAGGAGATATGGCCAATTTAAGTTTTTCATATAAAAAATTTGATTTTTTGAGGATTTTCATCAAAATTTTGATTTTTTGGGGGTGGTCATGAATTAAGGTCCTTTTGGCTCTAGGACGCATATTTAAGGAGATATGGCCAATTTAAGTTTTTCATATAAAAAATTTGATTTTTTGAGGATTTTCATCAAAATTTTGATTTTTGGGGCGTGGTCACGAATTAAGGTCCTTTTGGCTCTAGGACGCATATTTAAGGAGATATGGCCAATTTAAGTTTTTCATATAAAAAATTTGATTTTTTGAGGATTTTCATCAAAATTTTGATTTTTTGGGGGTGGTCATGAATTAAGGTCCTTTTGGCTCTAGGACGCATATTTAAGGAGATATGGCCAATTTAAGTTTTTCATATAAAAAATTTGATTTTTTGAGGATTTTCATCAAAATTTTGATTTTTGGGGCGTGGTCACGAATTAAGGTCCTTTTGGCTCTAGGACGCATATTTAAGGAGATATGGCCAATTTAAGTTTTTCATATAAAAAATTTGATTTTTTGAGGTTTTTCATCAAAATTTTGATTTTTGGGGCGTGGTCACGAATTAACCTCCTTTTGGCTCTAGGACGCATATTTAAGGAGATATGGCCAATTTAAGTTTTTCATATAAAAAATTTGATTTTTTGAGGATTTTCATCAAAATTTGGTTTTTGGTGGGGTGGTCATGAATTAAGGTCCTTTTGGCTCTAGGACGCATATTTAAGGAGATATGGCCAATTTAAGTTTTTCATATAAAAAATTTTATTTTTTTAGGATTTTCATCAAAATTTTGATTTTTTGGGGGTGGTCATGAATTAAGGTCCTTTTGGCTCTAGGACGCATATTTAAGGAGATATGGCCAATTTAAGTTTTTCATATAAAAAATTTGATTTTTTTAGGTTTTTCATCAAAATTTTGATTTTTGGGGCGTGGTCACGAATTAACCTCCTTTTGGCTCTAGGACGCATATTTAAGGAGATATGGCCAATTTAAGTTTTTCATATAAAAAATTTGATTTTTTGAGGATTTTCATCAAAATTTTGATTTTTGTGGGGTGGTCATGAATTAAGGTCCTTTTGGCTCTAGGACGCATATTTAAGGAGATATGGCCAATTTAAGTTTTTCATATAAAAAATTTGATTTTTTTTTGGATTCTCATCAAAATTTTGATTTTTGGGGTTTGGTCATGAATTAACCTCCTTTTGGCTCTAGGACGCATATTTAAGGAGATATGGCCAATTTAAGTTTTTCATATAAAAAAATTTGATTTTTTGAGGATTTTCATCCAAATTTTGATTTTTGGGGGGTGGTCACGAATTAAGGTCCTTTTGGCTCTAGGACGCATATTTAAGGAGATATGGCCAATTTAAGTTTTCCATATAAAAAAATTTGATTTTTGGAGGATTTTCATCAAAATTTTGATTTTTTGGGGGTGGTCACATATTGTGGTCCTTTTAGCTCTAGGACGCATATTTAAGGAGATATGGCCAATTTAAGTTTTTCATATAAAAAATTTGATTTTTTGAGGATTTTCATCAAAATTTTGATTTTTGGGGGGTGGTCATGAATTAAGGTCCTTTTGGCTCTAGGACGCATATTTAAGGAGATATGGCCAATTTAAGTTTTTCATATAAAAAATTTGATTTTTTTAGGATTCTCATCAAAATTTTGATTTTTGGGGTTTGGTCACGAATTAACCTCCTTTTGGCTCTAGGACGCATATTTAAGGAGATATGGCCAATTTAAGTTTTTCATATAAAAAAATTTGATTTTTTGAGGATTTTCATCCAAATTTTGATTTTTGGGGGGTGGTCACGAATTAAGGTCCTTTTGGCTCTAGGACGCATATTTAAGGAGATATGGCCAATTTAAGTTTTTCATATAAAAAATTTGATTTTTTGAGGATTTTCATCAAAATTTGGTTTTTGGTGGGGTGGTCATGAATTAAGGTCCTTTTGGCTCTAGGACGCATATTTAAGGAGATATGGCCAATTTAAGTTTTTCATATAAAAAATTTGATTTTTTGAGGATTTTCATCAAAATGTGGTTTTTGGTGGGGTGGTCATAAATTAAGGTCCTTTTGGCTCTAGGACGCATATTTAGGGAGTTATGGCCAATTTAAGTTTTCATATAAAAAATTTGATTTTTTGAGGTTTTTCATCAAAATTTTGATTTTTGGGGCGTGGTCACGAATTAACCTCCTTTTGGCTCTAGGACGCATATTTAAGGAGATATGGCCAATTTAAGTTTTTCATATAAAAAATTTGATTTTTTTAGGATTTTCATCAAAATTTTGATTTTTTGGGGGTGGTCATGAATTAAGGTCCTTTTGGCTCTAGGACGCATATTTAAGGAGATATGGCCAATTTAAGTTTTTCATATAAAAAATTTGATTTTTTGAGGATTTTCATCAAAATTTTGATTTTTGGGGCGTGGTCACGAATTAACCACCTTTTGGCTCTAGGACGCATATTTAAGGAGATATGGCCAATTTAAGTTTTTCATATAAAAAATTTGATTTTTTGAGGATTTTCATCAAAATTTTGATTTTTGGGGGGTGGTCATGAATTAAGGTCCTTTTGGCTCTAGGACGCATATTTAAGGAGATATGGCCAATTTAAGTTTTTCATATAAAAAATTTGATTTTTTTAGGATTTTCATCAAAATTTTGATTTTTTGGGGGTGGTCATGAATTAAGGTCCTTTTGGCTCTAGGACGCATATTTAAGAAGATATGGCCAATTTAAGTTTTTCATATAAAAAATTAGATTTTTTGAGGTTTTTCATCAAAATTTTGATTTTTGGGGTTTGGTCACGAATTAACCTCCTTTTGGCTCTAGGACGCATATTTAAGGAGATATGGCCAATTTAAGTTTTTCATATAAAAAATTTGATTTTTTTAGGATTTTCACCAAATTTTGATTTTTGGGGTTTGGTCACGAATTAACCTCCTTTTGGCTCTAGGACGCATATTTAAGGAGATATGGCCAATTTAAGTTTTTCATATAAAAAATTTGATTTTTTGAGGTTTTTCATCAAAATTTTGATTTTTGGGGCGTGGTCACGAATTAACCTCCTTTTGGCTCTAGGACGCATATTTAAGGAGATATGGCCAATTTAAGTTTTTCATATAAAAAATTTGATTTTTTGAGGATTTTCATCAAAATTTGGTTTTTGGTGGGGTGGTCATGAATTAAGGTCCTTTTGGCTCTAGGACGCATATTTAGGGAGTTATGGCCAATTTAAGTTTTCATATAAAAATTTTGATTTTTTGAGGTTTTTCATCAAAATTTTGATTTTTGGGGCGTGGTCACGAATTAACCTCCTTTTGGCTCTAGGACGCATATTTAAGGAGATATGGCCAATTTAAGTTTTTCATATAAAAAATTTGATTTTTTTAGGATTTTCATTTTTGGGGGTGGTCATGAATTAAGGTCCTTTTGGCTCTAGGACGCATATTTAAGGAGATATTGCCAATTTAAGTTTTTCATATAAAAAATTTGATTTTTTGAGGATTTTCATCAAAATTTTGATTTTTGGGGGGTGGTCATGAATTAAGGTCCTTTTGGCTCTAGGACGCATATTTAAGGAGATATGGCCAATTTAAGTGTTTCATATAAAAATTTGATTTTTTTAGGATTCTCATCAAAATTTTGATTTTTGGGGTTTGGTCACGAATTAACCTCCTTTTGGCTCTAGGACGCATATTTAAGGAGATATGGCCAATTTAAGTTTTTCATATAAAAAATTTGATTTTTTGAGGATTTTCATCAAAATTTGGTTTTTGGTGGGGTGGTCATGAATTAAGGTCCTTTTGGCTCTAGGACGCATATTTAAGGAGATATGGCCAATTTAAGTTTTTCATATAAAAAATTTTATTTTTTTAGGATTTTCATCAAAATTTTGATTTTTTGGGGGTGGTCATGAATTAAGGTCCTTTTGGCTCTAGGACGCATATTTAAGGAGATATGGCCAATTTAAGTTTTTCATATAAAAAATTTGATTTTTTTAGGTTTTTCATCAAAATTTTGATTTTTGGGGCGTGGTCACGAATTAACCTCCTTTTGGCTCTAGGACGCATATTTAAGGAGATATGGCCAATTTAAGTTTTTCATATAAAAAATTTGATTTTTTGAGGATTTTCATCAAAATTTGGTTTTTGGTGGGGTGGTCATGAATTAAGGTCCTTTTGGCTCTAGGACGCATATTTAGGGAGTTATGGCCAATTTAAGTTTTCATATAAAAAATTTGATTTTTTGAGGTTTTTCATCAAAATTTTGATTTTTGGGGCGTGGTCACGAATTAACCTCCTTTTGGCTCTAGGACGCATATTTAAGGAGATATGGCCAATTTAAGTTTTTCATATAAAAAATTTGATTTTTTGAGGATTTTCATCAAAATTTGGTTTTTGGTGGGGTGGTCATGAATTAAGGTCCTTTTGGCTCTAGGACGCATATTTAGGGAGTTATGGCCAATTTAAGTTTTCATATAAAAAATTTGATTTTTTGAGGTTTTTCATCAAAATTTTGATTTTTGGGGCGTGGTCACGAATTAACCTCCTTTTGGCTCTAGGACGCATATTTAAGGAGATATGGCCAATTTAAGTTTTTCATATAAAAAATTTGATTTTTTTAGGATTTTCATTTTTGGGGGTGGTCATGAATTAAGGTCCTTTTGGCTCTAGGACGCATATTTAAGAAGATATGGCCAATTTAAGTTTTTCATATAAAAAATTTGATTTTTTGAGGATTTTCATCCAAATTTTGATTTTTGGGGGGTGGTCACGAATTAAGGTCCTTTTGGCTCTAGGACGCATATTTAAGGAGATATGGCCAATTTAAGTTTTCCATATAAAAAAATTTGATTTTTGGAGGATTTTCATCAAAATTTTGATTTTTTGGGGGTGGTCACATATTGTGGTCCTTTTAGCTCTAGGACGCATATTTAAGGAGATATGGCCAATTTAAGTTTTTCATATAAAAAATTTGATTTTTTGAGGATTTTCATCAAAATTTTGATTTTTGGGGGGTGGTCATGAATTAAGGTCCTTTTGGCTCTAGGACGCATATTTAAGGAGATATGGCCAATTTAAGTTTTTCATATAAAAAATTTGATTTTTTTAGGATTCTCATCAAAATTTTGATTTTTGGGGTTTGGTCACGAATTAACCTCCTTTTGGCTCTAGGACGCATATTTAAGGAGATATGGCCAATTTAAGTTTTTCATATAAAAAAATTTGATTTTTTGAGGATTTTCATCCAAATTTTGATTTTTGGGGGGTGGTCACGAATTAAGGTCCTTTTGGCTCTAGGACGCATATTTAAGGAGATATGGCCAATTTAAGTTTTTCATATAAAAAATTTGATTTTTTGAGGATTTTCATCAAAATTTGGTTTTTGGTGGGGTGGTCATGAATTAAGGTCCTTTTGGCTCTAGGACGCATATTTAAGGAGATATGGCCAATTTAAGTTTTTCATATAAAAAATTTGATTTTTTGAGGTTTTTCATCAAAATTTTGATTTTTTGGGGGTGGTCATGAATTAACCTCCTTTTGGCTCTAGGACGCATATTTAAGGAGATATGGCCAATTTAAGTTTTTCATATAAAAAATTTGATTTTTTGAGGATTTTCATCAAAATTTTGATTTTTGGGGGTGGTCATGAATTAAGGTCCTTTTGGCTCTAGGACGCATATTTAAGGAGATATGGCCAATTTAAGTTTTTCATATAAAAAATTTGATTTTTTGAGGATTTTCATCAAAATTTTGATTTTTTGGGGGTGGTCATAAATTAAGTCCTTTTGGCTCTAGGACGCATATTTAAGGAGATATGGCCAATTTAAGTTTTTCATATAAAAATTTGATTTTTTGAGGATTTTCATCAAAATTTTGATTTTTGGGGGGTGGTCATGAATTAAGGTCCTTTTGGCTCTAGGACGCATATTTAAGGAGATATGGCCAATTTAAGTTTTTCATATAAAAAATTTGATTTTTTGAGGATTTTCATCAAAATTTTGATTTTTTGGGGGTGGTCATGAATTAAGGTCCTTTTGGCTCTAGGACGCATATTTAAGGAGATATTGCCAATTTAAGTTTTTCATATAAAAAATTTGATTTTTTGAGGATTTTCATCAAAATTTTGATTTTTGGGGGGTGGTCATGAATTAAGGTCCTTTTGGCTCTAGGACGCATATTTAAGGAGATATGGCCAATTTAAGTGTTTCATATAAAAATTTGATTTTTTTAGGATTCTCATCAAAATTTTGATTTTTGGGGTTTGGTCACGAATTAACCTCCTTTTGGCTCTAGGACGCATATTTAAGGAGATATGGCCAATTTAAGTTTTTCATATAAAAAAATTTGATTTTTTGAGGATTTTCATCCAAATTTTGATTTTTGGGGGGTGGTCATGAATTAAGGTCCTTTTGGCTCTAGGACGCATATTTAAGGAGATATGGCCAATTTAAGTTTTTCATATAAAAAATTTGATTTTTTTAGGATTTTCACCAAATTTTGATTTTTGGGGTTTGGTCACGAATTAACCTCCTTTTGGCTCTAGGACGCATATTTAAGGAGATATGGCCAATTTAAGTTTTTCATATAAAAAATTTGATTTTTTGAGGTTTTTCATCAAAATTTTGATTTTTGGGGCGTGGTCACGAATTAACCTCCTTTTGGCTCTAGGACGCATATTTAAGGAGATATGGCCAATTTAAGTTTTTCATATAAAAAATTTGATTTTTTGAGGATTTTCATCAAAATGTGGTTTTTGGTGGGGTGGTCATAAATTAAGGTCCTTTTGGCTCTAGGACGCATATTTAGGGAGTTATGGCCAATTTAAGTTTTCATATAAAAAATTTGATTTTTTGAGGTTTTTCATCAAAATTTTGATTTTTGGGGCGTGGTCACGAATTAACCTCCTTTTGGCTCTAGGACGCATATTTAAGGAGATATGGCCAATTTAAGTTTTTCATATAAAAAATTTGATTTTTTTAGGATTTTCATCAAAATTTTGATTTTTTGGGGGTGGTCATGAATTAAGGTCCTTTTGGCTCTAGGACGCATATTTAAGGAGATATGGCCAATTTAAGTTTTTCATATAAAAAATTTGATTTTTTGAGGATTTTCATCAAAATTTTGATTTTTGGGGCGTGGTCACGAATTAACCACCTTTTGGCTCTAGGACGCATATTTAAGGAGATATGGCCAATTTAAGTTTTTCATATAAAAAATTTGATTTTTTGAGGATTTTCATCAAAATTTTGATTTTTGGGGGGTGGTCATGAATTAAGGTCCTTTTGGCTCTAGGACGCATATTTAAGGAGATATGGCCAATTTAAGTTTTTCATATAAAAAATTTGATTTTTTTAGGATTTTCATCAAAATTTTGATTTTTTGGGGGTGGTCATGAATTAAGGTCCTTTTGGCTCTAGGACGCATATTTAAGAAGATATGGCCAATTTAAGTTTTTCATATAAAAAATTAGATTTTTTGAGGTTTTTCATCAAAATTTTGATTTTTGGGGTTTGGTCACGAATTAACCTCCTTTTGGCTCTAGGACGCATATTTAAGGAGATATGGCCAATTTAAGTTTTTCATATAAAAAATTTGATTTTTTGAGGTTTTTCATCAA
Organism: Haematobia irritans; assembly: GCF_050003625.1. Lineage (NCBI taxonomy): Eukaryota > Metazoa > Arthropoda > Insecta > Diptera > Muscidae > Haematobia > Haematobia irritans. The sequence continues at coordinate 210,024,313 of NC_134398.1, forward strand.
AATTTTGATTTTTGGGGCGTGGTCACGAATTAACCTCCTTTTGGCTCTAGGACGCATATTTAAGGAGATATGGCCAATTTAAGTTTTTCATATAAAAAATTTGATTTTTTTAGGATTTTCATCAAAATTTTGATTTTTTGGGGGTGGTCATGAATTAAGGTCCTTTTGGCTCTAGGACGCATATTTAAGGAGATATGGCCAATTTAAGTTTTTCATATAAAAAATTTGATTTTTTGAGGATTTTCATCAAAATTTTGATTTTTGGGGCGTGGTCACGAATTAACCACCTTTTGGCTCTAGGACGCATATTTAAGGAGATATGGCCAATTTAAGTTTTTCATATAAAAAATTTGATTTTTTGAGGATTTTCATCAAAATTTTGATTTTTGGGGGGTGGTCATGAATTAAGGTCCTTTTGGCTCTAGGACGCATATTTAAGGAGATATGGCCAATTTAAGTTTTTCATATAAAAAATTTGATTTTTTTAGGATTTTCATCAAAATTTTGATTTTTTGGGGGTGGTCATGAATTAAGGTCCTTTTGGCTCTAGGACGCATATTTAAGGAGATATGGCCAATTTAAGTTTTTCATATAAAAAATTTGATTTTTTTAGGTTTTTCATCAAAATTTTGATTTTTGGGGCGTGGTCACGAATTAACCTCCTTTTGGCTCTAGGACGCATATTTAAGGAGATATGGCCAATTTAAGTTTTTCATATAAAAAATTTGATTTTTTTAGGATTCTCATCAAAATTTTGATTTTTGGGGTTTGGTCACGAATTAACCTACTTTTGGCTCTAGGACGCATATTTAAGGAGATATGGCCAATTTAAGTTTTTCATATAAAAAATTTGATTTTTGGAGGATTTTCATCAAAATTTTGATTTTTTGGGGGTGGTCACGAATTAAGGTCCTTTTAGCTCTAGGACGCATATTTAAAGAGATATGGCCAATTTAAGTTTTTCATATAAAAATTTTGATTTTTTGAGGATTTTCATCAAAATTTTGATGTTTGGGAGGTGGTCATGAATTAAGGTCCTTTTGGCTCTAGGACGCATATTTAAGGAGATATGGCCAATTTAAGTTTTTCATATAAAAAATTTGATTTTTTGAGGATTTTCATCAAAATTTTGATTTTTGGGGTTTGGTCACGAATTAACCCCCTTTTGGCTCTAGGACGCATATTTAAGGAGATATGGCCAATTTAAGTTTTTCATATAAAAAATTTGATTTTTTTAGGATTTTCATCAAAATTTTGATTTTTTGGGGGTGGTCATGAATTAAGGTCCTTTTGGCTCTATGACGCATATTTAAGGAGATATGGCCAATTTAAGTTTTTCATATAAAAAATTTGATTTTTTGAGGATTTTCATCAAAATTTTGATTTTTTGGGGGTGGTAATGAATTAAGGTCCTTTTGGCTCTAGGACGCATATTTAAGGAGATATGGCCAATTTAAGTTTTTCATATAAAAAATTGAATTTTTTTTAGGATTCTCATCAAAATTTTGATTTTTGGGGGTGGTCATGAATTAAGGTCCTTTTGGCTCTAGGACGCATATTTAAGGAGATATGGCCAATTTAAGTTTTTCATATAAAAAATTTGATTTTTTGAGGATTTTCATCAAAATTTTGATTTTTTGGGGGTGGTCATGAATTAAGGTCCTTTTGGCTCTAGGACGCATATTTAAGGAGATATGGCCAATTTAAGTTTGTCATATAAAAAATTTGATTTTTTGAGGATTTTCATCAAAATTTTGATTTTTGGGGGGTGGTCATGAATTAAGGTCCTTTTGGCTCTAGGACGCATATTTAAGGAGATATGGCCAATTTAAGTTTTTCATATAAAAAATTTGATTTTTTTAGGATTTTCATCAAAATTTAGATTTTTGGGGTTTGGTCACGAATTAACCTCCTTTTGGCTCTAGGACGCATATTTAAGGAGATATGGCCAATTTAAGTTTTTCATATAAAAAATTTGATTTTTTGAGGATTTTCATCAAAATTTTGATTTTTGGGGGGTGGTCATGAATTAAGGTCCTTTTGGCTCTAGGACGCATATTTAAGGAGATATGGCCAATTTAAGTTTTTCATATAAAAAATTTGATTTTTTTTAGGATTTTCATCAAAATTTTGATTTTTGGGGTTTGGTCACGAATTAACCTCCTTTTGGCTCTAGGACGCATATTTAAGGAGATATGGCCAATTTAAGTTTTTCATATAAAAAATTTGATTTTTTGAGGTTTTTCATCAAAATTTTGATTTTTGGGGCGTGGTCACGAATTAACCTCCTTTTGGCTCTAGGACGCATATTTAAGGAGATATGGCCAATTTAAGTTTTTCATATAAAAGATTTGATTTTTTGAGGATTTTCATCAAAATTTGGTTTTTGGTGGGGTGGTCATGAATTAAGGTCCTTTTGGCTCTAGGACGCATATTTAAGGAGATATGGCCAATTTAAGTTTTTCATATAAAAAATTTGATTTTTTTAGGATTTTCATCAAAATTTTGATTTTTTGGGGGTGGTCATGAATTAAGGTCCTTTTGGCTCTAGGACGCATATTTAAGAAGATATGGCCAATTTAAGTTTTTCATATAAAAAATTTGATTTTTTGAGGTTTTTCATCAAAATTTTGATTTTTGGGGCGTGGTCACGAATTAACCTCCTTTTGGCTCTAGGACGCATATTTAAGGAGATATGGCCAATTTAAGTTTTTCATATAAAAAATTTGATTTTTTGAGGATTTTCATCAAAATTTTGATTTTTGTGGGGTGGTCATGAATTAAGGTCCTTTTGGCTCTAGGACGCATATTTAAGGAGATATGGCCAATTTAAGTTTTTCATATAAAAAATTTGATTTTTTTTAGGATTCTCATCAAAATTTTGATTTTTGGGGTTTGGTCACGAATTAACCTCCTTTTGGCTCTAGGACGGATATTTAAGGAGATATGGCCAATTTAAGTTTTTCATATAAAAAATTTGATTTTTTGAGGATTTTCATCAAAATTTTGATTTTTGAGGGGTGGTCACGAATTAAGGTCCTTTTGGCTCTAGGACGCATATTTAAGGAGATATGGCCAATTTAAGTTTTTCATATAAAAAATTTGATTTTTTGAGGATTTTCATCAAAATTTTGATTTTTTGGGGGTGGTCATGAATTAAGGTCCTTTTGGCTCTAGGACGCATATTTAAGGAGATATGGCCAATTTAAGTTTTTCATATAAAAAATTTGATTTTTTGAGGATTTTCATCAAAATTTTGATTTTTGGGGCGTGGTCACGAATTAACCTCCTTTTGGCTCTAGGACGCATATTTAAGGAGATATGGCCAATTTAAGTTTTTCATATAAAAAATTTGATTTTTTGAGGTTTTTCATCAAAATTTTGATTTTTGGGGCGTGGTCACGAATTAACCTCCTTTTGGCTCTAGGACGCATATTTAAGGAGATATGGCCAATTTAAGTTTTTCATATAAAAAATTTGATTTTTTGAGGATTTTCATCAAAATTTGGTTTTTGGTGGGGTGGTCATGAATTAAGGTCCTTTTGGCTCTAGGACGCATATTTAAGGAGATATGGCCAATTTAAGTTTTTCATATAAAAAATTTGATTTTTTTAGGATTATCATCAAAATTTTGATTTTTGGGGTTTGGTCATGAATTAACCTCCTTTTGGCTCTAGGACGCATATTTAAGGAGATATGGCCAATTTAAGTTTTTCATATAAAAAAATTTGATTTTTTGAGGATTTTCATCCAAATTTTGATTTTTGGGGGGTGGTCACGAATTAAGGTCCTTTTGGCTCTAGGACGCATATTTAAGGAGATATGACCAATTTAAGTTTTTCATATAAAAAATTTGATTTTTTGAGGATTTTCATCAAAATTTTGATTTTTTGGGGGTGGTCACAAATTGTGGTCCTTTTAGCTCTAGGACGCATATTTAAGGAGATATGGCCAATTTAAGTTTTTCATATAAAAAATTTGATTTTTTGAGGATTTTCATCAAAATTTTGATTTTTGGGGGGTGGTCATGAATTAAGGTCCTTTTGGCTCTAGGACGCATATTTAAGGAGATATGGCCAATTTAAGTTTTTCATATAAAAATTTTGATTTTTTTAGGATTCTCATCAAAATTTTGATTTTTGGGGTTTGGTCACGAATTAACCTCCTTTTGGCTCTAGGACGCATATTTAAGGAGATATGGCCAATTTAAGTTTTTCATATAAAAAAATTTGATTTTTTGAGGATTTTCATCCAAATTTTGATTTTTGGGGGGTGGTCACGAATTAAGGTCCTTTTGGCTCTAGGACGCATATTTAAGGAGATATGGCCAATTTAAGTTTTTCATATAAAAAATTTGATTTTTTGAGGTTTTTCATCAAAATTTTGATTTTTGGGGCGTGGTCACGAATTAACCTCCTTTTGGCTCTAGGACGCATATTTAAGGAGATATGGCCAATTTAAGTTTTTCATATAAAAAATTTGATTTTTTTTAGGATTCTCATCAAAATTTTGATTTTTGGGGTTTGGTCACGAATTAACCTCCTTTTGGCTCTAGGACGCATATTTAAGGAGATATGGCCAATTTAAGTTTTTCATATAAAAAATTTGATTTTTTGAGGATTTTCATCAAAATTTGGTTTTTGGTGGGGTGGTCATGAATTAAGGTCCTTTTGGCTCTAGGACGCATATTTAAGGAGATATGGCCAATTTAAGTTTTTCATATAAAAAATTTGATTTTTTTAGGATTTTCATCAAAATTTTGATTTTTTGGGGGTGGTCATGAATTAAGGTCCTTTTGGCTCTAGGACGCATATTTAAGAAGATATGGCCAATTTAAGTTTTTCATATAAAAAATTTGATTTTTTGAGGTTTTTCATCAAAATTTTGATTTTTGGGGCGTGGTCACGAATTAACCTCCTTTTGGCTCTAGGACGCATATTTAAGGAGATATGGCCAATTTAAGTTTTTCATATAAAAAATTTGATTTTTTGAGGATTTTCATCAAAATTTTGATTTTTGTGGGGTGGTCATGAATTAAGGTCCTTTTGGCTCTAGGACGCATATTTAAGGAGATATGACCAATTTAAGTTTTTCATATAAAAAATTTGATTTTTTTTAGGATTCTCATCAAAATTTTGATTTTTGGGGTTTGGTCACGAATTAACCTCCTTTTGGCTCTAGGACGCATATTTAAGGAGATATGGCCAATTTAAGTTTTTCATATAAAAAAATTTGATTTTTTGAGGATTTTCATCCAAATTTTGATTTTTGGGGTTTGGTCACGAATTAACCTCCTTTTGGCTCTAGGACGCATATTTAAGGAGATATGCCAATTTAAGTTTTTCATATAAAAAAATTTGATTTTTTGAGGATTTTCATCCAAATTTTGATTTTTGGGGGGTGGTCACGAATTAAGGTCCTTTTGGCTCTAGGACGCATATTTAAGGAGATATGGCCAATTTAAGTTTTTCATATAAAAAATTTGATTTTTTGAGGATTTTCATCAAAATTTTGATTTTTGGGGGGTGGTCATGAATTAAGGTCCTTTTGGCTCTAGGACGCATATTTAAGGAGATATGGCCAATTTAAGTTTTTCATATAAAAAATTTGATTTTTTTAGGATTTTCATCAAAATTTTGATTTTTGGGGTTTGGTCACGAATTAACCTCCTTTTGGCTGTAGGACGCATATTTAAGGAGATATGGCCAATTTAAGTTTTTCATATAAAAAATTTGATTTTTTGAGGTTTTTCATCAAAATTTTGATTTTTGGGGCGTGGTCACGAATTAACCTCCTTTTGGCTCTAGGACGCATATTTAAGGAGATATGGCCAATTTAAGTTTTTCATATAAAAAATTTGATTTTTTGAGGATTTTCATCAAAATTTGGTTTTTGGTGGGGTGGTCATGAATTAAGGTCCTTTTGGCTCTGGGACGCATATTTAAGGAGATATGGCCAATTTAAGTTTTTCATATAAAAAATTTGATTTTTTAGGATTTTCATCAAAATTTTGATTTTTTGGGGGTGGTCATGAATTAAGGTCCTTTTGGCTCTAGGACGCATATTTAAGAAGATATGGCCAATTTAAGTTTTTCATATAAAAAATTTGATTTTTTGAGGTTTTTCATCAAAATTTTGATTTTTGGGGCGTGGTCACGAATTAACCTCCTTTTGGCTCTAGGACGCATATTTAAGGAGATATGGCCAATTTAAGTTTTTCATATAAAAAATTTGATTTTTTGAGGATTTTCATCAAAATTTTGATTTTTGTGGGGTGGTCATGAATTAAGGTCCTTTTGGCTCTAGGACGCATATTTAAGGAGATATGACCAATTTAAGTTTTTCATATAAAAAATTTGATTTTTTTTAGGATTCTCATCAAAATTTTGATTTTTGGGGTTTGGTCACGAATTAACCTCCTTTTGGCTCTAGGACGCATATTTAAGGAGATATGGCCAATTTAAGTTTTTCATATAAAAAATTTGATTTTTTGAGGATTTTCATCAAAATTTTGATTTTTGGGGCGTGGTCACGAATTAACCTCCTTTTGGCTCTAGGACGCATATTTAAGGAGATATGGCCAATTTAAGTTTTTCATATAAAAAATTTGATTTTTTGAGGATTTTCATCAAAATTTGGTTTTTGGTGGGGTGGTCATGAATTAAGGTCCTTTTGGCTCTAGGACGCATATTTAAGGAGATATGGCCAATTTAAGTTTTTCATATAAAAAATTTGATTTTTTGAGGATTTTCATCAAAATTTGGTTTTTGGTGGGGTGGTCATGAATTAAGGTCCTTTTGGCTCTAGGACGCATATTTAGGGAGTTATGGCCAATTTAAGTTTTTCATATAAAAAATTTGATTTTTTTAGGATTTTCATTTTTGGGGGTGATCATGAATTAAGGTCCTTTTGGCTCTAGGACGCATATTTAAGAAGATATGGCCAATTTAAGTTTTTCATATAAAAAATTTGATTTTTTGAGGTTTTTCATCAAAATTTTGATTTTTGGGGTTTGGTCACGAATTAACCTCCTTTTGGCTCTAGGACGCATATTTAAGGAGATATGGCCAATTTAAGTTTTTCATATAAAAAATTTGATTTTTTGAGGATTTTCATCAAAATTTTGATTTTTGTGGGGTGGTCACGAATTAACCTCCTTTTGGCTCTAGGACGCATATTTAAGGAGATATGACCAATTTAAGTTTTTCATATAAAAAATTTGATTTTTTGAGGTTTTTCATCAAAATTTTGATTTTTGGGGCGTGGTCACGAATTAACCTCCTTTTGGCTCTAGGACGCATATTTAAGGAGATATGGCCAATTTAAGTTTTTCATATAAAAAATTTGATTTTTTTAGGATTTTCATCAAAATTTTGATTTTTTGGGGGTGGTCATGAATTAACCTCCTTTTGGCTCTAGGACGCATATTTAAGGAGATATGGCCAATTTAAGTTTTTCATATAAAAAATTTGATTTTTTGAGGATTTTCATCAAAATTTTGATTTTTTGGGGGTGGTCATGAATTAAGGTCCTTTTAGCTCTAGGACGCATATTTAAAGAGATATGGCCAATTTAAGTTTTTCATATAAAAAATTTGATTTTTTGAGGATTTTCATCAAAATTTTGATGTTTGGGGGGTGGTCATGAATTAAGGTCCTTTTGGCTCTAGGACGCATATTTAAGGAGATATGGCCAATTTAAGTTTTTCATATAAAAAATTTGATTTTTTTAAGATTTTCATCAAAATTTTGATTTTTGGGGTTTGGTCACGAATTAACCTCCTTTTGGCTCTAGGACGCATATTTAAGGAGATATGGCCAATTTAAGTTTTTCATATAAAAAATTTGATTTTTTGAGGATTTTCATCAAAATTTTGATTTTTGAGAGGGTGGTCACGAATTAAGGTCCTTTTGGCTCTAGGACGCATATTTAAGGAGATATGGCCAATTTAAGTTTTTCATATAAAAAATTTGATTTTTTGAGGATTTTCATCAAAATTTTGATTTTTTGGGGGTGGTCATGAATTAAGGTCCTTTTGGCTCTAGGACGCATATTTAAGGAGATATGGCCAATTTAAGTTTTTCATATAAAAAATTTGATTTTTTTAGGATTTTCATCAAAATTTTGATTTTTGGGGTTTGGTCACGAATTAACCTCCTTTTGGCTCTAGGACGCATATTTAAGGAGATATGGCCAATTTAAGTTTTTCATATAAAAAATTTGATTTTTTGAGGATTTTCATCAAAATTTTGATTTTTGGGGGGTGGTCATGAATTAAGGTCCTTTTGGCTCTAGGACGCATATTTAAGGAGATATGGCCAATTTAAGTTTTTCATATAAAAAATTTGATTTTTTTAGGATTTTCATCAAAATTTTGATTTTTGGGGTTTGGTCACGAATTAACCTCCTTGTGGCTCTAAGACGCATATTTAAGGTTAAGTTTTAAGTTTTTCATATAAAAAATTTGATTTTTTGAGGTTTTTCATCAAAATTTTGATTTTTGGGGCGTGGTCACGAATTAAGGTCCTTTTGGCTCTAGGACGCATATTTAAGGAGATATGGCCAATTTAAGTTTTTCATATAAAAAATTTGATTTTTTGAGGATTTTCATCAAAATTTTGATTTTTGAGGGGTGGTCACGAATTAAGGTCATTTTGGCTCTAGGACGCATATTTAAGGAGATATGGCCAATTTAAGTTTTTCATATAAAAAATTTGATTTTTTGAGGATTTTCATCAAAATTTTGATTTTTGTGGGGTGGTCATGAATTAAGGTCCTTTTGGCTCTAGGACGCATATTTAAGGAGATATGGCCAATTTAAGTTTTTCATATAAAAAATTTGATTTTTTGAGGATATTCATCAAAATTTTGATTTTTGGGGCGTGGTCACGAATTAACCTCCTTTTGGCTCTAGGACGCATATTTAAGGAGATATGGCCAATTTAAGTTTTTCATATAAAAAATTTGATTTTTTGAGGATTTTCATCAAAATTTGGTTTTTGGTGGGGTGGTCATGAATTAAGGTCCTTTTGGCTCTAGGACGCATATTTAAGGAGATATGGCCAATTTAAGTTTTTCATAAAAAAATTTGATTTTTTGAGGTTTTTCATCAAAATTTTGATTTTTTGGGGGTGGTCATGAATTAACCTCCTTTTGGCTCTAGGACGCATATTTAAGGAGATATTGCCAATTTAAGTTTTTCATATAAAAAATTTGATTTTTAGAGGATTTTCATCAAAATTTTGATTTTTGGGGGGTGGTCATGAATTAAGGTCCTTTTGGCTCTAGGACGCATATTTAAGGAGATATGGCCAATTTAAGTTTTTCATATAAAAATTTGATTTTTGTTGGAAGTCTTTTTATATTTAGTCTATGCTTTTATTATAAGCCTACTGCAGAGCTAATAATGAAACACGTCTTATCAATTTAAATGCTTTATTCAGACTTCAAAACGGAAATATGAAAAATAGAGTAGTGCAGAAAATTACAGTGTTGTAAATATTTGTATTGCTATACATAGTTGTATTTTAAAAGGTAAGGTCAAATAAACTAAAAAGGGACTAAATTCATATTCAACACTCCTCCTCAATACCAATATTTACATATATTACAAAAACTAAATGCTTAAACCTAATAATGCTAAGCATTTTTCATGATTTACTTTATTCAAATTCTTAGTTAAAATATCAGCTATCATATCTGTAGTATTACAATATTTTAAATCAATCAATTTTTTCTTATATAAGTCTCTAACATGGTGATACCTTATATCTATATGTTTGCTACGTGAATGATAGACTGGATTTTTCACTAAGTGTATTGCGCCTTGATTGTCGCCATAAATGTCCATTATTTTATTTTGAATGCCAATTTCGTTAAGGAGTTTGTTTACGTATGTGGCCTCTTTTGCTGCTGTTGAGAGCGCCATATATTCAGCCTCTGTACTTGATAAGGCCACTGAGTTTTGTTTTCTACTCTCCCATGAAATTGCTCCACCAGCCATAATAAAGCTGTAACCCGTATATGATTTTCGATCGTTTGCATCGCCACCCCAATCGGCATCAACGTAACATTTTATCGGCTCACCTGTTTTCTCATATTTTAATTTTATGTTTATAGTTTTATTCAGGTACCTTAAAACTCTCTTTGCCGCAGTAAAATGCTCTATATGGGGATTACAGTTTCTCTGTGATAACTTTGATACAGAGTGGATTATGTCCGGCCTTGTGCATATACCAATATACATTAGTGATCCTATTAATGATTGGTAATCGACTTGATTTATTTCTTTGCAATTTTCGTTATTACAAGCCACTTGATGATTCGGTTCTAATGGTGTAGCAATATGTCTCGAATTTTCCATACCATATCGCTTTAATAATTGTATTATATTTGCCTTTTGACTTATTGCTATAGAACCCGTTGGGCCATTTCGCTCAATTTCCATACTCAAAAAATGATTAACTGGGCCTTTGTCCACTACTTGGACTCTCTTTGCAATTTCTTTCTTTATTTCTCTCAAGTCGTTCAAATCTGTGCATCCAATGAGCATATCGTCTACATATACAGCTATCATGTTTATTTTCTCCCCCTCTCTTTTGATGTATAAGCAAGGCTCGCTTTCACATGCATAAAAACCAATCTCATTTAAAATAGAATTTAACTTACTGTTCCATTGGCGTCCTGATTGTTTCAGTCCATAGAGGGCCTTTGTCAATTTCAATACATGCCTTGGCTTATTTTGGTTGACAAATTTTTCGGGCTGTGTTATGTAAACATCATCATCTAACTCACTATTGAGGTATGCTGTTGATACGTCCATTTGGTGCAAATGAAGTTCATACTCTGCTGCTAATGCAAAAACCATTCGTATCGTTTCGTACCTGACAACGGGGGAAAACGTTTCGTTGTAGTTAACGCCATACACTTGCGCACATCCCTTTGCTACCAGCCTTGCTTTGAACCTTTCGATGTCACCACTTTTATTTTTCTTTAGCGCATATACCCATCTGCATCCAATGGCCTTTTGCCCCACTGGTAATTCGACTAGTTGCCATGTGTTGTTGTCTAGCAATGCTCTATATTCGCTCTCCATTGCTTCCCACCATTGTTGTGCGTACTCACTTGACATTGCCTCATTTACTGTCTCAGGAACATTCACATTTTCAGAGCTCATAAAATTGATGGTGTTATAAACTTTCTTTGGTCTACCTGCAGCACCACTGCGAATTATTTTTGGTCTGCCTGGGCCTCGCTTGTTCGGCATATTTTCTAACACATCGTCGTTGTCGTTCTCGCTTGCTGATTCGTAGTCGCTCTCTTCTATTTGCTGTTCGGTTATTTGTTGCTTACTCTCTTGCTGTGCTTGTTGTTGTTGTTCCTCATTTGTGTTTCGTGCGCTTGTGTGTTTTTCAACCCCTATTGGCAGCAAATCAATTTCATCGTTGTTGTTGGTTTTATCAGCTTCTACAAAATAAACGTCTCTGCTTACGATGACTTTGCTTGTTGTTTTTTCATACAATCGGTATGCTTTTGCTGTGTCTGAGTACCCTACCATAGTATACTCTTTGCCCTTTGCCTTGAATTTGCTGTGTTGCTTTTTGTCTAGTGCTATGGCTACGGCTCCAAATGCTCTTAGGTGTTTAACTGTTGGTTTTCGATTGAACCAAACCTCATATGGCGTGCGATCATTCAATGCTTTTGTTGGTGCTCTATTTCGCAAATAAGCTGCAGTGTTGACAGCTTCAGCCCAAAGATTTTGTGAAACACCACTGTCTACCAACATGCATCGCGCCATTTCCACCAATGTCCTGTTGAGTCGTTCGGCCACTCCATTCTGTTGGGGAGTATAGGGTACTGTGAGTTGTCGTAGTATACCATTATCTTTCAAATATTTATCAAATGCGCCATTTACATACTCCGTGCCATTGTCACTTCTTAAAATCTTGATTTTTCTGTCCAGTTGTGTTTCTACCATGCTTTTGAATTCTTTAAATTTCTCGAAAACTTCGTTTTTTGCTTTCAAAAAATATACATGGACATAACGGCTTTTGTCATCGATAAATGTGAGTATGTATTTTGCTCCACCAACTGATGCTGTACTTATAGGGCCACACACGTCGCTATGCACAATTTCCAATAAATCACTTGCTCTATTCTCACTGCTTTGAAATGATCTCACACTACATTTGCTTTGCAGACATACTGTACAGTCTATGCTTTCTGGAACATTCAGTCGCAAACCTTTTACCATTTCTTTGTTGACAAGCTCTCTTAAACTCGCGAAGTTTAGGTGTCCATAACGCTTGTGCCATTTCACTGCCTCTTCTTTTGTACTTCCATAAGAGAATAGTGTGTTTTTGTTGTTGGCTCCATATAAAAACAAATTCCCTGTTTTCTTTGCTTCGAGGTATTTTCGATCTCCTCTGCTTATGACTGCGCCTTTGTCATTAAATTTCACAATGCAGCCGTTGCTAACTGCCTTACCAACTGAAATGAAGTTACACTGCAGGCATGGTATGTACAAAACATCCTTCAAAGTAACATCCACTGCTTTGATGTACACTTCTCCTCTGCCTTGAGCTAGTATTTTGTTGTTGCCTGCTACTGAAATTTCTTCTGTGTGATCTTCGTATTGACTGAACAAACTGCGGTCGCAGCATAAGTGCGCCGAAGCACCGCTATCAATGCACCACATGTGTTTTTGCAAATTAACTTCACTCGCAATTGAGAATGCTTTGCGTGGTTGACCATTTGACTCTCTCTTGTTGTCTTCTTTGTTGTTTTTGTCTCTACATTGTGCTGCGTAGTGACCTGGGCGTCCACAATTGAAACATTTAAAATTTGATTTTTTTCTTTGTCTATCGTTGCCGTTATCTTTGTTGTTGTTCTTAGCAGCATACTTTTGTTTGCCTCGTTGGTCACGTGCCATAAAAACTTGAACGCTTTGGTCGTCATTTAACCCCTCGTTATTGCATACTTTTCTTCGATCACTTTCTTCGGTTAATTTTACCTTCAGTGTACTTAGCTTGGGTAACTCGTCACGCGCTTCCAATGCAACAACTAAGTTGTCGTATGACCTGGGCAAACTTGCTAGCAGCATGATGACATACAACTCCTCCTGTAGGGTGATTCCCGTTTCGGCTAGTTTCTCTACTATGGAAACAAATTTGCAAATGTATTCTTGCACGTCCTCCTCCTCGGACATTCGCATTTGTAGGAGCTGTTTAAATAGTGTCACCTTTCTTACCGGTCCTTTTTGGTCGGTGTACTTCTTTTAAAGTGTTCCACGTCTCTGCAGCACTTGTACAATTTTTAATGTGAGCAATTTGAACTGGCGTCGCACTGAGTATAATTGTTGCTTTAGCTTTTTCGTCTTTAGACTTCCATTCTAATATTTCTGCGCCATTTGTTCCCGTTGGCTTTGGTGCAATTAACTCTCCTGACACCACTGACCACAATTCTTGATGAACAAGAACACTTCTCACTTGCAGGCTCCATGAATCGTAATTGCTGTCGTCCAGCTTTTGAATATTATAGAGAGAGTTCATTTTTATTTTCACGATCACTTATTTCAATTTTCTTTTTACTGTCACTGGCACTGGGCCCATAACCTGTTGGAAGTCTTTTTATATTTAGTCTATGCTTTTATTATAAGCCTACTGCAGAGCTAATAATGAAACACGTCTTATCAATTTAAATGCTTTATTCAGACTTCAAAACGGAAATATGAAAAATAGAGTAGTGCAGAAAATTACAGTGTTGTAAATATTTGTATTGCTATACATAGTTGTATTTTAAAAGGTAAGGTCAAATAAACTAAAAAGGGACTAAATTCATATTCAACAATTTTTTTAGGATTCTCATCAAAATTTTGATTTTTGGGGTTTGGTCACGAATTAACCTCCTTTTGGCTCTAGGACGCATATTTAAGGAGATATGGCCAATTTAAGTTTTTCATATAAAAAAATTTGATTTTTTGAGGATTTTCATCCAAATTTTGATTTTTGGGGGGTGGTCATGAATTAAGGTCCTTTTGGCTCTAGGACGCATATTTAAGAAGATATGGCCAATTTAAGTTTTTCATATAAAAAATTAGATTTTTTGAGGTTTTTCATCAAAATTTTGATTTTTGGGGTTTGGTCACGAATTAACCTCCTTTTGGCTCTAGGACGCATATTTAAGGAGATATGGCCTATTTAAGTTTTTCATATAAAAAATTTGATTTTTTGAGGTTTTTCATCAAAATTTTGATTTTTGGGGCGTGGTCACGAATTAACCTCCTTTTGGCTCTAGGACGCATATTTAAGGAGATATGGCCAATTTAAGTTTTTCATATAAAAAATTTGATTTTTTTAGGATTTTCATCAAAATTTTGATTTTTTGGGGGTGGTCATGAATTAAGGTCCTTTTGGCTCTAGGACGCATATTTAAGGAGATATGGCCAATTTAAGTTTTTCATATAAAAAATTTGATTTTTTGAGGATTTTCATCAAAATTTTGATTTTTGGGGCGTGGTCACGAATTAACCACCTTTTGGCTCTAGGACGCATATTTAAGGAGATATGGCCAATTTAAGTTTTTCATATAAAAAATTTGATTTTTTGAGGATTTTCATCAAAATTTTGATTTTTGGGGGGTGGTCATGAATTAAGGTCCTTTTGGCTCTAGGACGCATATTTAAGGAGATATGGCCAATTTAAGTTTTTCATATAAAAAATTTGATTTTTTTAGGATTTTCATCAAAATTTTGATTTTTTGGGGGTGGTCATGAATTAAGGTCCTTTTGGCTCTAGGACGCATATTTAAGGAGATATGGCCAATTTAAGTTTTTCATATAAAAAATTTGATTTTTTTAGGTTTTTCATCAAAATTTTGATTTTTGGGGCGTGGTCACGAATTAACCTCCTTTTGGCTCTAGGACGCATATTTAAGGAGATATGGCCAATTTAAGTTTTTCATATAAAAAATTTGATTTTTTTAGGATTCTCATCAAAATTTTGATTTTTGGGGTTTGGTCACGAATTAACCTACTTTTGGCTCTAGGACGCATATTTAAGGAGATATGGCCAATTTAAGTTTTTCATATAAAAAATTTGATTTTTGGAGGATTTTCATCAAAATTTTGATTTTTTGGGGGTGGTCATGAATTAAGGTCCTTTTAGCTCTAGGACGCATATTTAAAGAGATATGGCCAATTTAAGTTTTTCATATAAAAATTTTGATTTTTTGAGGATTTTCATCAAAATTTTGATGTTTGGGAGGTGGTCATGAATTAAGGTCCTTTTGGCTCTAGGACGCATATTTAAGGAGATATGGCCAATTTAAGTTTTTCATATAAAAAATTTGATTTTTTGAGGATTTTCATCAAAATTTTGATTTTTGGGGTTTGGTCACGAATTAACCCCCTTTTGGCTCTAGGACGCATATTTAAGGAGATATGGCCAATTTAAGTTTTTCATATAAAAAATTTGATTTTTTTAGGATTTTCATCAAAATTTTGATTTTTTGGGGGTGGTCATGAATTAAGGTCCTTTTGGCTCTATGACGCATATTTAAGGAGATATGGCCAATTTAAGTTTTTCATATAAAAAATTTGATTTTTTGAGGATTTTCATCAAAATTTTGATTTTTTGGGGGTGGTAATGAATTAAGGTCCTTTTGGCTCTAGGACGCATATTTAAGGAGATATGGCCAATTTAAGTTTTTCATATAAAAAATTGAATTTTTTTTAGGATTCTCATCAAAATTTTGATTTTTGGGGGTGGTCATGAATTAAGGTCCTTTTGGCTCTAGGACGCATATTTAAGGAGATATGGCCAATTTAAGTTTTTCATATAAAAAATTTGATTTTTTGAGGATTTTCATCAAAATTTTGATTTTTTGGGGGTGGTCATGAATTAAGGTCCTTTTGGCTCTAGGACGCATATTTAAGGAGATATGGCCAATTTAAGTTTGTCATATAAAAAATTTGATTTTTTGAGGATTTTCATCAAAATTTTGATTTTTGGGGGGTGGTCATGAATTAAGGTCCTTTTGGCTCTAGGACGCATATTTAAGGAGATATGGCCAATTTAAGTTTTTCATATAAAAAATTTGATTTTTTTAGGATTTTCATCAAAATTTAGATTTTTGGGGTTTGGTCACGAATTAACCTCCTTTTGGCTCTAGGACGCATATTTAAGGAGATATGGCCAATTTAAGTTTTTCATATAAAAAATTTGATTTTTTGAGGATTTTCATCAAAATTTTGATTTTTGGGGGGTGGTCATGAATTAAGGTCCTTTTGGCTCTAGGACGCATATTTAAGGAGATATGGCCAATTTAAGTTTTTCATATAAAAAATTTGATTTTTTTTAGGATTTTCATCAAAATTTTGATTTTTGGGGTTTGGTCACGAATTAACCTCCTTTTGGCTCTAGGACGCATATTTAAGGAGATATGGCCAATTTAAGTTTTTCATATAAAAAATTTGATTTTTTGAGGTTTTTCATCAAAATTTTGATTTTTGGGGCGTGGTCACGAATTAACCTCCTTTTGGCTCTAGGACGCATATTTAAGGAGATATGGCCAATTTAAGTTTTTCATATAAAAGATTTGATTTTTTGAGGATTTTCATCAAAATTTGGTTTTTGGTGGGGTGGTCATGAATTAAGGTCCTTTTGGCTCTAGGACGCATATTTAAGGAGATATGGCCAATTTAAGTTTTTCATATAAAAAATTTGATTTTTTTAGGATTTTCATCAAAATTTTGATTTTTTGGGGGTGGTCATGAATTAAGGTCCTTTTGGCTCTAGGACGCATATTTAAGAAGATATGGCCAATTTAAGTTTTTCATATAAAAAATTTGATTTTTTGAGGTTTTTCATCAAAATTTTGATTTTTGGGGCGTGGTCACGAATTAACCTCCTTTTGGCTCTAGGACGCATATTTAAGGAGATATGGCCAATTTAAGTTTTTCATATAAAAAATTTGATTTTTTGAGGATTTTCATCAAAATTTTGATTTTTGTGGGGTGGTCATGAATTAAGGTCCTTTTGGCTCTAGGACGCATATTTAAGGAGATATGGCCAATTTAAGTTTTTCATATAAAAAATTTGATTTTTTTTAGGATTCTCATCAAAATTTTGATTTTTGGGGTTTGGTCACGAATTAACCTCCTTTTGGCTCTAGGACGCATATTTAAGGAGATATGGCCAATTTAAGTTTTTCATATAAAAAATTTGATTTTTTGAGGATTTTCATCAAAATTTTGATTTTTGAGGGGTGGTCACGAATTAAGGTCCTTTTGGCTCTAGGACGCATATTTAAGGAGATATGGCCAATTTAAGTTTTTCATATAAAAAATTTGATTTTTTGAGGATTTTCATCAAAATTTTGATTTTTTGGGGGTGGTCATGAATTAAGGTCCTTTTGGCTCTAGGACGCATATTTAAGGAGATATGGCCAATTTAAGTTTTTCATATAAAAAATTTGATTTTTTGAGGATTTTCATCAAAATTTTGATTTTTGGGGCGTGGTCACGAATTAACCTCCTTTTGGCTCTAGGACGCATATTTAAGGAGATATGGCCAATTTAAGTTTTTCATATAAAAAATTTGATTTTTTGAGGTTTTTCATCAAAATTTTGATTTTTGGGGCGTGGTCACGAATTAACCTCCTTTTGGCTCTAGGACGCATATTTAAGGAGATATGGCCAATTTAAGTTTTTCATATAAAAAATTTGATTTTTTGAGGATTTTCATCAAAATTTGGTTTTTGGTGGGGTGGTCATGAATTAAGGTCCTTTTGGCTCTAGGACGCATATTTAAGGAGATATGGCCAATTTAAGTTTTTCATATAAAAAATTTGATTTTTTTAGGATTATCATCAAAATTTTGATTTTTGGGGTTTGGTCATGAATTAACCTCCTTTTGGCTCTAGGACGCATATTTAAGGAGATATGGCCAATTTAAGTTTTTCATATAAAAAAATTTGATTTTTTGAGGATTTTCATCCAAATTTTGATTTTTGGGGGGTGGTCACGAATTAAGGTCCTTTTGGCTCTAGGACGCATATTTAAGGAGATATGACCAATTTAAGTTTTTCATATAAAAAATTTGATTTTTTGAGGATTTTCATCAAAATTTTGATTTTTTGGGGGTGGTCACAAATTGTGGTCCTTTTAGCTCTAGGACGCATATTTAAGGAGATATGGCCAATTTAAGTTTTTCATATAAAAAATTTGATTTTTTGAGGATTTTCATCAAAATTTTGATTTTTGGGGGGTGGTCATGAATTAAGGTCCTTTTGGCTCTAGGACGCATATTTAAGGAGATATGGCCAATTTAAGTTTTTCATATAAAAATTTTGATTTTTTTAGGATTCTCATCAAAATTTTGATTTTTGGGGTTTGGTCACGAATTAACCTCCTTTTGGCTCTAGGACGCATATTTAAGGAGATATGGCCAATTTAAGTTTTTCATATAAAAAAATTTGATTTTTTGAGGATTTTCATCCAAATTTTGATTTTTGGGGGGTGGTCACGAATTAAGGTCCTTTTGGCTCTAGGACGCATATTTAAGGAGATATGGCCAATTTAAGTTTTTCATATAAAAAATTTGATTTTTTGAGGTTTTTCATCAAAATTTTGATTTTTGGGGCGTGGTCACGAATTAACCTCCTTTTGGCTCTAGGACGCATATTTAAGGAGATATGGCCAATTTAAGTTTTTCATATAAAAAATTTGATTTTTTGAGGTTTTTCATCAAAATTTTGATTTTTGGGGCGTGGTCACGAATTAACCTCCTTTTGGCTCTAGGACGCATATTTAAGGAGATATGGCCAATTTAAGTTTTTCATATAAAAAATTTGATTTTTTGAGGATTTTCATCAAAATTTGGTTTTTGGTGGGGTGGTCATGAATTAAGGTCCTTTTGGCTCTAGGACGCATATTTAAGGAGATATGGCCAATTTAAGTTTTTCATATAAAAAATTTGATTTTTTTAGGATTTTCATCAAAATTTTGATTTTTTGGGGGTGGTCATGAATTAAGGTCCTTTTGGCTCTAGGACGCATATTTAAGAAGATATGGCCAATTTAAGTTTTTCATATAAAAAATTTGATTTTTTGAGGTTTTTCATCAAAATTTTGATTTTTGGGGCGTGGTCACGAATTAACCTCCTTTTGGCTCTAGGACGCATATTTAAGGAGATATGGCCAATTTAAGTTTTTCATATAAAAAATTTGATTTTTTGAGGATTTTCATCAAAATTTTGATTTTTGTGGGGTGGTCATGAATTAAGGTCCTTTTGGCTCTAGGACGCATATTTAAGGAGATATGACCAATTTAAGTTTTTCATATAAAAAATTTGATTTTTTTTAGGATTCTCATCAAAATTTTGATTTTTGGGGTTTGGTCACGAATTAACCTCCTTTTGGCTCTAGGACGCATATTTAAGGAGATATGGCCAATTTAAGTTTTTCATATAAAAAAATTTGATTTTTTGAGGATTTTCATCCAAATTTTGATTTTTGGGGTTTGGTCACGAATTAACCTCCTTTTGGCTCTAGGACGCATATTTAAGGAGATATGCCAATTTAAGTTTTTCATATAAAAAAATTTGATTTTTTGAGGATTTTCATCCAAATTTTGATTTTTGGGGGGTGGTCACGAATTAAGGTCCTTTTGGCTCTAGGACGCATATTTAAGGAGATATGGCCAATTTAAGTTTTTCATATAAAAAATTTGATTTTTTGAGGATTTTCATCAAAATTTTGATTTTTGGGGGGTGGTCATGAATTAAGGTCCTTTTGGCTCTAGGACGCATATTTAAGGAGATATGGCCAATTTAAGTTTTTCATATAAAAAATTTGATTTTTTTAGGATTTTCATCAAAATTTTGATTTTTGGGGTTTGGTCACGAATTAACCTCCTTTTGGCTGTAGGACGCATATTTAAGGAGATATGGCCAATTTAAGTTTTTCATATAAAAAATTTGATTTTTTGAGGTTTTTCATCAAAATTTTGATTTTTGGGGCGTGGTCACGAATTAACCTCCTTTTGGCTCTAGGACGCATATTTAAGGAGATATGGCCAATTTAAGTTTTTCATATAAAAAATTTGATTTTTTGAGGATTTTCATCAAAATTTGGTTTTTGGTGGGGTGGTCATGAATTAAGGTCCTTTTGGCTCTGGGACGCATATTTAAGGAGATATGGCCAATTTAAGTTTTTCATATAAAAAATTTGATTTTTTTAGGATTTTCATCAAAATTTTGATTTTTTGGGGGTGGTCATGAATTAAGGTCCTTTTGGCTCTAGGACGCATATTTAAGAAGATATGGCCAATTTAAGTTTTTCATATAAAAAATTTGATTTTTTGAGGTTTTTCATCAAAATTTTGATTTTTGGGGCGTGGTCACGAATTAACCTCCTTTTGGCTCTAGGACGCATATTTAAGGAGATATGGCCAATTTAAGTTTTTCATATAAAAAATTTGATTTTTTGAGGATTTTCATCAAAATTTTGATTTTTGTGGGGTGGTCATGAATTAAGGTCCTTTTGGCTCTAGGACGCATATTTAAGGAGATATGACCAATTTAAGTTTTTCATATAAAAAATTTGATTTTTTTTAGGATTCTCATCAAAATTTTGATTTTTGGGGTTTGGTCACGAATTAACCTCCTTTTGGCTCTAGGACGCATATTTAAGGAGATATGGCCAATTTAAGTTTTTCATATAAAAAATTTGATTTTTTGAGGATTTTCATCAAAATTTTGATTTTTGGGGCGTGGTCACGAATTAACCTCCTTTTGGCTCTAGGACGCATATTTAAGGAGATATGGCCAATTTAAGTTTTTCATATAAAAAATTTGATTTTTTGAGGATTTTCATCAAAATTTGGTTTTTGGTGGGGTGGTCATGAATTAAGGTCCTTTTGGCTCTAGGACGCATATTTAAGGAGATATGGCCAATTTAAGTTTTTCATATAAAAAATTTGATTTTTTGAGGATTTTCATCAAAATTTGGTTTTTGGTGGGGTGGTCATGAATTAAGGTCCTTTTGGCTCTAGGACGCATATTTAGGGAGTTATGGCCAATTTAAGTTTTTCATATAAAAAATTTGATTTTTTTAGGATTTTCATTTTTGGGGGTGATCATGAATTAAGGTCCTTTTGGCTCTAGGACGCATATTTAAGAAGATATGGCCAATTTAAGTTTTTCATATAAAAAATTTGATTTTTTGAGGTTTTTCATCAAAATTTTGATTTTTGGGGTTTGGTCACGAATTAACCTCCTTTTGGCTCTAGGACGCATATTTAAGGAGATATGGCCAATTTAAGTTTTTCATATAAAAAATTTGATTTTTTGAGGATTTTCATCAAAATTTTGATTTTTGTGGGGTGGTCACGAATTAACCTCCTTTTGGCTCTAGGACGCATATTTAAGGAGATATGACCAATTTAAGTTTTTCATATAAAAAATTTGATTTTTTGAGGTTTTTCATCAAAATTTTGATTTTTGGGGCGTGGTCACGAATTAACCTCCTTTTGGCTCTAGGACGCATATTTAAGGAGATATGGCCAATTTAAGTTTTTCATATAAAAAATTTGATTTTTTTAGGATTTTCATCAAAATTTTGATTTTTTGGGGGTGGTCATGAATTAACCTCCTTTTGGCTCTAGGACGCATATTTAAGGAGATATGGCCAATTTAAGTTTTTCATATAAAAAATTTGATTTTTTGAGGATTTTCATCAAAATTTTGATTTTTTGGGGGTGGTCATGAATTAAGGTCCTTTTAGCTCTAGGACGCATATTTAAAGAGATATGGCCAATTTAAGTTTTTCATATAAAAAATTTGATTTTTTGAGGATTTTCATCAAAATTTTGATGTTTGGGGGGTGGTCATGAATTAAGGTCCTTTTGGCTCTAGGACGCATATTTAAGGAGATATGGCCAATTTAAGTTTTTCATATAAAAAATTTGATTTTTTTAAGATTTTCATCAAAATTTTGATTTTTGGGGTTTGGTCACGAATTAACCTCCTTTTGGCTCTAGGACGCATATTTAAGGAGATATGGCCAATTTAAGTTTTTCATATAAAAAATTTGATTTTTTGAGGATTTTCATCAAAATTTTGATTTTTGAGAGGGTGGTCACGAATTAAGGTCCTTTTGGCTCTAGGACGCATATTTAAGGAGATATGGCCAATTTAAGTTTTTCATATAAAAAATTTGATTTTTTGAGGATTTTCATCAAAATTTTGATTTTTTGGGGGTGGTCATGAATTAAGGTCCTTTTGGCTCTAGGACGCATATTTAAGGAGATATGGCCAATTTAAGTTTTTCATATAAAAAATTTGATTTTTTTAGGATTTTCATCAAAATTTTGATTTTTGGGGTTTGGTCACGAATTAACCTCCTTTTGGCTCTAGGACGCATATTTAAGGAGATATGGCCAATTTAAGTTTTTCATATAAAAAATTTGATTTTTTGAGGATTTTCATCAAAATTTTGATTTTTGGGGGGTGGTCATGAATTAAGGTCCTTTTGGCTCTAGGACGCATATTTAAGGAGATATGGCCAATTTAAGTTTTTCATATAAAAAATTTGATTTTTTTAGGATTTTCATCAAAATTTTGATTTTTGGGGTTTGGTCACGAATTAACCTCCTTGTGGCTCTAAGACGCATATTTAAGGTTAAGTTTTAAGTTTTTCATATAAAAAATTTGATTTTTTGAGGTTTTTCATCAAAATTTTGATTTTTGGGGCGTGGTCACGAATTAAGGTCCTTTTGGCTCTAGGACGCATATTTAAGGAGATATGGCCAATTTAAGTTTTTCATATAAAAAATTTGATTTTTTGAGGATTTTCATCAAAATTTTGATTTTTGAGGGGTGGTCACGAATTAAGGTCATTTTGGCTCTAGGACGCATATTTAAGGAGATATGGCCAATTTAAGTTTTTCATATAAAAAATTTGATTTTTTGAGGATTTTCATCAAAATTTTGATTTTTGTGGGGTGGTCATGAATTAAGGTCCTTTTGGCTCTAGGACGCATATTTAAGGAGATATGGCCAATTTAAGTTTTTCATATAAAAAATTTGATTTTTTGAGGATATTCATCAAAATTTTGATTTTTGGGGCGTGGTCACGAATTAACCTCCTTTTGGCTCTAGGACGCATATTTAAGGAGATATGGCCAATTTAAGTTTTTCATATAAAAAATTTGATTTTTTGAGGTTTTTCATCAAAATTTTGATTTTTGGGGCGTGGTCACGAATTAACCTCCTTTTGGCTCTAGGACGCATATTTAAGGAGATATGGCCAATTTAAGTTTTTCATATAAAAAATTTGATTTTTTTAGGATTTTCATCAAAATTTTGATTTTTTGGGGGTGGTCATGAATTAAGGTCCTTTTGGCTCTAGGACGCATATTTAAGAAGATATGGCCAATTTAAGTTTTTCATATAAAAAATTTGATTTTTTGAGGATTTTCATCAAAATTTTGATTTTTGAGAGGGTGGTCACGAATTAAGGTCCTTTTGGCTCTAGGACGCATATTTAAGGAGATATGGCCAATTTAAGTTTTTCATATAAAAAATTTGATTTTTTGAGGATTTTCATCAAAATTTTGATTTTTTGGGGGTGGTCATGAATTAAGGTCCTTTTGGCTCTAGGACGCATATTTAAGGAGATATGGCCAATTTAAGTTTTTCATATAAAAAATTTGATTTTTTTAGGATTTTCATCAAAATTTTGATTTTTGGGGTTTGGTCACGAATTAACCTCCTTTTGGCTCTAGGACGCATATTTAAGGAGATATGGCCAATTTAAGTTTTTCATATAAAAAATTTGATTTTTTGAGGATTTTCATCAAAATTTTGATTTTTGGGGGGTGGTCATGAATTAAGGTCCTTTTGGCTCTAGGACGCATATTTAAGGAGATATGGCCAATTTAAGTTTTTCATATAAAAAATTTGATTTTTTTAGGATTTTCATCAAAATTTTGATTTTTGGGGTTTGGTCACGAATTAACCTCCTTGTGGCTCTAAGACGCATATTTAAGGTTAAGTTTTAAGTTTTTCATATAAAAAATTTGATTTTTTGAGGTTTTTCATCAAAATTTTGATTTTTGGGGCGTGGTCACGAATTAAGGTCCTTTTGGCTCTAGGACGCATATTTAAGGAGATATGGCCAATTTAAGTTTTTCATATAAAAAATTTGATTTTTTGAGGATTTTCATCAAAATTTTGATTTTTGAGGGGTGGTCACGAATTAAGGTCATTTTGGCTCTAGGACGCATATTTAAGGAGATATGGCCAATTTAAGTTTTTCATATAAAAAATTTGATTTTTTGAGGATTTTCATCAAAATTTTGATTTTTGGGGGGTGGTCATGAATTAAGGTCCTTTTGGCTCTAGGACGCATATTTAAGGAGATATGGCCAATTTAAGTTTTTCATATAAAAAATTTGATTTTTTTAGGATTTTCATCAAAATTTTGATTTTTGGGGTTTGGTCACGAATTAACCTCCTTTTGGCTCTAGGACGCATATTTAAGGAGATATGGCCAATTTAAGTTTTTCATATAAAAAATTTGATTTTTTGAGGATTTTCATCAAAATTTTGATTTTTGAGGGGTGGTCACGAATTAAGGTCATTTTGGCTCTAGGACGCATATTTAAGGAGATATGGCCAATTTAAGTTTTTCATATAAAAAATTTGATTTTTTGAGGATTTTCATCAAAATTTTGATTTTTGGGGGGTGGTCATGAATTAAGGTCCTTTTGGCTCTAGGACGCATATTTAAGGAGATATGGCCAATTTAAGTTTTTCATATAAAAAATTTGATTTTTTTAGGATTTTCATCAAAATTTTGATTTTTGGGGTTTGGTCACGAATTAACCTCCTTTTGGCTCTAGGACGCATATTTAAGGAGATATGGCCAATTTAAGTTTTTTATATAAAAAATTTGATTTTTTGAGGTTTTTCATCAAAATTTTGATTTTTGGGGCGTGGTCACGAATTAAGGTCCTTTTGGCTCTAGGACGCATATTTAAGGAGATATGGCCAATTTAAGTTTTTCATATAAAAAATTTGATTTTTTGAGGATTTTCATCAAAATTTTGATTTTTGTGGGGTGGTCATGAATTAAGGTCCTTTTGGCTCTAGGACGCATATTTAAGGAGATATGGCCAATTTAAGTTTTTCATATAAAAAATTTGATTTTTTGAGGATATTCATCAAAATTTTGATTTTTGGGGCGTGGTCACGAATTAACCTCCTTTTGGCTCTAGGACGCATATTTAAGGAGATATGGCCAATTTAAGTTTTTCATATAAAAAATTTGATTTTTTGAGGATTTTCATCAAAATTTGGTTTTTGGTGGGGTGGTCATGAATTAAGGTCCTTTTGGCTCTAGGACGCATATTTAAGGAGATATGGCCAATTTAAGTTTTTCATAAAAAAATTTGATTTTTTGAGGTTTTTCATCAAAATTTTGATTTTTTGGGGGTGGTCATGAATTAACCTCCTTTTGGCTCTAGGACGCATATTTAAGGAGATATTGCCAATTTAAGTTTTTCATATAAAAAATTTGATTTTTAGAGGATTTTCATCAAAATTTTGATTTTTGGGGGGTGGTCATGAATTAAGGTCCTTTTGGCTCTAGGACGCATATTTAAGGAGATATGGCCAATTTAAGTTTTTCATATAAAAATTTGATTTTTTTAGGATTCTCATCAAAATTTTGATTTTTGGGGTTTGGTCACGAATTAACCTCCTTTTGGCTCTAGGACGCATATTTAAGGAGATATGGCCAATTTAAGTTTTTCATATAAAAAAATTTGATTTTTTGAGGATTTTCATCCAAATTTTGATTTTTGGGGGGTGGTCATGAATTAAGGCTCTAGGACGCATATTTAAGGAGATATGGCCAATTTAAGTTTTTCATATAAAAAATTTGATTTTTTTAGGATTTTCATCAAAATTTTGATTTTTGGGGTTTGGTCACGAATTAACCTCCTTTTGGCTCTAGGACGCATATTTAAGGAGATATGGCCTATTTAAGTTTTTCATATAAAAAATTTGATTTTTTGAGGTTTTTCATCAAAATTTTGATTTTTGGGGCGTGGTCACGAATTAACCTCCTTTTGGCTCTAGGACGCATATTTAAGGAGATATGGCCAATTTAAGTTTTTCATATAAAAAATTTGATTTTTTTAGGATTTTCATCAAAATTTTGATTTTTGGGGTTTGGTCACGAATTAACCTCCTTTTGGCTCTAGGACGCATATTTAAGGAGATATGGCCAATTTAAGTTTTTCATATAAAAAATTTGATTTTTTGAGGATTTTCATCAAAATTTGGTTTTTGATGGGGTGGTCATGAATTAAGGTCCTTTTGGCTCTAGGACGCATATTTAGGGAGTTATGGCCAATTTAAGTTTTTCATATAAAAAATTTGATTTTTTTAGGATTTTCATTTTTGGGGGTGGTCATGAATTAAGGTCCTTTTGGCTCTAGGACGCATATTTAAGAAGATATGGCCAATTTAAGTTTTTCATATAAAAAATTTGATTTTTTGAGGTTTTTCATCAAAATTTTGATTTTTGGGGTTTGGTCACGAATTAACCTCCTTTTGGCTCTAGGACGCATATTTAAGGAGATATGGCCAATTTAAGTTTTTCATATAAAAAATTTGATTTTTTTAGGATTTTCATCAAAATTTTGATTTTTTGGGGGTGGTCATGAATTAAGGTCCTTTTGGCTTTAGGACGCATATTTAAGGAGATATGGCCAATTTAAGTTTTTCATATAAAAAATTTGATTTTTTGAGGTTTTTCATCAAAAGTTTGATTTTTGGGGCGTGGTCACGAATTAACCACCTTTTGGCTCTAGGACACATATTTAAGGAGATATGGCCAATTTAAGTTTTTCATATAAAAAATTTGATTTTTTGAGGATTTTCATCAAAATTTTGATTTTTGGGGGGTGGTCATGAATTAAGGTCCTTTTGGCTCTAGGACGCATATTTAAGGAGATATGGCCAATTTAAGTTTTTCATATAAAAAATTTGATTTTTTTAGGTTTTTCATCAAAATTTTGATTTTTGGGGCGTGGTCACGAATTAACCTCCTTTTGGCTCTAGGACGCATATTTAAGGAGATATGGTCAATTTAAGTTTTTCATATAAAAAATTTGATTTTTTGAGGATTTTCATCAAAATTTTGATTTTTGTGGGGTGGTCATGAATTAAGGTCCTTTTGGCTCTAGGACGCATATTTAAGGAGATATGGCCAATTTAAGTTTTTCATATAAAAAATTTGATTTTTTTAGGATTCTCATCAAAATTTTGATTTTTGGGGTTTGGTCACGAATTAACCTACTTTTGGCTCTAGGACGCATATTTAAGGAGATATGGCCAATTTAAGTTTTTCATATAAAAAAATTTGATTTTTTGAGGATTTTCATCCAAATTTTGATTTTTGGGGGGTGGTCACGAATTAGGGTCCTTTTGGCTCTAGGACGCATATTTAAGGAGATATGGCCAATTTAAGTTTTTCATATAAAAAATTTGATTTGAGGATTTTCATCAAAATTTTGATTTTTTGGGGGTGGTCATTAATTAAGGTCCTTTTAGCTCTAGGACGCATATTTAAAGAGATATGGCCAATTTAAGTTTTTCATATAAAAAATTTGATTTTTTGAGGATTTTCATCAAAATTTTGATGTTTGGGGGGTGGTCATGAATTAAGGTCCTTTTGGCTCTAGGACGCATATTTAAGGAGATATGGCCAATTTAAGTTTTTCATATAAAAAATTTGATTTTTTTAAGATTTTCATCAAAATTTTGATTTTTGGGGTTTGGTCACGAATTAACCCCCTTTTGGCTCTAGGACGCATATTTAAGGAGATATGGCCAATTTAAGTTTTTCATATAAAAAATTTGATTTTTTTAGGATTTTCATCAAAATTTTGATTTTTTGGGGGTGGTCATGAATTAAGGTCCTTTTGGCTCTAGGACGCATATTTAAGGAGATATGGCCAATTTAAGTTTTTCATATAAAAAATTTGATTTTTTGAGGATTTTCATCAAAATTTTGATTTTTTGGGGGTGGTCATGAATTAAGGTCCTTTTGGCTCTAGGACGCATATTTAAGGAGATATGGCCAATTTAAGTTTTTCATATAAAAAATTTGATTTTTTTTAGGATTCTCATCAAAATTTTGATTTTTGGGGTTTGGTCACGAATTAACCTCCTTTTGGCTCTAGGACGCATATTTAAGGAGATATGGCCAATTTAAGTTTTTCATATAAAAAATTTGATTTTTTGAGGATTTTCATCAAAATTTTGATTTTTGAGGGGTGGTCACGAATTAAGGTCCTTTTGGCTCTAGGACGCATATTTAAGGAGATATGGCCAATTTAAGTTTTTCATATAAAAAATTTGATTTTTTTAGGATTTTCATCAAAATTTTGACTTTTGGGGTTTGGTCACGAATTAACCTCCTTTTGGCTCTAGGACGCATATTTAAGGAGATATGGCCAATTTAAGTTTTTCATATAAAAAATTTGATTTTTTGAGGTTTTTCATCAAAATTTTGATTTTTGGGGCGTGGTCACGAATTAACCTCCTTTTGGCTCTAGGACGCATATTTAAGGAGATATGGCCAATTTAAGTTTTTCATATAAAAAATTTGATTTTTTTAGGATTTTCATCAAAATTTTGATTTTTTGGGGGTGGTCATGAATTAAGGTCCTTTTGGCTCTAGGACGCATATTTAAGGAGATATGGCCAATTTAAGTTTTTCATATAAAAAAATTGATTTTTTGAGGTTTTTCATCAAAATTTTGATTTTTGGGGCGTGGTCACGAATTAACCACCTTTTGGCTCTAGGACACATATTTAAGGAGATATGGCCAATTTAAGTTTTTCATATAAAAAATTTGATTTTTTGAGGATTTTCATCAAAATTTTGATTTTTGGGGGGTGGTCATGAATTAAGGTCCTTTTGGCTCTAGGACGCATATTTAAGGAGATATGGCCAATTTAAGTTTTTCATATAAAAAATTTGATTTTTTTAGGTTTTTCATCAAAATTTTGATTTTTGGGGCGTGGTCACGAATTAACCTCCTTTTGGCTCTAGGACGCATATTTAAGGAGATATGGCCAATTTAAGTTTTTCATATAAAAAATTTGATTTTTTGAGGATTTTCATCAAAATTTTGATTTTTGTTGGGTGGTCATGAATTAAGGTCCTTTTGGCTCTAGGACGCATATTTAAGGAGATATGGCCAATTTAAGTTTTTCATATAAAAAATTTGATTTTTTTAGGATTCTCATCAAAATTTTGATTTTTGGGGTTTGGTCACGAATTAACCTACTTTTGGCTCTAGGACGCATATTTAAGGAGATATGGCCAATTTAAGTTTTTCATATAAAAAAATTTGATTTTTTGAGGATTTTCATCCAAATTTTGATTTTTGGGGGGTGGTCACGAATTAAGGTCCTTTTGGCTCTAGGACGCATATTTAAGGAGATATGGCCAATTTAAGTTTTTCATATAAAAAATTTGATTTTTTGAGGATTTTCATCAAAATTTTGATTTTTTGGGGGTGGTCATGAATTAAGGTCCTTTTAGCTCTAGGACGCATATTTAAAGAGATATGGCCAATTTAAGTTTTTCATATAAAAAATTTGATTTTTTGAGGATTTTCATCAAAATTTTGATGTTTGGGGGGTGGTCATGAATTAAGGTCCTTTTGGCTCTAGGACGCATATTTAAGGAGATATGGCCAATTTAAGTTTTTCATATAAAAAATTTGATCTTTTTAAGATTTTCATCAATATTTTGATTTTTGGGGTTTGGTCACGAATTAACCCCCTTTTGGCTCTAGGACGCATATTTAAGGAGATATGGCCAATTTAAGTTTTTCATATAAAAAATTTGATTTTTTTAGGATTTTCATCAAAATTTTGATTTTTTGGGGGTGGTCATGAATTAAGGTCCTTTTGGCTCTAGGACGCATATTTAAGGAGATATGGCCAATTTAAGTTTTTCATATAAAAATTTTGATTTTTTGAGGATTTTCATCAAAATTTTGTTTTTTTGGGGGTGGTCATGAATTAAGGTCCTTTTGGCTCTAGGACGCATATTTAAGGAGATATGGCCAATTTAAGTTTTTCATATAAAAAATTTGATTTTTTTTAGGATTCTCATCAAAATTTTGATTTTTGGGGTTTGGTCACGAATTAACCTCCTTTTGGCTCTAGGACGCATATTTAAGGAGATATGGCCAATTTAAGTTTTTCATATAAAAAATTTGATTTTTTGAGGATTTTCATCAAAATTTTGATTTTTGAGGGGTGGTCACGAATTAAGGTCCTTTTGGCTCTAGGACGCATATTTAAGGAGATATGGCCAATTTAAGTTTTTCATATAAAAAATTTGATTTTTTTAGGATTTTCATCAAAATTTTGATTTTTGGGGTTTGGTCACGAATTAACCTCCTTTTGGCTCTAGGACGCATATTTAAGGAGATATGGCCAATTTAAGTTTTTCATATAAAAAATTTGATTTTTTGAGGATTTTCATCAAAATTTGGTTTTTGGTGGGGTGGTCATGAATTAAGGTCCTTTTGGCTCTAGGACGCATATTTAGGGAGTTATGGCCAATTTAAGTTTTTCATATAAAAAATTTGATTTTTTTTGGATTTTCATTTTTGGGGGTGGTCATGAATTAAGGTCCTTTTGGCTCTAGGACGCATATTTAAGAAGATATGGCCAATTTAAGTTTTTCATATAAAAAATTTGATTTTTTGAGGTTTTTCATCAAAATTTTGATTTTTGGGGTTTGGTCACGAATTAACCTCCTTTTGGCTCTAGGACGCATATTTAAGGAGATATGGCCAATTTAAGTTTTTCATATAAAAAATTTGATTTTTTGAGGTTTTTCATCAAAATTTTGATTTTTGGGGCGTGGTCACGAATTAACCTCCTTTTGGCTCTAGGACGCATATTTAAGGAGATATGGCCAATTTAAGTTTTTCATATAAAAAATTTGATTTTTTTAGGATTTTCATCAAAATTTTGATTTTTTGGGGGTGGTCATGAATTAAGGTCCTTTTGGCTCTAGGACGCATATTTAAGCAGATATGGCCAATTTAAGTTTTTCATATAAAAAATTTGATTTTTTGAGGTTTTTCATCAAAATTTTGATTTTTGGGGCGTGGTCACGAATTAACCACCTTTTGGCTCTAGGACACATATTTAAGGAGATATGGCCAATTTAAGTTTTTCATATAAAAAATTTGATTTTTTGAGGATTTTCATCAAAATTTTGATTTTTGGGGGGTGGTCATGAATTAAGGTCCTTTTGGCTCTAGGACGCATATTTAAGGAGATATGGCCAATTTAAGTTTTTCATATAAAAAATCTGATTTTTTTAGGTTTTTCATCAAAATTTTGATTTTTGGGGCGTGGTCACGAATTAACCTCCTTTTGGCTCTAGGACGCATATTTAAGGAGATATGGCCAATTTAAGTTTTTCATATAAAAAATTTGATTTTTTGAGGATTTTCATCAAAATTTTGATTTTTGTGGGGTGGTCATGAATTAAGGTCCTTTTGGCTCTAGGACGCATATTTAAGGAGATATGGCCAATTTAAGTTTTTCATATAAAAAATTTGATTTTTTTAGGATTCTCATCAAAATTTTGATTTTTGGGGTTTGGTCACGAATTAACCTACTTTTGGCTCTAGGACGCATATTTAAGGAGATATGGCCAATTTAAGTTTTTCATATAAAAAAATTTGATTTTTTGAGGATTTTCATCCAAATTTTGATTTTTGGGGGGTGGTCACGAATTAAGGTCCTTTTGGCTCTAGGACGCATATTTAAGGAGATATGGCCAATTTAAGTTTTTCATATAAAAAATTTGATTTTTTGAGGATTTTCATCAAAATTTTGATTTTTTGGGGGTGGTCATGAATTAAGGTCCTTTTAGCTCTAGGACGCATATTTAAAGAGATATGGCCAATTTAAGTTTTTCATATAAAAAATTTGATTTTTTGAGGATTTTCATCAAAATTTTGATGTTTGGGGGGTGGTCATGAATTAAGGTCATTTTGGCTCTAGGACGCATATTTAAGGAGATATGGCCAATTTAAGTTTTTCATATAAAAAATTTGATTTTTTTAAGATTTTCATCAAAATTTTGATTTTTGGGGTTTGGTCACGAATTAACCCCCTTTTGGCTCTAGGACGCATATTTAAGGAGATATGGCCAATTTAAGTTTTTCATATAAAAAATTTGATTTTTTTAGGATTTTCATCAAAATTTTGATTTTTTGGGGGTGGTCATGAATTAAGGTCCTTTTGGCTCTAGGACGCATATTTAAGGAGATATGGCCAATTTAAGTTTTTCATATAAAAAATTTGATTTTTTGAGGATTTTCATCAAAATTTTGATTTTTTGGGGGTGGTCATGAATTAAGGTCCTTTTGGCTCTAGGACGCATATTTAAGGAGATATGGCCAATTTAAGTTTTTCATATAAAAAATTTGATTTTTTTTAGGATTCTCATCAAAATTTTGATTTTTGGGGTTTGGTCACGAATTAACCTCCTTTTGGCTCTAGGACGCATATTTAAGGAGATATGGCCAATTTAAGTTTTTCATATAAAAAATTTGATTTTTTGAGGATTTTCATCAAAATTTTGATTTTTGAGGGGTGGTCACGAATTAAGTTCCTTTTGGCTCTAGGACGCATATTTAAGGAGATATGGCCAATTTAAGTTTTTCATATAAAAAATTTGATTTTTTGAGGATTTTCATCAAAATTTTGATTTTTTGGGGGTGGTCATGAATTAAGGTCCTTTTGGCTCTAGGACGCATATTTAAGGAGATATGGCCAATTTAAGTTTTTCATAAAAAAATTTGATTTTTTGAGGTTTTTCATCAAAATTTTGATTTTTTGGGGGTGGTCATGAATTAACCTCCTTTTGGCTCTAGGACGCATATTTAAGGAGATATGGCCAATTTAAGTTTTTCATATAAAAAATTTGATTTTTTGAGGATTTTCATCAAAATTTTGATTTTTGGGTGTGGTCATGAATTAAGGTCCTTTTGGCTCTAGGACGCATATTTAAGGAGATATGGCCAATTTAAGTTTTTCATATAAAAAATTTGATTTTTTGAGGATTTTCATCAAAATTTTGATTTTTTGGGGGTGGTCATGAATTAAGGTCCTTTTGGCTCTAGGACGCATATTTAAGGAGATATTGCCAATTTAAGTTTTTCATATAAAAAATTTGATTTTTAGAGGATTTTCATCAAAATTTTGATTTTTGGGGGGTGGTCATGAATTAAGGTCCTTTTGGCTCTAGGACGCATATTTAAGGAGATATGGCCAATTTAAGTTTTTCATATAAAAATTTGATTTTTTTAGGATTCTCATCAAAATTTTGATTTTTGGGGTTTGGTCACGAATTAACCTCCTTTTGGCTCTAGGACGCATATTTAAGGAGATATGGCCAATTTAAGTTTTTCATATAAAAAATTTGATTTTTTGAGGTTTTTCATCAAAATTTTGATTTTTGGGGCGTGGTCACGAATTAACCTCCTTTTGGCTCTAGGACGCATATTTAAGGAGATATGGCCAATTTAAGTTTTTCATATAAAAAATTTGATTTTTTGAGGATTTTCATCAAAATTTGGTTTTTGGTGGGGTGGTCATGAATTAAGGTCCTTTTGGCTCTAGGACGCATATTTAGGGAGTTATGGCCAATTTAAGTTTTTCATATAAAAAATTTGATTTTTTTAGGATTTTCATTTTTGGGGGTGGTCATGAATTAAGGTCCTTTTGGCTCTAGGACGCATATTTAAGAAGATATGGCCAATTTAAGTTTTTCATATAAAAAATTTGATTTTTTGAGGTTTTTCATCAAAATTTTGATTTTTGGGGTTTGGTCACGAATTAACCTCCTTTTGGCTCTAGGACGCATATTTAAGGAGATATGGCCAATTTAAGTTTTTCATATAAAAAATTTGATTTTTTTAGGTTTTTCATCAAAATTTTGATTTTTGGGGCGTGGTCACGAATTAACCTCCTTTTGGCTCTAGGACGCATATTTAAGGAGATATGGCCAATTTAAGTTTTTCATATAAAAAAATTGATTTTTTTAGGATTTTCATCAAAATTTTGATTTTTGTGGGGTGGTCATGAATTAAGGTCCTTTTGGCTCTAGGACGCATATTTAAGGAGATATGGCCAATTTAAGTTTTTCATATAAAAAATTTGATTTTTTTAGGATTCTCATCAAAATTTTGATTTTTGGGGTTTGGTCACGAATTAACCTACTTTTGGCTCTAGGACGCATATTTAAGGAGATATGGCCAATTTAAGTTTTTCATATAAAAAAATTTGATTTTTTGAGGATTTTCATCCAAATTTTGATTTTTGGGGGGTGGTCACGAATTAAGGTCCTTTTGGCTCTAGGACGCATATTTAAGGAGATATGGCCAATTTAAGTTTTTCATATAAAAAATTTGATTTTTTGAGGATTTTCATCAAAATTTTGATTTTTTGGGGGTGGTCATGAATTAAGGTCCTTTTAGCTCTAGGACGCATATTTAAAGAGATATGGCCAATTTAAGTTTTTCATATAAAAAATTTGATTTTTTGAGGATTTTCATCAAAATTTTGATGTTTGGGGGGTGGTCATGAATTAAGGTCCTTTTGGCTCTAGGACGCATATTTAAGGAGATATGGCCAATTTAAGTTTTTCATATAAAAAATTTGATTTTTTTAAGATTTTCATCAAAATTTTGATTTTTGGGGTTTGGTCACGAATTAACCCCCTTTTGGCTCTAGGACGCATATTTAAGGAGATATGGCCAATTTAAGTTTTTCATATAAAAAATTTGATTTTTTGAGGATTTTCATCAAAATTTTGATTTTTGGGGGTGGTCATGAATTAAGGTCCTTTTGGCTCTAGGACGCATATTTAAGGAGATATGGCCAATTTAAGTTTTTCATATAAAAAATTTGATTTTTTGAGGATTTTCATCAAAATTTTGATTTTTTGGGGGTGGTCATGAATTAAGGTCCTTTTGGCTCTAGGACGCATATTTAAGGAGATATTGCCAATTTAAGTTTTTCATATAAAAAATTTGATTTTTTTAGGATTTTCATCAAAATTTAGATTTTTGGGGTTTGGTCACGAATTAACCTCCTTTTGGCTCTAGGACGCATATTTAAGGAGATAT
Source organism: Haematobia irritans (assembly GCF_050003625.1). Lineage (NCBI taxonomy): Eukaryota > Metazoa > Arthropoda > Insecta > Diptera > Muscidae > Haematobia > Haematobia irritans. Next base: position 210,059,564 of record NC_134398.1, read on the forward strand.
GGCCAATTTAAGTTTTTCATATAAAAAATTAGATTTTTTGAGGATTTTCATCAAAATTTTGATTTTTGGGGGGTGGTCATGAATTAAGGTCCTTTTGGCTCTAGGACGCATATTTAAGGAGATATGGCCAATTTAAGTTTTTCATATAAAAAATTTGATTTTTTTTAGGATTTTCATCAAAATTTTGATTTTTGGGGTTTGGTCACGAATTAACCTCCTTTTGGCTCTAGGACGCATATTTAAGGAGATATGGCCAATTTAAGTTTTTCATATAAAAAATTTGATTTTTTTAGGATTTTCATCAAAATTTTGATTTTTTGGGGGTGGTCATGAATTAAGGTCCTTTTGGCTCTAGGACGCATATTTAAGAAGATATGGCCAATTTAAGTTTTTCATATAAAAAATTTGATTTTTTGAGGTTTTTCATCAAAATTTTGATTTTTGGGGCGTGGTCACGAATTAACCTCCTTTTGGCTCTAGGACGCATATTTAAGGAGATATGGCCAATTTAAGTTTTTCATATAAAAAATTTGATTTTTTTTAGGATTCTCATCAAAATTTTGATTTTTGGGGTTTGGTCACGAATTAACCTCCTTTTGGCTCTAGGACGCATATTTAAGGAGATATGGCCAATTTAAGTTTTTCATATAAAAAATTTGATTTTTTGAGGATCTTCATCAAAATTTTGATTTTTGAGGGGTGGTAACGAATTAAGGTCCTTTTTGCTCTAGGACGCATATTTAAAGAGATATGGCCAATTTAAGTTTTTCATATAAAAAATTTGATTTTTTGAGGATTTTCATCAAAATTTTGATTTTTGGGGCGTGGTCACGAATTAACCTCCTTTTGGCTCTAGGACGCATATTTAAGGAGATATGGCCAATTTAAGTTTTTCATATAAAAAATTTGATTTTTTGAGGTTTTTCATCAAAATTTTGATTTTTGGGGCGTGGTCACGAATTAACCTCCTTTTGGCTCTAGGACGCATATTTAAGGAGATATGGCCAATTTAAGTTTTTCATATAAAAAATTTGATTTTTTGAGGATTTTCATCAAAATTTGGTTTTTGGTGGGGTGGTCATGAATTAAGGTCCTTTTGGCTCTAGGACGCATATTTAAAGAGATATGGCCAATTTAAGTTTTTCATATAAAAAATTTGATTTTTTGAGGATTTTCATCAAAATTTTGATGTTTGGGGGGTGGTCATGAATTAAGGTCCTTTTGGCTCTAGGACGCATATTTAAGGAGATATGGCCAATTTAAGTTTTTCATATAAAAAATTTGATTTTTTGAGGATTTTCATCAAAATTTTGATTTTTTGGGGGTGGTCATGAATTAAGGTCCTTTTGGCTCTAGGACGCATATTTAAGGAGATATGGCCAATTTAAGTTTTTCATATAAAAAATTTGATTTTTTGAGGTTTTTCATCAAAATTTTGATTTTTGGGGCGTGGTCACGAATTAACCACCTTTTGGCTCTAGGACACATATTTAAGGAGATATGGCCAATTTAAGTTTTTCATATAAAAAATTTGATTTTTTGAGGATTTTCATCAAAATTTTGATTTTTGGGGGGTGGTCATGAATTAAGGTCCTTTTGGCTCTAGGACGCATATTTAAGGAGATATGGCCAATTTAAGTTTTTCATATAAAAAATTTGATTTTTTTAGGTTTTTCATCAAAATTTTGATTTTTGGGGCGTGGTCACGAATTAACCTCCTTTTGGCTCTAGGACGCATATTTAAGGAGATATGGCCAATTTAAGTTTTTCATATAAAAAATTTGATTTTTTGAGGATTTTCATCAAAATTTTGATTTTTGTGGGGTGGTCATGAATTAAGGTCCTTTTGGCTCTAGGACGCATATTTAAGGAGATATGGCCAATTTAAGTTTTTCATATAAAAAATTTGATTTTTTTAGGATTCTCATCAAAATTTTGATTTTTGGGGTTTGGTCACGAATTAACCTACTTTTGGCTCTAGGACGCATATTTAAGGAGATATGGCCAATTTAAGTTTTTCATATAAAAAAATTTGATTTTTTGAGGATTTTCATCCAAATTTTGATTTTTGGGGGGTGGTCACGAATTAAGGTCCTTTTGGCTCTAGGACGCATATTTAAGGAGATATGGCCAATTTAAGTTTTTCATATAAAAAATTTGATTTTTTGAGGATTTTCATCAAAATTTTGATTTTTTGGGGGTGGTCATGAATTAAGGTCCTTTTAGCTCTAGGACGCATATTTAAAGAGATATGGCCAATTTAAGTTTTTCATATAAAAAATTTGATTTTTTGAGGATTTTCATCAAAATTTTGATGTTTGGGGGGTGGTCATGAATTAAGGTCCTTTTGGCTCTAGGACGCATATTTAAGGAGATATGGCCAATTTAAGTTTTTCATATAAAAAATTTGATTTTTTGAGGATTTTCATCAAAATTTTGATTTTTTGGGGGTGGTCATGAATTAAGGTCCTTTTGGCTCTAGGACGCATATTTAAGGAGATATGGCCAATTTAAGTTTTTCATATAAAAAATTTGATTTTTTTAAGATTTTCATCAAAATTTTGATTTTTGGGGTTTGGTCACGAATTAACCCCCTTTTGGCTCTAGGACGCATATTTAAGGAGATATGGCCAATTTAAGTTTTTCATATAAAAAATTTGATTTTTTTAGGATTTTCATCAAAATTTTGATTTTTTGGGGGTGGTCATGAATTAAGGTCCTTTTGGCTCTAGGACGCATATTTAAGGAGATATGGCCAATTTAAGTTTTTCATATAAAAAATTTGATTTTTTGAGGATTTTCATCAAAATTTTGATTTTTTGGGGGTGGTCATGAATTAAGGTCCTTTTGGCTCTAGGACGCATATTTAAGGAGATATGGCCAATTTAAGTTTTTCATATAAAAAATTTGATTTTTTTTAGGATTCTCATCAAAATTTTGATTTTTGGGGTTTGGTCACGAATTAACCTCCTTTTGGCTCTAGGACGCATATTTAAGGAGATATGGCCAATTTAAGTTTTTCATATAAAAAATTTGATTTTTTGAGGATTTTCATCAAAATTTTGATTTTTGAGGGGTGGTCACGAATTAAGGTCCTTTTGGCTCTAGGACGCATATTTAAGGAGATATGGCCAATTTAAGTTTTTCATATAAAAAATTTGATTTTTTGAGGATTTTCATCAAAATTTTGATTTTTTGGGGGTGGTCATGAATTAAGGTCCTTTTGGCTCTAGGACGCATATTTAAGGAGATATGGCCAATTTAAGTTTTTCATAAAAAAATTTGATTTTTTGAGGTTTTTCATCAAAATTTTGATTTTTTGGGGGTGGTCATGAATTAACCTCCTTTTGGCTCTAGGACGCATATTTAAGGAGATATGGCCAATTTAAGTTTTTCATATAAAAAATTTGATTTTTTGAGGATTTTCATCAAAATTTTGATTTTTGTGGGGTGGTCATGAATTAAGGTCCTTTTGGCTCTAGGACGCATATTTAAGGAGATATGGCCAATTTAAGTTTTTCATATAAAAAATTTGATTTTTGTAGGATTCTCATCAAAATTTTGATTTTTGGGGTTTGGTCACGAATTAACCTACTTTTGGCTCTAGGACGCATATTTAAGGAGATATGGCCAATTTAAGTTTTTCATATAAAAAAATTTGATTTTTTGAGGATTTTCATCCAAATTTTGATTTTTGGGGGGTGGTCACGAATTAAGGTCCTTTTGGCTCTAGGACGCATATTTAAGGAGATATGGCCAATTTAAGTTTTTCATATAAAAAATTTGATTTTTTGAGGATTTTCATCAAAATTTTGATTTTTTGGGGGTGGTCATGAATTAAGGTCCTTTTAGCTCTAGGACGCATATTTAAAGAGATATGGCCAATTTAAGTTTTTCATATAAAAAATTTGATTTTTTGAGGATTTTCATCAAAATTTTGATGTTTGGGGGGTGGTCATGAATTAAGGTCCTTTTGGCTCTAGGACACATATTTAAGGAGATATGGCCAATTTAAGTTTTTCATATAAAAAATTTGATTTTTTTAAGATTTTCATCAAAATTTTGATTTTTGGGGTTTGGTCACGAATTAACCCCCTTTTGGCTCTAGGACGCATATTTAAGGAGATATGGCCAATTTAAGTTTTTCATATAAAAAATTTGATTTTTTTTAGGATTTTCATCAAAATTTTGATTTTTTGGGGGTGGTCATGAATTAAGGTCCTTTTGGCTCTAGGACGCATATTTAAGGAGATATGACCAATTTAAGTTTTTCATATAAAAAATTTGATTTTTTGAGGATTTTCATCAAAATTTTGATTTTTTGGGGGTGGTCATGAATTAAGGTCCTTTTGGCTCTAGGACGCATATTTAAGGAGATATGGCCAATTTAAGTTTTTCATATAAAAAATTTGATTTTTTGAGGATTTTCATCAAAATTTTGATTTTTTGGGGGTGGTCATGAATTAAGGTCCTTTTGGCTCTAGGACGCATATTTAAGGAGATATGGCCAATTTAAGTTTTTCATATAAAAAATTTGATTTTTTGAGGATTTTCATCAAAATTTTGATTTTTGGGGGTGGTCATGAATTAAGGTCCTTTTGGCTCTAGGACGCATATTTAAGGAGATATGGCCAATTTAAGTTTTTCATATAAAAAATTTGATTTTTTTTAGGATTCTCATCAAAATTTTGATTTTTTGGGGGTGGTCATGAATTAAGGTCCTTTTGGCTCTAGGACGCATATTTAAGGAGATATGGCCAATTTAAGTTTTTCATATAAAAAATTTGATTTTTTTAGGATTTTCATCAAAATTTAGATTTTTGGGGTTTGGTCGCGAATTAACCTCCTTTTGGCTCTAGGACGCATATTTAAGGAGATATGACCAATTTAAGTTTTTCATATAAAAAATTAGATTTTTTGAGGATTTTCATCAAAATTTTGATTTTTGGGGGGTGGTCATGAATTAAGGTCCTTTTGGCTCTAGGACGCATATTTAAGGAGATATGGCCAATTTAAGTTTTTCATATAAAAAATTTGATTTTTTTTAGGATTTTCATCAAAATTTTGATTTTTGGGGTTTGGTCACGAATTAACCTCCTTTTGGCTCTAGGACGCATATTTAAGGAGATATGGCCAATTTAAGTTTTTCATATAAAAAATTTGATTTTTTTAGGATTTTCATCAAAATTTTGATTTTTTGGGGGTGGTCATGAATTAAGGTCCTTTTGGCTCTAGGACGCATATTTAAGAAGATATGGCCAATTTAAGTTTTTCATATAAAAAATTTGATTTTTTGAGGTTTTTCATCAAAATTTTGATTTTTGGGGCGTGGTCACGAATTAACCTCCTTTTGGCTCTAGGACGCATATTTAAGGAGATATGGCCAATTTAAGTTTTTCATATAAAAAATTTGATTTTTTTTAGGATTCTCATCAAAATTTTGATTTTTGGGGTTTGGTCACGAATTAACCTCCTTTTGGCTCTAGGACGCATATTTAAGGAGATATGGCCAATTTAAGTTTTTCATATAAAAAATTTGATTTTTTGAGGATTTTCATCAAAATTTTGATTTTTGAGGGGTGGTAACGAATTAAGGTCCTTTTGGCTCTAGGACGCATATTTAAAGAGATATGGCCAATTTAAGTTTTTCATATAAAAAATTTGATTTTTTGAGGATTTTCATCAAAATTTTGATTTTTGGGGCGTGGTCACGAATTAACCTCCTTTTGGCTCTAGGACGCATATTTAAGGAGATATGGCCAATTTAAGTTTTTCATATAAAAAATTTGATTTTTTGAGGTTTTTCATCAAAATTTTGATTTTTGGGGCGTGGTCACGAATTAACCTCCTTTTGGCTCTAGGACGCATATTTAAGGAGATATGGCCAATTTAAGTTTTTCATATAAAAAATTTGATTTTTTGAGGATTTTCATCAAAATTTGGTTTTTGGTGGGGTGGTCATGAATTAAGGTCCTTTTGGCTCTAGGACGCATATTTAAGGAGATATGGCCAATTTAAGTTTTTCATATAAAAAATTTGATTTTTTGAGGTTTTTCATCAAAATTTTGATTTTTTGGGGGTGGTCATGAATTAACCTCCTTTTGGCTCTAGGACGCATATTTAAGGAGATATGGCCAATTTAAGTTTTTCATATAAAAAATTTGATTTTTTGAGGATTTTCATCAAAATTTTGATTTTTGGGGGTGGTCATGAATTAAGGTCCTTTTGGCTCTAGGACGCATATTTAAGGAGATATTGCCAATTTAAGTTTTTCATATAAAAAATTTGATTTTTTGAGGATTTTCATCAAAATTTTGATTTTTGGGGGGTGGTCATGAATTAAGGTCCTTTTGGCTCTAGGACGCATATTTAAGGAGATATGGCCAATTTAAGTTTTTCATATAAAAAATTTGATTTTTTTAGGATTTTCATCAAAATTTAGATTTTTGGGGTTTGGTCACGAATTAACCTCCTTTTGGCTCTAGGACGCATATTTAAGGAGATATGGCCAATTTAAGTTTTTCATACAAAAAATTTGATTTTTTTAGGATTTTCATCAAAATTTAGATTTTTGGGGTTTGGTCACGAATTAACCTCCTTTTGGCTCTAGGACGCATATTTAAGGAGATATGGCCAATTTCAGTTTTTCATATAAAAAATTTGATTTTTTGAGGTTTTTCATCAAAATTTTGATTTTTGGGGCGTGGTCACGAATTAACCTCCTTTTGGCTCTAGGACGCATATTTAAGGAGATATGGCCAATTTAAGTTTTTCATATAAAAAATTTGATTTTTTTAGGATTTTCATCAAAATTTTAATTTTTGGGGTTTGGTCACGAATTAACCTCCTTTTGGCTCTAGGACGCATATTTAAGGAGATATGGCCAATTTAAGTTTTTCATATAAAAAATTTGATTTTTTTTAGGATTCTCATCAAAATTTTGATTTTTGGGGTTTGGTCACGAATTAACCTCCTTTTGGCTCTAGGACGCATATTTAAGGAGATATGGCCAATTTAAGTTTTTCATATAAAAAATTTGATTTTTTGAGGATTTTCATCAAAATTTTGATTTTTGAGGGGTGGTAACGAATTAAGGTCCTTTTGGCTCTAGGACGCATATTTAAAGAGATATGGCCAATTTAAGTTTTTCATATAAAAAATTTGATTTTTTGAGGATTTTCATCAAAATTTTGATTTTTGGGGCGTGGTCACGAATTAACCTCCTTTTGGCTCTAGGACGCATATTTAAGGAGATATGGCCAATTTAAGTTTTTCATATAAAAAATTTGATTTTTTGAGGTTTTTCATCAAAATTTTGATTTTTGGGGCGTGGTCACGAATTAACCTCCTTTTGGCTCTAGGACGCATATTTAAGGAGATATGGCCAATTTAAGTTTTTCATATAAAAAATTTGATTTTTTGAGGATTTTCATCAAAATTTGGTTTTTGGTGGGGTGGTCATGAATTAAGGTCCTTTTGGCTCTAGGACGCATATTTAAGGAGATATGGCCAATTTAAGTTTTTCATATAAAAAATTTGATTTTTTAAGGTTTTTCATCAAAATTTTGATTTTTTGGGGGTGGTCATGAATTAACCTCCTTTTGGCTCTAGGACGCATATTTAAGGAGATATGGCCAATTTAAGTTTTTCATATAAAAAATTTGATTTTTTGAGGATTTTCATCAAAATTTTGATTTTTGGGGGTGGTCATGAATTAAGGTCCTTTTGGCTCTAGGACGCATATTTAAGGAGATATGGCCAATTTAAGTTTTTCATATAAAAAATTTGATTTTTTTAGGATTTTCATCAAAATTTTGATTTTTTTGGGGGTGGTCATGAATTAAGGTCCTTTTGGCTCTAGGACGCATATTTAAGGAGATATTGCCAATTTAAGTTTTTCATATAAAAAATTTGATTTTTTGAGGATTTTCATCAAAATTTAGATTTTTGGGGTTTGGTCACGAATTAACCTCCTTTTGGCTCTAGGACGCATATTTAAGGAGATATGGCCAATTTAAGTTTTTCATACAACAAATTTGATTTTTTTAGGATTTTCATCAAAATTTAGATTTTTGGGGTTTGGTCACGAATTAACCTCCTTTTGGCTCTAGGACGCATATTTAAGGAGATATGGCCAATTTCAGTTTTTCATATAAAAAATTTGATTTTTTGAGGTTTTTCATCAAAATTTTGATTTTTGGGGCGTGGTCACGAATTAACCTCCTTTTGGCTCTAGGACGCATATTTAAGGAGATATGGCCAATTTAAGTTTTTCATATAAAAAATTTGATTTTTTTAGGATTTTCATCAAAATTTTGATTTTTGGGGTTTGGTCACGAATTAACCTCCTTTTGGCTCTAGGACGCATATTTAAGGAGATATGGCCAATTTAAGTTTTTCATATAAAAAATTTGATTTTTTGAGGATTTTCATCAAAATTTTGATTTTTGTGGGGTGGTCATGAATTAAGGTCCTTTTGGCTCTAGGACGCATATTTAAGGAGATATAGCCAATTTAAGTTTTTCATATAAAAAATTTGATTTTTTTAGGATTCTCATCAAAATTTTGATTTTTGGGGTTTGGTCACGAATTAACCTCCTTTTGGCTCTAGGACGCATATTTAAGGAGATATGGCCAATTTAAGTTTTTCATATAAAAAATTTGATTTTTTGAGGATTTTCATCAAAATTTTGATTTTTGAGGGGTGGTCACGAATTAAGGTCCTTTTGGCTCTAGGACGCATATTTAAGGAGATATGGCCAATTTAAGTTTTTCATATAAAAAATTTGATTTTTTGAGGATTTTCATCAAAATTTTGATTTTTGGGGCGTGGTCACGAATTAACCTCCTTTTGGCTCTAGGACGCATATTTAAGGAGATATGGCCAATTTAAGTTTTTCATATAAAAAATTTGATTTTTTGAGGATTTTCATCAAAATTTGGTTTTTGGTGGGGTGGTCATGAATTAAGGTCCTTTTGGCTCTAGGACGCATATTTAAGGAGATATGGCCAATTTAAGTTTTTCATATAAAAAATTTGATTTTTTGAGGTTTTTCATCAAAATTTTGATTTTTTGGGGGTGGTCATGAATTAAGGTCCTTTTGGCTCTAGGACGCATATTTAAGGAGATATTGCCAATTTAAGTTTTTCATATAAAAAATTTGATTTTTTGAGGATTTTCATCAAAATTTTGATTTTTGGGGGGTGGTCATGAATTAAGGTCCTTTTGGCTCTAGGACGCATATTTAAGGAGATATGGCCAATTTAAGTTTTTCATATAAAAAATTTGATTTTTTTAGGATTTTCATCAAAATTTAGATTTTTGGGGTTTGGTCACGAATTAACCTCCTTTTGGCTCTAGGACGCATATTTAAAGAGATATGGCCAATTTAAGTTTTTCATACAAAAAATTTGATTTTTTTAGGATTTTCATCAAAATTTAGATTTTTGGGGTTTGGTCACGAATTAACCTCCTTTTGGCTCTAGGACGCATATTTAAGGAGATATGGCCAATTTAAGTTTTTCATATAAAAAATTTGATTTTTTGAGGTTTTTCATCAAAATTTTGATTTTTGGGGCGTGGTCACGAATTAACCTCCTTTTGGCTCTAGGACGCATATTTAAGGAGATATGGCCAATTTAAGTTTTTCATATAAAAAATTTGATTTTTTTAGGATTTTCATCAAAATTTTGATTTTTGGGGTTTGGTTACGAATTAACCTCCTTTTGGCTCTAGAACGCATATTTAAGGAGATATGGCCAATTTAAGTTTTTCATATAAAAAATTTGATTTTTTGAGGATTTTCATCAAAATTTTGATTTTTGTGGGGTGGTCATGAATTAAGGTCCTTTTGGCTCTAGGACGCATATTTAAGGAGATATGGCCAATTTAAGTTTTTCATATAAAAAATTTGATTTTTTTTAGGATTCTCATCAAAATTTTGATTTTTGGGGTTTGGCACGAATTAACCTCCTTTTGGCTCTAGGACGCATATTTAAGGAGATATGGCCAATTTAAGTTTTTCATATAAAAAATTTGATTTTTTGAGGATTTTCATCAAAATTTTGATTTTTGAGGGGTGGTCACGAATTAAGGTCCTTTTGGCTCTAGGACGCATATTTAAGGAGATATGGCCAATTTAAGTTTTTCATATAAAAAATTTGATTTTTTTTAGGATTCTCATCAAAATTTTGATTTTTGGGGTTTGGTCACGAATTAACCTCCTTTTGGCTCTAGGACGCATATTTAAGGAGATATGGCCAATTTAAGTTTTTCATATAAAAAATTTGATTTTTTGAGGATTTTCATCAAAATTTTGATTTTTTGGGGGTGGTCACGAATTAACCTCCTTTTGGCTTTAGGACGCATATTTAAGGAGATATGGCCAATTTAAGTTTTTCATATAAAAAATTTGATTTTTTGAGGATTTTCATCAAAATTTGGTTTTTGGTGGGGTGGTCATGAATTAAGGTCCTTTTGGCTCTAGGACGCATATTTAAGGAGATATGGCCAATTTAAGTTTTTCATATAAAAAATTTGATTTTTTGAGGTTTTTCATCAAAATTTTGATTTTTTGGGGGTGGTCATGAATTAAGGTCCTTTTGGCTCTAGGACGCATATTTAAGGAGATATTGCCAATTTAAGTTTTTCATATAAAAAATTTGATTTTTTGAGGATTTTCATCAAAATTTTGATTTTTGGGGGGTGGTCATGAATTAAGGTCCTTTTGGCTCTAGGACGCATATTTAAGGAGATATGGCCAATTTAAGTTTTTCATATAAAAAATTTGATTTTTTTAGGATTTTCATCAAAATTTAGATTTTTGGGGTTTGGTCACGAATTAACCTCCTTTTGGCTCTAGGACGCATATTTAAAGAGATATGGCCAATTTAAGTTTTTCATACAAAAAATTTGATTTTTTTACGATTTTCATCAAAATTTAGATTTTTGGGGTTTGGTCACGAATTAACCTCCTTTTGGCTCTAGGACGCATATTTAAGGAGATATGGCCAATTTAAGTTTTTCATATAAAAAATTTGATTTTTTGAGGTTTTTCATCAAAATTTTGATTTTTGGGGCGTGGTCACGAATTAACCTCCTTTTGGCTCTAGGACGCATATTTAAGGAGATATGGCCAATTTAAGTTTTTCATATAAAAAATTTGATTTTTTTAGGATTTTCATCAAAATTTTGATTTTTGGGGTTTGGTTACGAATTAACCTCCTTTTGGCTCTAGAACGCATATTTAAGGAGATATGGCCAATTTAAGTTTTTCATATAAAAAATTTGATTTTTTGAGGATTTTCATCAAAATTTTGATTTTTGTGGGGTGGTCATGAATTAAGGTCCTTTTGGCTCTAGGACGCATATTTAAGGAGATATGGCCAATTTAAGTTTTTCATATAAAAAATTTGATTTTTTTTAGGATTCTCATCAAAATTTTGATTTTTGGGGTTTGGTCACGAATTAACCTCCTTTTGGCTCTAGGACGCATATTTAAGGAGATATGGCCAATTTAAGTTTTTCATATAAAAAATTTGATTTTTTGAGGATTTTCATCAAAATTTTGATTTTTGAGGGGTGGTCACGAATTAAGGTCCTTTTGGCTCTAGGACGCATATTTAAGGAGATATGGCCAATTTAAGTTTTTCATATAAAAAATTTGATTTTTTGAGGATTTTCATCAAAATTTTGATTTTTTGGGGGTGGTCATGAATTAAGGTCCTTTTGGCTCTAGGACGCATATTTAAGGAGATATGGCCAATTTAAGTTTTTCATATAAAAAATTTGATTTTTTGAGGATTTTCATCAAAATTTTGATTTTTGGGGCGTGGTCACGAATTAACCTCCTTTTGGCTCTAGGACGCATATTTAAGGAGATATGGCCAATTTAAGTTTTTCATATAAAAAATTTGATTTTTTGAGGATTTTCATCAAAATTTGGTTTTTGGTGGGGTGGTCATGAATTAAGGTCCTTTTGGCTCTAGGACGCATATTTAAGGAGATATGGCCAATTTAAGTTTTTCATATAAAAAATTTGATTTTTTGAGGATTTTCATCAAAATTTTGATTTTTGGGGGGTGGTCATGAATTAAGGTCCTTTTGGCTCTAGGACGCATATTTAAGGAGATATGGCCAATTTAAGTTTTTCATATAAAAAATTTGATTTTTTTAGGATTTTCATCAAAATTTAGATTTTTGGGGTTTGGTCACGAATTAACCTCCTTTTGGCTCTAGGACGCATATTTAAAGAGATATGGCCAATTTAAGTTTTTCATACAAAAAATTTGATTTTTTTAGGATTTTCATCAAAATTTAGATTTTTGGGGTTTGGTCACGAATTAACCTCCTTTTGGCTCTAGGACGCATATTTAAGGAGATATGGCCAATTTAAGTTTTTCATATAAAAAATTTGATTTTTTGAGGTTTTTCATCAAAATTTTGATTTTTGGGGCGTGGTCACGAATTAACCTCCTTTTGGCTCTAGGACGCATATTTAAGGAGATATGGCCAATTTAAGTTTTTCATATAAAAAATTTGATTTTTTTAGGATTTTCATCAAAATTTTGATTTTTGGGGTTTGGTTACGAATTAACCTCCTTTTGGCTCTAGAACGCATATTTAAGGAGATATGGCCAATTTAAGTTTTTCATATAAAAAATTTGATTTTTTGAGGATTTTCATCAAAATTTTGATTTTTGTGGGGTGGTCATGAATTAAGGTCCTTTTGGCTCTAGGACGCATATTTAAGGAGATATGGCCAATTTAAGTTTTTCATATAAAAAATTTGATTTTTTTTAGGATTCTCATCAAAATTTTGATTTTTGGGGTTTGGTCACGAATTAACCTCCTTTTGGCTCTAGGACGCATATTTAAGGAGATATGGCCAATTTAAGTTTTTCATATAAAAAATTTGATTTTTTGAGGATTTTCATCAAAATTTTGATTTTTGAGGGGTGGTCACGAATTAAGGTCCTTTTGGCTCTAGGACGCATATTTAAGGAGATATGGCCAATTTAAGTTTTTCATATAAAAAATTTGATTTTTTGAGGATTTTCATCAAAATTTTGATTTTTTGGGGGTGGTCATGAATTAAGGTCCTTTTGGCTCTAGGACGCATATTTAAGGAGATATGGCCAATTTAAGTTTTTCATATAAAAAATTTGATTTTTTGAGGATTTTCATCAAAATTTTGATTTTTGGGGTTTGCTCACGAATTAACCTCCTTTTGGCTCTAGGACGCATATTTAAGGAGGTATGGCCAATTTAAGTTTTTCATATAAAAAATTTGATTTTTTGAGGTTTTTCATCAAAATTTTGATTTTTGGGGCGTGGTCACGAATTAACCTCCTTTTGGCTCTAGGACGCATATTTAAGGAGATATGGCCAATTTAAGTTTTTCATATAAAAAATTTGATTTTTTGAGGATTTTCATCAAAATTTTGATTTTTGGGGGGTGGTCACGAATTAAGGTCCTTTTGGCTCTAGGACGCATATTTAAGGAGATATGGCCAATTTAAGTTTTTCATATAAAAAATTTGATTTTTTGAGGATTTTCATCAAAATTTTGATTTTTGGGGGGTGGTCATGAATTAAGGTCCTTTTGGCTCTAGGACGCATATTTAAGGAGATATGGCCAATTTAAGATTTTCATATAAAAAATTTGATTTTTTTAGGATTTTCATCAAAATTTTGATTTTTGGGGTTTGGTCACGAATTAACCTCCTTTTGGCTCTAGGACGCATATTTAAGGAGATATGGCCAATTTAAGTTTTTCATATAAAAAATTTGATTTTTTGAGGTTTTTCATCAAAATTTTGATTTTTGGGGCGTGGTCACGAATTAACCTCCTTTTGGCTCTAGGACGCATATTTAAGGAGATATGGCCAATTTAAGTTTTTCATATAAAAAATTTGATTTTTTGAGGATTTTCATCAAAATTTGGTTTTTGGTGGGGTGGTCATGAATTAAGGTCCTTTTGGCTCTAGGACGCATATTTAAGGAGATATGGCCAATTTAAGTTTTTCATATAAAAAATTTGATTTTTTTAGGATTTTCATCAAAATTTTGATTTTTTGGGGGTGGTCATGAATTAAGGTCCTTTTGGCTCTAGGACGCATATTTAAGAAGATATGGCCAATTTAAGTTTTTCATATAAAAAATTTGATTTTTTGAGGTTTTTCATCAAAATTTTGATTTTTGGGGCGTGGTCACGAATTAACCTCCTTTTGGCTCTAGGACGCATATTTAAGGAGATATGGCCAATTTAAGTTTTTCATATAAAAAATTTGATTTTTTGAGGATTTTCATCAAAATTTTGATTTTTGTGGGGTGGTCATGAATTAAGGTCCTTTTGGCTCTAGGACGCATATTTAAGGAGATATGGCCAATTTAAGTTTTTCATATAAAAAATTTGATTTTTTTTAGGATTCTCATCAAAATTTTGATTTTTGGGGTTTGGTCACGAATTAACCTCCTTTTGGCTCTAGGACGCATATTTAAGGAGATATGGCCAATTTAAGTTTTTCATATAAAAAATTTGATTTTTTGAGGATTTTCATCAAAATTTTGATTTTTGAGGGGTGGTCGCGAATTAAGGTCATTTTGGCTCTAGGACGCATATTTAAGGAGATATGGCCAATTTAAGTTTTTCATATAAAAAATTTGATTTTTTGAGGATTTTCATCAAAATTTTGATTTTTTGGGGGTGGTCATGAATTAAGGTCCTTTTGGCTCTAGGACGCATATTTAAGGAGATATGGCCAATTTAAGTTTTTCATATAAAAAATTTGATTTTTTGAGGATTTTCATCAAAATTTTGATTTTTGTGGGGTGGTCATGAATTAAGGTCCTTTTGGCTCTAGGACGCATATTTAAGGAGATATGGCCAATTTAAGTTTTTCATATAAAAAATTTGATTTTTTGAGGTTTTTCATCAAAATTTTGATTTTTGGGGCGTGGTCACGAATTAACCTCCTTTTGGCTCTAGGACGCATATTTAAGGAGATATGGCCAATTTAAGTTTTTCATATAAAAAATTTGATTTTTTGAGGATTTTCATCAAAATTTGGTTTTTGGTGGGGTGGTCATGAATTAAGGTCCTTTTGGCTCTAGGACGCATATTTAAGGAGATATGGCCAATTTAAGTTTTTCATATAAAAAATTTGATTTTTTGAGGTTTTTTATCAAAATTTTGATTTTGGTCATGAATTAACCTCCTTTTGGCTCTAGGACGCATATTTAAGGAGATATGGCCAATTTAAGTTTTTCATATAAAAAATTTGATTTTTTGAGGATTTTCATCAAAATTTTGATTTTTTGGGGGTGGTCATGAATTAAGGTCCTTTTGGCTCTAGGACGCATATTTAAGGAGATATTGCCAATTTAAGTTTTTCATATAAAAAATTTGATTTTTTGAGGATTTTCATCAAAATTTTGATTTTTGGGGGGTGGTCATGAATTAAGGTCCTTTTGGCTCTAGGACGCATATTTAAGGAGATATGGCCAATTTAAGTTTTTCATATAAAAAATTTGATTTTTTTAGGATTCTCATCAAAATTTTGATTTTTGGGGTTTGGTCATTTTGGCTCTAGGACGCATATTTAAGGAGATATGGCCAATTTAAGTTTTTCATATAAAAAAATTTGATTTTTTTAGGATTTTCATCAAAATTTTGATTTTTGGGGTTTGGTCACGAATTAACCCCCTTTTGGCTCTAGGACGCATATTTAAGGAGATATGGCCAATTTAAGTTTTTCATATAAAAAATTTGATTTTTTGACGTTTTTCATCAAAATTTTGATTTTTGGGGCGTGGTCACGAATTAACCTCCGTTTGGCTCTAGGACGCATATTTAAGGAGATATGGCCAATTTATGTTTTTCATATAAAAAATTTGATTTTTTGAGGATTTTCATCAAAATTTGGTTTTTGGTGGGGTGGTCATGAATTAAGGTCCTTTTGGCTCTAGGACGCATATTTAGGGAGTTATGGCCAATTTAAGTTTTTCATATAAAAAATTTGATTTTTTTAGGATTTTCATTTTTGGGGGTGGTCATGAATTAAGGTCCTTTTGGCTCTAGGACGCATATTTAAGAAGATATGGCCAATTTAAGTTTTTCATATAAAAAATTTGATTTTTTGAGGTTTTTCATCAAAATTTTGATTTTTGGGGCGTGGTCACGAATTAACCTCCTTTTGGCTCTAGGACGCATATTTAAGGAGATATGGCCAATTTAAGTTTTTCATATAAAAAATTTGATTTTTTTAGGATTTTCATCAAAATTTTGATTTTTTGGGGGTGGTCATGAATTAAGGTCCTTTTGGCTCTAGGACGCATATTTAAGGAGATATGGCCAATTTAAGTTTTTCATATAAAAAATTTGATTTTTTGAGGTTTTTCATCAAAATTTTGATTTTTGGGGCGTGGTCACGAATTAACCACCTTTTGGCTCTAGGACGCATATTTAAGGAGATATGGCCAATTTAAGTTTTTCATATAAAAAATTTGATTTTTTTAGGATTTTCATCAAAATTTTGATTTTTGGGGTTTGGTCACGAATTAACCTCCTTTTGGCTCTAGGACGCATATTTAAGGAGATATGGCCAATTTAAGTTTTTCATATAAAAAATTTGATTTTTTGAGGATTTTCATCAAAATTTGGTTTTTGGTGGGGTGGTCATGAATTAAGGTCCTTTTGGCTCTAGGACGCATATTTACGAAGATATGGCCAATTTAAGTTTTTCATATAAAAAATTTGATTTTTTGAGGTTTTTCATCAAAATTTTGATTTTTGGGGCGTGGTCACGAATTAACCTCCTTTTGGCTCTAGGACGCATATTTAAGGAGATATGGCCAATTTAAGTTTTTCATATAAAAAATTTGATTTTTTGAGGATTTTCATCAAAATTTTGATTTTTGTGGGATGGTCATGAATTAAGGTCCTTTTGGCTCTAGGACGCATATTTAAGGAGATATGGCCAATTTAAGTTTTTCATATAAAAAATTTGATTTTTTTTAGGATTCTCATCAAAATTTTGATTTTTGGGGTTTGGTCACGAATTAACCTCCTTTTGGCTCTAGGACGCATATTTAAGGAGATATGGCCAATTTAAGTTTTTCATATAAAAAATTTGATTTTTTGAGGATTTTCATCAAAATTTTGATTTTTGAGGGGTGGTCACGAATTAAGGTCCTTTTGGCTCTAAGACGCATATAAAAAATTTGATTTTTTGAGGTTTTTCATCAAAATTTTGATTTTTGGGGCGTGGTCACGAATTAACCTCCTTTTGGCTCTAGGACGCATATTTAAGGAGATATGGCCAATTTAAGTTTTTCATATAAAAAATTTGATTTTTTGAGGATTTTCATCAAAATTTTGATTTTTGTGGGGTGGTCATGAATTAAGGTCCTTTTGGCTCTAGGACGCATATTTAAGGAGATATGGCCAATTTAAGTTTTTCATATAAAAAATTTGATTTTTTTTAGGATTCTCATCAAAATTTTGATTTTTGGGGTTTGGTCACGAATTAACCTCCTTTTGGCTCTAGGACGCATATTTAAGGAGATATGGCCAATTTAAGTTTTTCATATAAAAAATTTGATTTTTTGAGGATTTTCATCAAAATTTTGATTTTTGAGAGGGTGGTCACGAATTAAGGTCCTTTTGGCTCTAGGACGCATATTTAAGGAGATATGGCCAATTTAAGTTTTTCATATAAAAAATTTGATTTTTTGAGGATTTTCATCAAAATTTTGATTTTTGGGGGGTGGTCATGAATTAAGGTCCTTTTGGCTCTAGGACGCATATTTAAGGAGATATGGCCAATTTAAGTTTTTCATATAAAAAATTTGATTTTTTTAGGATTTTCATCAAAATTTTGATTTTTGGGGTTTGGTCACGAATTAACCTCCTTTTGGCTCTAGGACGCATATTTAAGGAGATATGGCCAATTTAAGTTTTTCATATAAAAAATTTGATTTTTTTAGGATTTTCATCAAAATTTTGATTTTTGGGGTTTGGTCACGAATTAACCTCCTTTTGGCTCTAGGACGCATATTTAAGGAGATATGGCCAATTTAAGTTTTTCATATAAAAAATTTGATTTTTTTAGGTTTTTCATCAAAATTTTGATTTTTGGGGCGTGGTCACGAATTAACCTCCTTTTGGCTCTAGGACGCATATTTAAGGAGATATGGCCAATTTAAGTTTTTCATATAAAAAATTTGATTTTTTGAGGATTTTCATCAAAATTTTGATTTTTTGGGGGTGGTCATGAATTAAGGTCCTTTTGGCTCTAGGACGCATATTTAAGGAGATATGGCCAATTTAAGTTTTTCATATAAAAAATTTGATTTTTTGAGGATTTTCATCAAAATTTTGATTTTTGGGGCGTGGTCACGAATTAACCTCCTTTTGGCTCTAGGACGCATATTTAAGGAGATATGGCCAATTTAAGTTTTTCATATAAAAAATTTGATTTTTTGAGGTTTTTCATCAAAATTTTGATTTTTGGGGCGTGGTCACGAATTAACCTCCTTTTGGCTCTAGGACGCATATTTAAGGAGATATGGCCAATTTAAGTTTTTCATATAAAAAATTTGATTTTTTGAGGATTTTCATCAAAATTTGGTTTTTGGTGGGGTGGTCATGAATTAAGGTCCTTTTGGCTCTAGGACGCATATTTAAGGAGATATGGCCAATTTAAGTTTTTCATATAAAAAATTTGATTTTTTTAGGATTTTCATCAAAATTTTGATTTTTTGGGGGTGGTCATGAATTAAGGTCCTTTTGGCTCTAGGACGCATATTTAAGGAGATATGGCCAATTTAAGTTTTTCATATAAAAAATTTGATTTTTTGAGGATTTTCATCAAAATTTTGATTTTTGTGGGGTGGTCATGAATTAAGGTCCTTTTGGCTCTAGGACGCATATTTAAGGAGATATGGCCAATTTAAGTTTTTCATATAAAAAATTTGATTTTTTTAGGATTCTCATCAAAATTTTGATTTTTGGGGTTTGGTCATGAATTAACCTCCTTTTGGCTCTAGGACGCATATTTAAGGAGATATGGCCAATTTAAGTTTTTCATATAAAAAAATTTGATTTTTGTGAGGATTTTCATCCAAATTTTGATTTTTGGGGGGTGGTCACGAATTAAGGTCCTTTTGGCTCTAGGACGCATATTTAAGGAGATATGGTCAATTTAAGTTTTTCATATAAAAAATTTGATTTTTTTAGGATTTTCATCAAAATTTAGATTTTTGGGGTTTGGTCACGAATTAACCTCCTTTTGGCTCTAGGACGCATATTTAAGGAGATATGGCCAATTTAAGTTTTTCATACAAAAAATTTGATTTTTTTAGGATTTTCATCAAAATTTAGATTTTTGGGGTTTGGTCACGAATTAACCTCCTTTTGGCTCTAGGACGCATATTTAAGGAGATATGGCCAATTTAAGTTTTTCATATAAAAAATTTGATTTTTTGAGGATTTTCATCAAAATTTTGATTTTTGTGGGGTGGTCATGAATTAAGGTCCTTTTGGCTCTAGGACGCATATTTAAGGAGATATGGCCAATTTAAGTTTTTCATATAAAAAATTTGATTTTTTTTAGGATTCTCATCAAAATTTTGATTTTTGGGGTTTGGTCACGAATTAACCTCCTTTTGGCTCTAGGACGCATATTTAAGGAGATATGGCCAATTTAAGTTTTTCATATAAAAAATTTGATTTTTTGAGGATTTTCATCAAAATTTTGATTTTTGAGGGGTGGTCGCGAATTAAGGTCATTTTGGCTCTAGGACGCATATTTAAGGAGATATGGCCAATTTAAGTTTTTCATATAAAAAATTTGATTTTTTGAGGATTTTCATCAAAATTTTGATTTTTTGGGGGTGGTCATGAATTAAGGTCCTTTTGGCTCTAGGACGCATATTTAAGGAGATATGGCCAATTTAAGTTTTTCATATAAAAAATTTGATTTTTTGAGGATTTTCATCAAAATTTTGATTTTTGTGGGGTGGTCATGAATTAAGGTCCTTTTGGCTCTAGGACGCATATTTAAGGAGATATGGCCAATTTAAGTTTTTCATATAAAAAATTTGATTTTTTGAGGTTTTTCATCAAAATTTTGATTTTTGGGGCGTGGTCACGAATTAACCTCCTTTTGGCTCTAGGACGCATATTTAAGGAGATATGGCCAATTTAAGTTTTTCATATAAAAAATTTGATTTTTTGAGGATTTTCATCAAAATTTGGTTTTTGGTGGGGTGGTCATGAATTAAGGTCCTTTTGGCTCTAGGACGCATATTTAAGGAGATATGGCCAATTTAAGTTTTTCATATAAAAAATTTGATTTTTTGAGGTTTTTTATCAAAATTTTGATTTTGGTCATGAATTAACCTCCTTTTGGCTCTAGGACGCATATTTAAGGAGATATGGCCAATTTAAGTTTTTCATATAAAAAATTTGATTTTTTGAGGATTTTCATCAAAATTTTGATTTTTTGGGGGTGGTCATGAATTAAGGTCCTTTTGGCTCTAGGACGCATATTTAAGGAGATATTGCCAATTTAAGTTTTTCATATAAAAAATTTGATTTTTTGAGGATTTTCATCAAAATTTTGATTTTTGGGGGGTGGTCATGAATTAAGGTCCTTTTGGCTCTAGGACGCATATTTAAGGAGATATGGCCAATTTAAGTTTTTCATATAAAAAATTTGATTTTTTTAGGATTCTCATCAAAATTTTGATTTTTGGGGTTTGGTCATTTTGGCTCTAGGACGCATATTTAAGGAGATATGGCCAATTTAAGTTTTTCATATAAAAAAATTTGATTTTTTTAGGATTTTCATCAAAATTTTGATTTTTGGGGTTTGGTCACGAATTAACCCCCTTTTGGCTCTAGGACGCATATTTAAGGAGATATGGCCAATTTAAGTTTTTCATATAAAAAATTTGATTTTTTGACGTTTTTCATCAAAATTTTGATTTTTGGGGCGTGGTCACGAATTAACCTCCGTTTGGCTCTAGGACGCATATTTAAGGAGATATGGCCAATTTATGTTTTTCATATAAAAAATTTGATTTTTTGAGGATTTTCATCAAAATTTGGTTTTTGGTGGGGTGGTCATGAATTAAGGTCCTTTTGGCTCTAGGACGCATATTTAGGGAGTTATGGCCAATTTAAGTTTTTCATATAAAAAATTTGATTTTTTTAGGATTTTCATTTTTGGGGGTGGTCATGAATTAAGGTCCTTTTGGCTCTAGGACGCATATTTAAGAAGATATGGCCAATTTAAGTTTTTCATATAAAAAATTTGATTTTTTGAGGTTTTTCATCAAAATTTTGATTTTTGGGGCGTGGTCACGAATTAACCTCCTTTTGGCTCTAGGACGCATATTTAAGGAGATATGGCCAATTTAAGTTTTTCATATAAAAAATTTGATTTTTTTAGGATTTTCATCAAAATTTTGATTTTTTGGGGGTGGTCATGAATTAAGGTCCTTTTGGCTCTAGGACGCATATTTAAGGAGATATGGCCAATTTAAGTTTTTCATATAAAAAATTTGATTTTTTGAGGTTTTTCATCAAAATTTTGATTTTTGGGGCGTGGTCACGAATTAACCACCTTTTGGCTCTAGGACGCATATTTAAGGAGATATGGCCAATTTAAGTTTTTCATATAAAAAATTTGATTTTTTTAGGATTTTCATCAAAATTTTGATTTTTGGGGTTTGGTCACGAATTAACCTCCTTTTGGCTCTAGGACGCATATTTAAGGAGATATGGCCAATTTAAGTTTTTCATATAAAAAATTTGATTTTTTGAGGATTTTCATCAAAATTTGGTTTTTGGTGGGGTGGTCATGAATTAAGGTCCTTTTGGCTCTAGGACGCATATTTACGAAGATATGGCCAATTTAAGTTTTTCATATAAAAAATTTGATTTTTTGAGGTTTTTCATCAAAATTTTGATTTTTGGGGCGTGGTCACGAATTAACCTCCTTTTGGCTCTAGGACGCATATTTAAGGAGATATGGCCAATTTAAGTTTTTCATATAAAAAATTTGATTTTTTGAGGATTTTCATCAAAATTTTGATTTTTGTGGGATGGTCATGAATTAAGGTCCTTTTGGCTCTAGGACGCATATTTAAGGAGATATGGCCAATTTAAGTTTTTCATATAAAAAATTTGATTTTTTTTAGGATTCTCATCAAAATTTTGATTTTTGGGGTTTGGTCACGAATTAACCTCCTTTTGGCTCTAGGACGCATATTTAAGGAGATATGGCCAATTTAAGTTTTTCATATAAAAAATTTGATTTTTTGAGGATTTTCATCAAAATTTTGATTTTTGAGGGGTGGTCACGAATTAAGGTCCTTTTGGCTCTAAGACGCATATAAAAAATTTGATTTTTTGAGGTTTTTCATCAAAATTTTGATTTTTGGGGCGTGGTCACGAATTAACCTCCTTTTGGCTCTAGGACGCATATTTAAGGAGATATGGCCAATTTAAGTTTTTCATATAAAAAATTTGATTTTTTGAGGATTTTCATCAAAATTTTGATTTTTGTGGGGTGGTCATGAATTAAGGTCCTTTTGGCTCTAGGACGCATATTTAAGGAGATATGGCCAATTTAAGTTTTTCATATAAAAAATTTGATTTTTTTTAGGATTCTCATCAAAATTTTGATTTTTGGGGTTTGGTCACGAATTAACCTCCTTTTGGCTCTAGGACGCATATTTAAGGAGATATGGCCAATTTAAGTTTTTCATATAAAAAATTTGATTTTTTGAGGATTTTCATCAAAATTTTGATTTTTGAGAGGGTGGTCACGAATTAAGGTCCTTTTGGCTCTAGGACGCATATTTAAGGAGATATGGCCAATTTAAGTTTTTCATATAAAAAATTTGATTTTTTGAGGATTTTCATCAAAATTTTGATTTTTGGGGGGTGGTCATGAATTAAGGTCCTTTTGGCTCTAGGACGCATATTTAAGGAGATATGGCCAATTTAAGTTTTTCATATAAAAAATTTGATTTTTTTAGGATTTTCATCAAAATTTTGATTTTTGGGGTTTGGTCACGAATTAACCTCCTTTTGGCTCTAGGACGCATATTTAAGGAGATATGGCCAATTTAAGTTTTTCATATAAAAAATTTGATTTTTTTAGGATTTTCATCAAAATTTTGATTTTTGGGGTTTGGTCACGAATTAACCTCCTTTTGGCTCTAGGACGCATATTTAAGGAGATATGGCCAATTTAAGTTTTTCATATAAAAAATTTGATTTTTTTAGGTTTTTCATCAAAATTTTGATTTTTGGGGCGTGGTCACGAATTAACCTCCTTTTGGCTCTAGGACGCATATTTAAGGAGATATGGCCAATTTAAGTTTTTCATATAAAAAATTTGATTTTTTGAGGATTTTCATCAAAATTTTGATTTTTTGGGGGTGGTCATGAATTAAGGTCCTTTTGGCTCTAGGACGCATATTTAAGGAGATATGGCCAATTTAAGTTTTTCATATAAAAAATTTGATTTTTTGAGGATTTTCATCAAAATTTTGATTTTTGGGGCGTGGTCACGAATTAACCTCCTTTTGGCTCTAGGACGCATATTTAAGGAGATATGGCCAATTTAAGTTTTTCATATAAAAAATTTGATTTTTTGAGGTTTTTCATCAAAATTTTGATTTTTGGGGCGTGGTCACGAATTAACCTCCTTTTGGCTCTAGGACGCATATTTAAGGAGATATGGCCAATTTAAGTTTTTCATATAAAAAATTTGATTTTTTGAGGATTTTCATCAAAATTTGGTTTTTGGTGGGGTGGTCATGAATTAAGGTCCTTTTGGCTCTAGGACGCATATTTAAGGAGATATGGCCAATTTAAGTTTTTCATATAAAAAATTTGATTTTTTTAGGATTTTCATCAAAATTTTGATTTTTTGGGGGTGGTCATGAATTAAGGTCCTTTTGGCTCTAGGACGCATATTTAAGGAGATATGGCCAATTTAAGTTTTTCATATAAAAAATTTGATTTTTTGAGGATTTTCATCAAAATTTTGATTTTTGTGGGGTGGTCATGAATTAAGGTCCTTTTGGCTCTAGGACGCATATTTAAGGAGATATGGCCAATTTAAGTTTTTCATATAAAAAATTTGATTTTTTTAGGATTCTCATCAAAATTTTGATTTTTGGGGTTTGGTCATGAATTAACCTCCTTTTGGCTCTAGGACGCATATTTAAGGAGATATGGCCAATTTAAGTTTTTCATATAAAAAAATTTGATTTTTGTGAGGATTTTCATCCAAATTTTGATTTTTGGGGGGTGGTCACGAATTAAGGTCCTTTTGGCTCTAGGACGCATATTTAAGGAGATATGGTCAATTTAAGTTTTTCATATAAAAAATTTGATTTTTTTAGGATTTTCATCAAAATTTAGATTTTTGGGGTTTGGTCACGAATTAACCTCCTTTTGGCTCTAGGACGCATATTTAAGGAGATATGGCCAATTTAAGTTTTTCATACAAAAAATTTGATTTTTTTAGGATTTTCATCAAAATTTAGATTTTTGGGGTTTGGTCACGAATTAACCTCCTTTTGGCTCTAGGACGCATATTTAAGGAGATATGGCCAATTTAAGTTTTTCATATAAAAAATTTGATTTTTTGAGGTTTTTCATCAAAATTTTGATTTTTGGGGCGTGGTCATGAATTAAGGTCCTTTTGGCTCTAGGACGCATATTTAAGGAGATATGGCCAATTTAAGTTTTTCATATAAAAAATTTGATTTTTTGAGCATATTCATCAAAATTTTGATTTTTGGGGCGTGGTCGCGAATTAACCTCCTTTTGGCTCTAGGACGCATATTTAAGGAGATATGGCCAATTTAAGTTTTTCATATAAAAAATTTGATTTTTTGAGGTTTTTCATCAAAATTTTGATTTTTGGGGCGTGGTCACGAATTAACCTCCTTTTGGCTCTAGGACGCATATTTAAGGAGATATGGCCAATTTAAGTTTTTCATATAAAAAATTTGATTTTTTGAGGATTTTCATCAAAATTTTGATTTTTTGGGGGTGGTCATGAATTAAGGTCCTTTTGGCTCTAGGACGCATATTTAAGGAGATATTGCCAATTTAAGTTTTTCATATAAAAAATTTGATTTTTTGAGGATTTTCATCAAAATTTTGATTTTTGGGGGGTGGTCATGAATTAAGGTCCTTTTGGCTCTAGGACGCATATTTAAGGAGATATGGCCAATTTAAGTGTTTCATATAAAAATTTGATTTTTTTAGGATTCTCATCAAAATTTTGATTTTTGGGGTTTGGTCACGAATTAACCTCCTTTTGGCTCTAGGACGCATATTTAAGGAGATATGGCCAATTTAAGTTTTTCATATAAAAAAATTTGATTTTTTGAGGATTTTCATCCAAATTTTGATTTTTGGGGGGTGGTCATGAATTAAGGTCCTTTTGGCTCTAGGACGCATATTTAAGGAGATATGGCCAATTTAAGTTTTTCATATAAAAAATTTGATTTTTTTAGGATTTTCACCAAATTTTGATTTTTGGGGTTTGGTCACGAATTAACCTCCTTTTGGCTCTAGGACGCATATTTAAGGAGATATGGCCAATTTAAGTTTTTCATATAAAAAATTTGATTTTTTGAGGTTTTTCATCAAAATTTTGATTTTTGGGGCGTGGTCACGAATTAACCTCCTTTTGGCTCTAGGACGCATATTTAAGGAGATATGGCCAATTTAAGTTTTTCATATAAAAAATTTGATTTTTTGAGGATTTTCATCAAAATTTGGTTTTTGGTGGGGTGGTCATAAATTAAGGTCCTTTTGGCTCTAGGACGCATATTTAGGGAGTTATGGCCAATTTAAGTTTTCATATAAAAAATTTGATTTTTTGAGGTTTTTCATCAAAATTTTGATTTTTGGGGCGTGGTCACGAATTAACCTCCTTTTGGCTCTAGGACGCATATTTAAGGAGATATGGCCAATTTAAGTTTTTCATATAAAAAATTTGATTTTTTTAGGATTTTCATCAAAATTTTGATTTTTTGGGGGTGGTCATGAATTAAGGTCCTTTTGGCTCTAGGACGCATATTTAAGGAGATATGGCCAATTTAAGTTTTTCATATAAAAAATTTGATTTTTTGAGGATTTTCATCAAAATTTTGATTTTTGGGGCGTGGTCACGAATTAACCACCTTTTGGCTCTAGGACGCATATTTAAGGAGATATGGCCAATTTAAGTTTTTCATATAAAAAATTTGATTTTTTGAGGATTTTCATCAAAATTTTGATTTTTGGGGGGTGGTCATGAATTAAGGTCCTTTTGGCTCTAGGACGCATATTTAAGGAGATATGGCCAATTTAAGTTTTTCATATAAAAAATTTGATTTTTTTAGGATTTTCATCAAAATTTTGATTTTTTGGGGGTGGTCATGAATTAAGGTCCTTTTGGCTCTAGGACGCATATTTAAGAAGATATGGCCAATTTAAGTTTTTCATATAAAAAATTAGATTTTTTGAGGTTTTTCATCAAAATTTTGATTTTTGGGGTTTGGTCACGAATTAACCTCCTTTTGGCTCTAGGACGCATATTTAAGGAGATATGGCCAATTTAAGTTTTTCATATAAAAAATTTGATTTTTTGAGGTTTTTCATCAAAATTTTGATTTTTGGGGCGTGGTCACGAATTAACCTCCTTTTGGCTCTAGGACGCATATTTAAGGAGATATGGCCAATTTAAGTTTTTCATATAAAAAATTTGATTTTTTTAGGATTTTCATCAAAATTTTGATTTTTTGGGGGTGGTCATGAATTAAGGTCCTTTTGGCTCTAGGACGCATATTTAAGGAGATATGGCCAATTTAAGTTTTTCATATAAAAAATTTGATTTTTTGAGGATTTTCATCAAAATTTTGATTTTTGGGGCGTGGTCACGAATTAACCACCTTTTGGCTCTAGGACGCATATTTAAGGAGATATGGCCAATTTAAGTTTTTCATATAAAAAATTTGATTTTTTGAGGATTTTCATCAAAATTTTGATTTTTGGGGGGTGGTCATGAATTAAGGTCCTTTTGGCTCTAGGACGCATATTTAAGGAGATATGGCCAATTTAAGTTTTTCATATAAAAAATTTGATTTTTTTAGGATTTTCATCAAAATTTTGATTTTTTGGGGGTGGTCATGAATTAAGGTCCTTTTGGCTCTAGGACGCATATTTAAGGAGATATGGCCAATTTAAGTTTTTCATATAAAAAATTTGATTTTTTTAGGTTTTTCATCAAAATTTTGATTTTTGGGGCGTGGTCACGAATTAACCTCCTTTTGGCTCTAGGACGCATATTTAAGGAGATATGGCCAATTTAAGTTTTTCATATAAAAAATTTGATTTTTTTAGGATTCTCATCAAAATTTTGATTTTTGGGGTTTGGTCACGAATTAACCTACTTTTGGCTCTAGGACGCATATTTAAGGAGATATGGCCAATTTAAGTTTTTCATATAAAAAATTTGATTTTTGGAGGATTTTCATCAAAATTTTGATTTTTTGGGGGTGGTCACGAATTAAGGTCCTTTTAGCTCTAGGACGCATATTTAAAGAGATATGGCCAATTTAAGTTTTTCATATAAAAATTTTGATTTTTTGAGGATTTTCATCAAAATTTTGATGTTTGGGAGGTGGTCATGAATTAAGGTCCTTTTGGCTCTAGGACGCATATTTAAGGAGATATGGCCAATTTAAGTTTTTCATATAAAAAATTTGATTTTTTGAGGATTTTCATCAAAATTTTGATTTTTGGGGTTTGGTCACGAATTAACCCCCTTTTGGCTCTAGGACGCATATTTAAGGAGATATGGCCAATTTAAGTTTTTCATATAAAAAATTTGATTTTTTTAGGATTTTCATCAAAATTTTGATTTTTTGGGGGTGGTCATGAATTAAGGTCCTTTTGGCTCTATGACGCATATTTAAGGAGATATGGCCAATTTAAGTTTTTCATATAAAAAATTTGATTTTTTGAGGATTTTCATCAAAATTTTGATTTTTTGGGGGTGGTAATGAATTAAGGTCCTTTTGGCTCTAGGACGCATATTTAAGGAGATATGGCCAATTTAAGTTTTTCATATAAAAAATTGAATTTTTTTTAGGATTCTCATCAAAATTTTGATTTTTGGGGGTGGTCATGAATTAAGGTCCTTTTGGCTCTAGGACGCATATTTAAGGAGATATGGCCAATTTAAGTTTTTCATATAAAAAATTTGATTTTTTGAGGATTTTCATCAAAATTTTGATTTTTTGGGGGTGGTCATGAATTAAGGTCCTTTTGGCTCTAGGACGCATATTTAAGGAGATATGGCCAATTTAAGTTTGTCATATAAAAAATTTGATTTTTTGAGGATTTTCATCAAAATTTTGATTTTTGGGGGGTGGTCATGAATTAAGGTCCTTTTGGCTCTAGGACGCATATTTAAGGAGATATGGCCAATTTAAGTTTTTCATATAAAAAATTTGATTTTTTTAGGATTTTCATCAAAATTTAGATTTTTGGGGTTTGGTCACGAATTAACCTCCTTTTGGCTCTAGGACGCATATTTAAGGAGATATGGCCAATTTAAGTTTTTCATATAAAAAATTTGATTTTTTGAGGATTTTCATCAAAATTTTGATTTTTGGGGGGTGGTCATGAATTAAGGTCCTTTTGGCTCTAGGACGCATATTTAAGGAGATATGGCCAATTTAAGTTTTTCATATAAAAAATTTGATTTTTTTTAGGATTTTCATCAAAATTTTGATTTTTGGGGTTTGGTCACGAATTAACCTCCTTTTGGCTCTAGGACGCATATTTAAGGAGATATGGCCAATTTAAGTTTTTCATATAAAAAATTTGATTTTTTGAGGTTTTTCATCAAAATTTTGATTTTTGGGGCGTGGTCACGAATTAACCTCCTTTTGGCTCTAGGACGCATATTTAAGGAGATATGGCCAATTTAAGTTTTTCATATAAAAGATTTGATTTTTTGAGGATTTTCATCAAAATTTGGTTTTTGGTGGGGTGGTCATGAATTAAGGTCCTTTTGGCTCTAGGACGCATATTTAAGGAGATATGGCCAATTTAAGTTTTTCATATAAAAAATTTGATTTTTTTAGGATTTTCATCAAAATTTTGATTTTTTGGGGGTGGTCATGAATTAAGGTCCTTTTGGCTCTAGGACGCATATTTAAGAAGATATGGCCAATTTAAGTTTTTCATATAAAAAATTTGATTTTTTGAGGTTTTTCATCAAAATTTTGATTTTTGGGGCGTGGTCACGAATTAACCTCCTTTTGGCTCTAGGACGCATATTTAAGGAGATATGGCCAATTTAAGTTTTTCATATAAAAAATTTGATTTTTTGAGGATTTTCATCAAAATTTTGATTTTTGTGGGGTGGTCATGAATTAAGGTCCTTTTGGCTCTAGGACGCATATTTAAGGAGATATGGCCAATTTAAGTTTTTCATATAAAAAATTTGATTTTTTTTAGGATTCTCATCAAAATTTTGATTTTTGGGGTTTGGTCACGAATTAACCTCCTTTTGGCTCTAGGACGGATATTTAAGGAGATATGGCCAATTTAAGTTTTTCATATAAAAAATTTGATTTTTTGAGGATTTTCATCAAAATTTTGATTTTTGAGGGGTGGTCACGAATTAAGGTCCTTTTGGCTCTAGGACGCATATTTAAGGAGATATGGCCAATTTAAGTTTTTCATATAAAAAATTTGATTTTTTGAGGATTTTCATCAAAATTTTGATTTTTTGGGGGTGGTCATGAATTAAGGTCCTTTTGGCTCTAGGACGCATATTTAAGGAGATATGGCCAATTTAAGTTTTTCATATAAAAAATTTGATTTTTTGAGGATTTTCATCAAAATTTTGATTTTTGGGGCGTGGTCACGAATTAACCTCCTTTTGGCTCTAGGACGCATATTTAAGGAGATATGGCCAATTTAAGTTTTTCATATAAAAAATTTGATTTTTTGAGGTTTTTCATCAAAATTTTGATTTTTGGGGCGTGGTCACGAATTAACCTCCTTTTGGCTCTAGGACGCATATTTAAGGAGATATGGCCAATTTAAGTTTTTCATATAAAAAATTTGATTTTTTGAGGATTTTCATCAAAATTTGGTTTTTGGTGGGGTGGTCATGAATTAAGGTCCTTTTGGCTCTAGGACGCATATTTAAGGAGATATGGCCAATTTAAGTTTTTCATATAAAAAATTTGATTTTTTTAGGATTATCATCAAAATTTTGATTTTTGGGGTTTGGTCATGAATTAACCTCCTTTTGGCTCTAGGACGCATATTTAAGGAGATATGGCCAATTTAAGTTTTTCATATAAAAAAATTTGATTTTTTGAGGATTTTCATCCAAATTTTGATTTTTGGGGGGTGGTCACGAATTAAGGTCCTTTTGGCTCTAGGACGCATATTTAAGGAGATATGACCAATTTAAGTTTTTCATATAAAAAATTTGATTTTTTGAGGATTTTCATCAAAATTTTGATTTTTTGGGGGTGGTCACAAATTGTGGTCCTTTTAGCTCTAGGACGCATATTTAAGGAGATATGGCCAATTTAAGTTTTTCATATAAAAAATTTGATTTTTTGAGGATTTTCATCAAAATTTTGATTTTTGGGGGGTGGTCATGAATTAAGGTCCTTTTGGCTCTAGGACGCATATTTAAGGAGATATGGCCAATTTAAGTTTTTCATATAAAAATTTTGATTTTTTTAGGATTCTCATCAAAATTTTGATTTTTGGGGTTTGGTCACGAATTAACCTCCTTTTGGCTCTAGGACGCATATTTAAGGAGATATGGCCAATTTAAGTTTTTCATATAAAAAAATTTGATTTTTTGAGGATTTTCATCCAAATTTTGATTTTTGGGGGGTGGTCACGAATTAAGGTCCTTTTGGCTCTAGGACGCATATTTAAGGAGATATGGCCAATTTAAGTTTTTCATATAAAAAATTTGATTTTTTGAGGTTTTTCATCAAAATTTTGATTTTTGGGGCGTGGTCACGAATTAACCTCCTTTTGGCTCTAGGACGCATATTTAAGGAGATATGGCCAATTTAAGTTTTTCATATAAAAAATTTGATTTTTTGAGGTTTTTCATCAAAATTTTGATTTTTGGGGCGTGGTCACGAATTAACCTCCTTTTGGCTCTAGGACGCATATTTAAGGAGATATGGCCAATTTAAGTTTTTCATATAAAAAATTTGATTTTTTGAGGATTTTCATCAAAATTTGGTTTTTGGTGGGGTGGTCATGAATTAAGGTCCTTTTGGCTCTAGGACGCATATTTAAGGAGATATGGCCAATTTAAGTTTTTCATATAAAAAATTTGATTTTTTTAGGATTTTCATCAAAATTTTGATTTTTTGGGGGTGGTCATGAATTAAGGTCCTTTTGGCTCTAGGACGCATATTTAAGAAGATATGGCCAATTTAAGTTTTTCATATAAAAAATTTGATTTTTTGAGGTTTTTCATCAAAATTTTGATTTTTGGGGCGTGGTCACGAATTAACCTCCTTTTGGCTCTAGGACGCATATTTAAGGAGATATGGCCAATTTAAGTTTTTCATATAAAAAATTTGATTTTTTGAGGATTTTCATCAAAATTTTGATTTTTGTGGGGTGGTCATGAATTAAGGTCCTTTTGGCTCTAGGACGCATATTTAAGGAGATATGACCAATTTAAGTTTTTCATATAAAAAATTTGATTTTTTTTAGGATTCTCATCAAAATTTTGATTTTTGGGGTTTGGTCACGAATTAACCTCCTTTTGGCTCTAGGACGCATATTTAAGGAGATATGGCCAATTTAAGTTTTTCATATAAAAAAATTTGATTTTTTGAGGATTTTCATCCAAATTTTGATTTTTGGGGTTTGGTCACGAATTAACCTCCTTTTGGCTCTAGGACGCATATTTAAGGAGATATGCCAATTTAAGTTTTTCATATAAAAAAATTTGATTTTTTGAGGATTTTCATCCAAATTTTGATTTTTGGGGGGTGGTCACGAATTAAGGTCCTTTTGGCTCTAGGACGCATATTTAAGGAGATATGGCCAATTTAAGTTTTTCATATAAAAAATTTGATTTTTTGAGGATTTTCATCAAAATTTTGATTTTTGGGGGGTGGTCATGAATTAAGGTCCTTTTGGCTCTAGGACGCATATTTAAGGAGATATGGCCAATTTAAGTTTTTCATATAAAAAATTTGATTTTTTTAGGATTTTCATCAAAATTTTGATTTTTGGGGTTTGGTCACGAATTAACCTCCTTTTGGCTGTAGGACGCATATTTAAGGAGATATGGCCAATTTAAGTTTTTCATATAAAAAATTTGATTTTTTGAGGTTTTTCATCAAAATTTTGATTTTTGGGGCGTGGTCACGAATTAACCTCCTTTTGGCTCTAGGACGCATATTTAAGGAGATATGGCCAATTTAAGTTTTTCATATAAAAAATTTGATTTTTTGAGGATTTTCATCAAAATTTGGTTTTTGGTGGGGTGGTCATGAATTAAGGTCCTTTTGGCTCTGGGACGCATATTTAAGGAGATATGGCCAATTTAAGTTTTTCATATAAAAAATTTGATTTTTTTAGGATTTTCATCAAAATTTTGATTTTTTGGGGGTGGTCATGAATTAAGGTCCTTTTGGCTCTAGGACGCATATTTAAGAAGATATGGCCAATTTAAGTTTTTCATATAAAAAATTTGATTTTTTGAGGTTTTTCATCAAAATTTTGATTTTTGGGGCGTGGTCACGAATTAACCTCCTTTTGGCTCTAGGACGCATATTTAAGGAGATATGGCCAATTTAAGTTTTTCATATAAAAAATTTGATTTTTTGAGGATTTTCATCAAAATTTTGATTTTTGTGGGGTGGTCATGAATTAAGGTCCTTTTGGCTCTAGGACGCATATTTAAGGAGATATGACCAATTTAAGTTTTTCATATAAAAAATTTGATTTTTTTTAGGATTCTCATCAAAATTTTGATTTTTGGGGTTTGGTCACGAATTAACCTCCTTTTGGCTCTAGGACGCATATTTAAGGAGATATGGCCAATTTAAGTTTTTCATATAAAAAATTTGATTTTTTGAGGATTTTCATCAAAATTTTGATTTTTGGGGCGTGGTCACGAATTAACCTCCTTTTGGCTCTAGGACGCATATTTAAGGAGATATGGCCAATTTAAGTTTTTCATATAAAAAATTTGATTTTTTGAGGATTTTCATCAAAATTTGGTTTTTGGTGGGGTGGTCATGAATTAAGGTCCTTTTGGCTCTAGGACGCATATTTAAGGAGATATGGCCAATTTAAGTTTTTCATATAAAAAATTTGATTTTTTGAGGATTTTCATCAAAATTTGGTTTTTGGTGGGGTGGTCATGAATTAAGGTCCTTTTGGCTCTAGGACGCATATTTAGGGAGTTATGGCCAATTTAAGTTTTTCATATAAAAAATTTGATTTTTTTAGGATTTTCATTTTTGGGGGTGATCATGAATTAAGGTCCTTTTGGCTCTAGGACGCATATTTAAGAAGATATGGCCAATTTAAGTTTTTCATATAAAAAATTTGATTTTTTGAGGTTTTTCATCAAAATTTTGATTTTTGGGGTTTGGTCACGAATTAACCTCCTTTTGGCTCTAGGACGCATATTTAAGGAGATATGGCCAATTTAAGTTTTTCATATAAAAAATTTGATTTTTTGAGGATTTTCATCAAAATTTTGATTTTTGTGGGGTGGTCACGAATTAACCTCCTTTTGGCTCTAGGACGCATATTTAAGGAGATATGACCAATTTAAGTTTTTCATATAAAAAATTTGATTTTTTGAGGTTTTTCATCAAAATTTTGATTTTTGGGGCGTGGTCACGAATTAACCTCCTTTTGGCTCTAGGACGCATATTTAAGGAGATATGGCCAATTTAAGTTTTTCATATAAAAAATTTGATTTTTTTAGGATTTTCATCAAAATTTTGATTTTTTGGGGGTGGTCATGAATTAACCTCCTTTTGGCTCTAGGACGCATATTTAAGGAGATATGGCCAATTTAAGTTTTTCATATAAAAAATTTGATTTTTTGAGGATTTTCATCAAAATTTTGATTTTTTGGGGGTGGTCATGAATTAAGGTCCTTTTAGCTCTAGGACGCATATTTAAAGAGATATGGCCAATTTAAGTTTTTCATATAAAAAATTTGATTTTTTGAGGATTTTCATCAAAATTTTGATGTTTGGGGGGTGGTCATGAATTAAGGTCCTTTTGGCTCTAGGACGCATATTTAAGGAGATATGGCCAATTTAAGTTTTTCATATAAAAAATTTGATTTTTTTAAGATTTTCATCAAAATTTTGATTTTTGGGGTTTGGTCACGAATTAACCTCCTTTTGGCTCTAGGACGCATATTTAAGGAGATATGGCCAATTTAAGTTTTTCATATAAAAAATTTGATTTTTTGAGGATTTTCATCAAAATTTTGATTTTTGAGAGGGTGGTCACGAATTAAGGTCCTTTTGGCTCTAGGACGCATATTTAAGGAGATATGGCCAATTTAAGTTTTTCATATAAAAAATTTGATTTTTTGAGGATTTTCATCAAAATTTTGATTTTTTGGGGGTGGTCATGAATTAAGGTCCTTTTGGCTCTAGGACGCATATTTAAGGAGATATGGCCAATTTAAGTTTTTCATATAAAAAATTTGATTTTTTTAGGATTTTCATCAAAATTTTGATTTTTGGGGTTTGGTCACGAATTAACCTCCTTTTGGCTCTAGGACGCATATTTAAGGAGATATGGCCAATTTAAGTTTTTCATATAAAAAATTTGATTTTTTGAGGATTTTCATCAAAATTTTGATTTTTGGGGGGTGGTCATGAATTAAGGTCCTTTTGGCTCTAGGACGCATATTTAAGGAGATATGGCCAATTTAAGTTTTTCATATAAAAAATTTGATTTTTTTAGGATTTTCATCAAAATTTTGATTTTTGGGGTTTGGTCACGAATTAACCTCCTTGTGGCTCTAAGACGCATATTTAAGGTTAAGTTTTAAGTTTTTCATATAAAAAATTTGATTTTTTGAGGTTTTTCATCAAAATTTTGATTTTTGGGGCGTGGTCACGAATTAAGGTCCTTTTGGCTCTAGGACGCATATTTAAGGAGATATGGCCAATTTAAGTTTTTCATATAAAAAATTTGATTTTTTGAGGATTTTCATCAAAATTTTGATTTTTGAGGGGTGGTCACGAATTAAGGTCATTTTGGCTCTAGGACGCATATTTAAGGAGATATGGCCAATTTAAGTTTTTCATATAAAAAATTTGATTTTTTGAGGATTTTCATCAAAATTTTGATTTTTGTGGGGTGGTCATGAATTAAGGTCCTTTTGGCTCTAGGACGCATATTTAAGGAGATATGGCCAATTTAAGTTTTTCATATAAAAAATTTGATTTTTTGAGGATATTCATCAAAATTTTGATTTTTGGGGCGTGGTCACGAATTAACCTCCTTTTGGCTCTAGGACGCATATTTAAGGAGATATGGCCAATTTAAGTTTTTCATATAAAAAATTTGATTTTTTGAGGATTTTCATCAAAATTTGGTTTTTGGTGGGGTGGTCATGAATTAAGGTCCTTTTGGCTCTAGGACGCATATTTAAGGAGATATGGCCAATTTAAGTTTTTCATAAAAAAATTTGATTTTTTGAGGTTTTTCATCAAAATTTTGATTTTTTGGGGGTGGTCATGAATTAACCTCCTTTTGGCTCTAGGACGCATATTTAAGGAGATATTGCCAATTTAAGTTTTTCATATAAAAAATTTGATTTTTAGAGGATTTTCATCAAAATTTTGATTTTTGGGGGGTGGTCATGAATTAAGGTCCTTTTGGCTCTAGGACGCATATTTAAGGAGATATGGCCAATTTAAGTTTTTCATATAAAAATTTGATTTTTTTAGGATTCTCATCAAAATTTTGATTTTTGGGGTTTGGTCACGAATTAACCTCCTTTTGGCTCTAGGACGCATATTTAAGGAGATATGGCCAATTTAAGTTTTTCATATAAAAAAATTTGATTTTTTGAGGATTTTCATCCAAATTTTGATTTTTGGGGGGTGGTCATGAATTAAGGTCCTTTTGGCTCTAGGACGCATATTTAAGAAGATATGGCCAATTTAAGTTTTTCATATAAAAAATTAGATTTTTTGAGGTTTTTCATCAAAATTTTGATTTTTGGGGTTTGGTCACGAATTAACCTCCTTTTGGCTCTAGGACGCATATTTAAGGAGATATGGCCTATTTAAGTTTTTCATATAAAAAATTTGATTTTTTGAGGTTTTTCATCAAAATTTTGATTTTTGGGGCGTGGTCACGAATTAACCTCCTTTTGGCTCTAGGACGCATATTTAAGGAGATATGGCCAATTTAAGTTTTTCATATAAAAAATTTGATTTTTTTAGGATTTTCATCAAAATTTTGATTTTTTGGGGGTGGTCATGAATTAAGGTCCTTTTGGCTCTAGGACGCATATTTAAGGAGATATGGCCAATTTAAGTTTTTCATATAAAAAATTTGATTTTTTGAGGATTTTCATCAAAATTTTGATTTTTGGGGCGTGGTCACGAATTAACCACCTTTTGGCTCTAGGACGCATATTTAAGGAGATATGGCCAATTTAAGTTTTTCATATAAAAAATTTGATTTTTTGAGGATTTTCATCAAAATTTTGATTTTTGGGGGGTGGTCATGAATTAAGGTCCTTTTGGCTCTAGGACGCATATTTAAGGAGATATGGCCAATTTAAGTTTTTCATATAAAAAATTTGATTTTTTTAGGATTTTCATCAAAATTTTGATTTTTTGGGGGTGGTCATGAATTAAGGTCCTTTTGGCTCTAGGACGCATATTTAAGGAGATATGGCCAATTTAAGTTTTTCATATAAAAAATTTGATTTTTTTAGGTTTTTCATCAAAATTTTGATTTTTGGGGCGTGGTCACGAATTAACCTCCTTTTGGCTCTAGGACGCATATTTAAGGAGATATGGCCAATTTAAGTTTTTCATATAAAAAATTTGATTTTTTTAGGATTCTCATCAAAATTTTGATTTTTGGGGTTTGGTCACGAATTAACCTACTTTTGGCTCTAGGACGCATATTTAAGGAGATATGGCCAATTTAAGTTTTTCATATAAAAAATTTGATTTTTGGAGGATTTTCATCAAAATTTTGATTTTTTGGGGGTGGTCATGAATTAAGGTCCTTTTAGCTCTAGGACGCATATTTAAAGAGATATGGCCAATTTAAGTTTTTCATATAAAAATTTTGATTTTTTGAGGATTTTCATCAAAATTTTGATGTTTGGGAGGTGGTCATGAATTAAGGTCCTTTTGGCTCTAGGACGCATATTTAAGGAGATATGGCCAATTTAAGTTTTTCATATAAAAAATTTGATTTTTTGAGGATTTTCATCAAAATTTTGATTTTTGGGGTTTGGTCACGAATTAACCCCCTTTTGGCTCTAGGACGCATATTTAAGGAGATATGGCCAATTTAAGTTTTTCATATAAAAAATTTGATTTTTTTAGGATTTTCATCAAAATTTTGATTTTTTGGGGGTGGTCATGAATTAAGGTCCTTTTGGCTCTATGACGCATATTTAAGGAGATATGGCCAATTTAAGTTTTTCATATAAAAAATTTGATTTTTTGAGGATTTTCATCAAAATTTTGATTTTTTGGGGGTGGTAATGAATTAAGGTCCTTTTGGCTCTAGGACGCATATTTAAGGAGATATGGCCAATTTAAGTTTTTCATATAAAAAATTGAATTTTTTTTAGGATTCTCATCAAAATTTTGATTTTTGGGGGTGGTCATGAATTAAGGTCCTTTTGGCTCTAGGACGCATATTTAAGGAGATATGGCCAATTTAAGTTTTTCATATAAAAAATTTGATTTTTTGAGGATTTTCATCAAAATTTTGATTTTTTGGGGGTGGTCATGAATTAAGGTCCTTTTGGCTCTAGGACGCATATTTAAGGAGATATGGCCAATTTAAGTTTGTCATATAAAAAATTTGATTTTTTGAGGATTTTCATCAAAATTTTGATTTTTGGGGGGTGGTCATGAATTAAGGTCCTTTTGGCTCTAGGACGCATATTTAAGGAGATATGGCCAATTTAAGTTTTTCATATAAAAAATTTGATTTTTTTAGGATTTTCATCAAAATTTAGATTTTTGGGGTTTGGTCACGAATTAACCTCCTTTTGGCTCTAGGACGCATATTTAAGGAGATATGGCCAATTTAAGTTTTTCATATAAAAAATTTGATTTTTTGAGGATTTTCATCAAAATTTTGATTTTTGGGGGGTGGTCATGAATTAAGGTCCTTTTGGCTCTAGGACGCATATTTAAGGAGATATGGCCAATTTAAGTTTTTCATATAAAAAATTTGATTTTTTTTAGGATTTTCATCAAAATTTTGATTTTTGGGGTTTGGTCACGAATTAACCTCCTTTTGGGTCTAGGACGCATATTTAAGGAGATATGGCCAATTTAAGTTTTTCATATAAAAAATTTGATTTTTTGAGGTTTTTCATCAAAATTTTGATTTTTGGGGCGTGGTCACGAATTAACCTCCTTTTGGCTCTAGGACGCATATTTAAGGAGATATGGCCAATTTAAGTTTTTCATATAAAAGATTTGATTTTTTGAGGATTTTCATCAAAATTTGGTTTTTGGTGGGGTGGTCATGAATTAAGGTCCTTTTGGCTCTAGGACGCATATTTAAGGAGATATGGCCAATTTAAGTTTTTCATATAAAAAATTTGATTTTTTTAGGATTTTCATCAAAATTTTGATTTTTTGGGGGTGGTCATGAATTAAGGTCCTTTTGGCTCTAGGACGCATATTTAAGAAGATATGGCCAATTTAAGTTTTTCATATAAAAAATTTGATTTTTTGAGGTTTTTCATCAAAATTTTGATTTTTGGGGCGTGGTCACGAATTAACCTCCTTTTGGCTCTAGGACGCATATTTAAGGAGATATGGCCAATTTAAGTTTTTCATATAAAAAATTTGATTTTTTGAGGATTTTCATCAAAATTTTGATTTTTGTGGGGTGGTCATGAATTAAGGTCCTTTTGGCTCTAGGACGCATATTTAAGGAGATATGGCCAATTTAAGTTTTTCATATAAAAAATTTGATTTTTTTTAGGATTCTCATCAAAATTTTGATTTTTGGGGTTTGGTCACGAATTAACCTCCTTTTGGCTCTAGGACGCATATTTAAGGAGATATGGCCAATTTAAGTTTTTCATATAAAAAATTTGATTTTTTGAGGATTTTCATCAAAATTTTGATTTTTGAGGGGTGGTCACGAATTAAGGTCCTTTTGGCTCTAGGACGCATATTTAAGGAGATATGGCCAATTTAAGTTTTTCATATAAAAAATTTGATTTTTTGAGGATTTTCATCAAAATTTTGATTTTTTGGGGGTGGTCATGAATTAAGGTCCTTTTGGCTCTAGGACGCATATTTAAGGAGATATGGCCAATTTAAGTTTTTCATATAAAAAATTTGATTTTTTGAGGATTTTCATCAAAATTTTGATTTTTGGGGCGTGGTCACGAATTAACCTCCTTTTGGCTCTAGGACGCATATTTAAGGAGATATGGCCAATTTAAGTTTTTCATATAAAAAATTTGATTTTTTGAGGTTTTTCATCAAAATTTTGATTTTTGGGGCGTGGTCACGAATTAACCTCCTTTTGGCTCTAGGACGCATATTTAAGGAGATATGGCCAATTTAAGTTTTTCATATAAAAAATTTGATTTTTTGAGGATTTTCATCAAAATTTGGTTTTTGGTGGGGTGGTCATGAATTAAGGTCCTTTTGGCTCTAGGACGCATATTTAAGGAGATATGGCCAATTTAAGTTTTTCATATAAAAAATTTGATTTTTTTAGGATTATCATCAAAATTTTGATTTTTGGGGTTTGGTCATGAATTAACCTCCTTTTGGCTCTAGGACGCATATTTAAGGAGATATGGCCAATTTAAGTTTTTCATATAAAAAAATTTGATTTTTTGAGGATTTTCATCCAAATTTTGATTTTTGGGGGGTGGTCACGAATTAAGGTCCTTTTGGCTCTAGGACGCATATTTAAGGAGATATGACCAATTTAAGTTTTTCATATAAAAAATTTGATTTTTTGAGGATTTTCATCAAAATTTTGATTTTTTGGGGGTGGTCACAAATTGTGGTCCTTTTAGCTCTAGGACGCATATTTAAGGAGATATGGCCAATTTAAGTTTTTCATATAAAAAATTTGATTTTTTGAGGATTTTCATCAAAATTTTGATTTTTGGGGGGTGGTCATGAATTAAGGTCCTTTTGGCTCTAGGACGCATATTTAAGGAGATATGGCCAATTTAAGTTTTTCATATAAAAATTTTGATTTTTTTAGGATTCTCATCAAAATTTTGATTTTTGGGGTTTGGTCACGAATTAACCTCCTTTTGGCTCTAGGACGCATATTTAAGGA
The DNA here is from genome assembly GCF_050003625.1 of Haematobia irritans. Classification (NCBI taxonomy): domain Eukaryota; kingdom Metazoa; phylum Arthropoda; class Insecta; order Diptera; family Muscidae; genus Haematobia; species Haematobia irritans. The sequence continues at coordinate 210,100,186 of NC_134398.1, forward strand.
GATATGGCCAATTTAAGTTTTTCATATAAAAAAATTTGATTTTTTGAGGATTTTCATCCAAATTTTGATTTTTGGGGGGTGGTCACGAATTAAGGTCCTTTTGGCTCTAGGACGCATATTTAAGGAGATATGGCCAATTTAAGTTTTTCATATAAAAAATTTGATTTTTTGAGGTTTTTCATCAAAATTTTGATTTTTGGGGCGTGGTCACGAATTAACCTCCTTTTGGCTCTAGGACGCATATTTAAGGAGATATGGCCAATTTAAGTTTTTCATATAAAAAATTTGATTTTTTGAGGTTTTTCATCAAAATTTTGATTTTTGGGGCGTGGTCACGAATTAACCTCCTTTTGGCTCTAGGACGCATATTTAAGGAGATATGGCCAATTTAAGTTTTTCATATAAAAAATTTGATTTTTTGAGGATTTTCATCAAAATTTGGTTTTTGGTGGGGTGGTCATGAATTAAGGTCCTTTTGGCTCTAGGACGCATATTTAAGGAGATATGGCCAATTTAAGTTTTTCATATAAAAAATTTGATTTTTTTAGGATTTTCATCAAAATTTTGATTTTTTGGGGGTGGTCATGAATTAAGGTCCTTTTGGCTCTAGGACGCATATTTAAGAAGATATGGCCAATTTAAGTTTTTCATATAAAAAATTTGATTTTTTGAGGTTTTTCATCAAAATTTTGATTTTTGGGGCGTGGTCACGAATTAACCTCCTTTTGGCTCTAGGACGCATATTTAAGGAGATATGGCCAATTTAAGTTTTTCATATAAAAAATTTGATTTTTTGAGGATTTTCATCAAAATTTTGATTTTTGTGGGGTGGTCATGAATTAAGGTCCTTTTGGCTCTAGGACGCATATTTAAGGAGATATGACCAATTTAAGTTTTTCATATAAAAAATTTGATTTTTTTTAGGATTCTCATCAAAATTTTGATTTTTGGGGTTTGGTCACGAATTAACCTCCTTTTGGCTCTAGGACGCATATTTAAGGAGATATGGCCAATTTAAGTTTTTCATATAAAAAAATTTGATTTTTTGAGGATTTTCATCCAAATTTTGATTTTTGGGGTTTGGTCACGAATTAACCTCCTTTTGGCTCTAGGACGCATATTTAAGGAGATATGCCAATTTAAGTTTTTCATATAAAAAAATTTGATTTTTTGAGGATTTTCATCCAAATTTTGATTTTTGGGGGGTGGTCACGAATTAAGGTCCTTTTGGCTCTAGGACGCATATTTAAGGAGATATGGCCAATTTAAGTTTTTCATATAAAAAATTTGATTTTTTGAGGATTTTCATCAAAATTTTGATTTTTGGGGGGTGGTCATGAATTAAGGTCCTTTTGGCTCTAGGACGCATATTTAAGGAGATATGGCCAATTTAAGTTTTTCATATAAAAAATTTGATTTTTTTAGGATTTTCATCAAAATTTTGATTTTTGGGGTTTGGTCACGAATTAACCTCCTTTTGGCTGTAGGACGCATATTTAAGGAGATATGGCCAATTTAAGTTTTTCATATAAAAAATTTGATTTTTTGAGGTTTTTCATCAAAATTTTGATTTTTGGGGCGTGGTCACGAATTAACCTCCTTTTGGCTCTAGGACGCATATTTAAGGAGATATGGCCAATTTAAGTTTTTCATATAAAAAATTTGATTTTTTGAGGATTTTCATCAAAATTTGGTTTTTGGTGGGGTGGTCATGAATTAAGGTCCTTTTGGCTCTGGGACGCATATTTAAGGAGATATGGCCAATTTAAGTTTTTCATATAAAAAATTTGATTTTTTTAGGATTTTCATCAAAATTTTGATTTTTTGGGGGTGGTCATGAATTAAGGTCCTTTTGGCTCTAGGACGCATATTTAAGAAGATATGGCCAATTTAAGTTTTTCATATAAAAAATTTGATTTTTTGAGGTTTTTCATCAAAATTTTGATTTTTGGGGCGTGGTCACGAATTAACCTCCTTTTGGCTCTAGGACGCATATTTAAGGAGATATGGCCAATTTAAGTTTTTCATATAAAAAATTTGATTTTTTGAGGATTTTCATCAAAATTTTGATTTTTGTGGGGTGGTCATGAATTAAGGTCCTTTTGGCTCTAGGACGCATATTTAAGGAGATATGACCAATTTAAGTTTTTCATATAAAAAATTTGATTTTTTTTAGGATTCTCATCAAAATTTTGATTTTTGGGGTTTGGTCACGAATTAACCTCCTTTTGGCTCTAGGACGCATATTTAAGGAGATATGGCCAATTTAAGTTTTTCATATAAAAAATTTGATTTTTTGAGGATTTTCATCAAAATTTTGATTTTTGGGGCGTGGTCACGAATTAACCTCCTTTTGGCTCTAGGACGCATATTTAAGGAGATATGGCCAATTTAAGTTTTTCATATAAAAAATTTGATTTTTTGAGGATTTTCATCAAAATTTGGTTTTTGGTGGGGTGGTCATGAATTAAGGTCCTTTTGGCTCTAGGACGCATATTTAAGGAGATATGGCCAATTTAAGTTTTTCATATAAAAAATTTGATTTTTTGAGGATTTTCATCAAAATTTGGTTTTTGGTGGGGTGGTCATGAATTAAGGTCCTTTTGGCTCTAGGACGCATATTTAGGGAGTTATGGCCAATTTAAGTTTTTCATATAAAAAATTTGATTTTTTTAGGATTTTCATTTTTGGGGGTGATCATGAATTAAGGTCCTTTTGGCTCTAGGACGCATATTTAAGAAGATATGGCCAATTTAAGTTTTTCATATAAAAAATTTGATTTTTTGAGGTTTTTCATCAAAATTTTGATTTTTGGGGTTTGGTCACGAATTAACCTCCTTTTGGCTCTAGGACGCATATTTAAGGAGATATGGCCAATTTAAGTTTTTCATATAAAAAATTTGATTTTTTGAGGATTTTCATCAAAATTTTGATTTTTGTGGGGTGGTCACGAATTAACCTCCTTTTGGCTCTAGGACGCATATTTAAGGAGATATGACCAATTTAAGTTTTTCATATAAAAAATTTGATTTTTTGAGGTTTTTCATCAAAATTTTGATTTTTGGGGCGTGGTCACGAATTAACCTCCTTTTGGCTCTAGGACGCATATTTAAGGAGATATGGCCAATTTAAGTTTTTCATATAAAAAATTTGATTTTTTTAGGATTTTCATCAAAATTTTGATTTTTTGGGGGTGGTCATGAATTAACCTCCTTTTGGCTCTAGGACGCATATTTAAGGAGATATGGCCAATTTAAGTTTTTCATATAAAAAATTTGATTTTTTGAGGATTTTCATCAAAATTTTGATTTTTTGGGGGTGGTCATGAATTAAGGTCCTTTTAGCTCTAGGACGCATATTTAAAGAGATATGGCCAATTTAAGTTTTTCATATAAAAAATTTGATTTTTTGAGGATTTTCATCAAAATTTTGATGTTTGGGGGGTGGTCATGAATTAAGGTCCTTTTGGCTCTAGGACGCATATTTAAGGAGATATGGCCAATTTAAGTTTTTCATATAAAAAATTTGATTTTTTTAAGATTTTCATCAAAATTTTGATTTTTGGGGTTTGGTCACGAATTAACCTCCTTTTGGCTCTAGGACGCATATTTAAGGAGATATGGCCAATTTAAGTTTTTCATATAAAAAATTTGATTTTTTGAGGATTTTCATCAAAATTTTGATTTTTGAGAGGGTGGTCACGAATTAAGGTCCTTTTGGCTCTAGGACGCATATTTAAGGAGATATGGCCAATTTAAGTTTTTCATATAAAAAATTTGATTTTTTGAGGATTTTCATCAAAATTTTGATTTTTTGGGGGTGGTCATGAATTAAGGTCCTTTTGGCTCTAGGACGCATATTTAAGGAGATATGGCCAATTTAAGTTTTTCATATAAAAAATTTGATTTTTTTAGGATTTTCATCAAAATTTTGATTTTTGGGGTTTGGTCACGAATTAACCTCCTTTTGGCTCTAGGACGCATATTTAAGGAGATATGGCCAATTTAAGTTTTTCATATAAAAAATTTGATTTTTTGAGGATTTTCATCAAAATTTTGATTTTTGGGGGGTGGTCATGAATTAAGGTCCTTTTGGCTCTAGGAAGCATATTTAAGGAGATATGGCCAATTTAAGTTTTTCATATAAAAAATTTGATTTTTTTAGGATTTTCATCAAAATTTTGATTTTTGGGGTTTGGTCACGAATTAACCTCCTTGTGGCTCTAAGACGCATATTTAAGGTTAAGTTTTAAGTTTTTCATATAAAAAATTTGATTTTTTGAGGTTTTTCATCAAAATTTTGATTTTTGGGGCGTGGTCACGAATTAAGGTCCTTTTGGCTCTAGGACGCATATTTAAGGAGATATGGCCAATTTAAGTTTTTCATATAAAAAATTTGATTTTTTGAGGATTTTCATCAAAATTTTGATTTTTGAGGGGTGGTCACGAATTAAGGTCATTTTGGCTCTAGGACGCATATTTAAGGAGATATGGCCAATTTAAGTTTTTCATATAAAAAATTTGATTTTTTGAGGATTTTCATCAAAATTTTGATTTTTGGGGGGTGGTCATGAATTAAGGTCCTTTTGGCTCTAGGACGCATATTTAAGGAGATATGGCCAATTTAAGTTTTTCATATAAAAAATTTGATTTTTTTAGGATTTTCATCAAAATTTTGATTTTTGGGGTTTGGTCACGAATTAACCTCCTTTTGGCTCTAGGACGCATATTTAAGGAGATATGGCCAATTTAAGTTTTTCATATAAAAAATTTGATTTTTTGAGGATTTTCATCAAAATTTTGATTTTTGAGGGGTGGTCACGAATTAAGGTCATTTTGGCTCTAGGACGCATATTTAAGGAGATATGGCCAATTTAAGTTTTTCATATAAAAAATTTGATTTTTTGAGGATTTTCATCAAAATTTTGATTTTTGGGGGGTGGTCATGAATTAAGGTCCTTTTGGCTCTAGGACGCATATTTAAGGAGATATGGCCAATTTAAGTTTTTCATATAAAAAATTTGATTTTTTTAGGATTTTCATCAAAATTTTGATTTTTGGGGTTTGGTCACGAATTAACCTCCTTTTGGCTCTAGGACGCATATTTAAGGAGATATGGCCAATTTAAGTTTTTTATATAAAAAATTTGATTTTTTGAGGTTTTTCATCAAAATTTTGATTTTTGGGGCGTGGTCACGAATTAAGGTCCTTTTGGCTCTAGGACGCATATTTAAGGAGATATGGCCAATTTAAGTTTTTCATATAAAAAATTTGATTTTTTGAGGATTTTCATCAAAATTTTGATTTTTGTGGGGTGGTCATGAATTAAGGTCCTTTTGGCTCTAGGACGCATATTTAAGGAGATATGGCCAATTTAAGTTTTTCATATAAAAAATTTGATTTTTTGAGGATATTCATCAAAATTTTGATTTTTGGGGCGTGGTCACGAATTAACCTCCTTTTGGCTCTAGGACGCATATTTAAGGAGATATGGCCAATTTAAGTTTTTCATATAAAAAATTTGATTTTTTGAGGATTTTCATCAAAATTTGGTTTTTGGTGGGGTGGTCATGAATTAAGGTCCTTTTGGCTCTAGGACGCATATTTAAGGAGATATGGCCAATTTAAGTTTTTCATAAAAAAATTTGATTTTTTGAGGTTTTTCATCAAAATTTTGATTTTTTGGGGGTGGTCATGAATTAACCTCCTTTTGGCTCTAGGACGCATATTTAAGGAGATATTGCCAATTTAAGTTTTTCATATAAAAAATTTGATTTTTAGAGGATTTTCATCAAAATTTTGATTTTTGGGGGGTGGTCATGAATTAAGGTCCTTTTGGCTCTAGGACGCATATTTAAGGAGATATGGCCAATTTAAGTTTTTCATATAAAAATTTGATTTTTTTAGGATTCTCATCAAAATTTTGATTTTTGGGGTTTGGTCACGAATTAACCTCCTTTTGGCTCTAGGACGCATATTTAAGGAGATATGGCCAATTTAAGTTTTTCATATAAAAAAATTTGATTTTTTGAGGATTTTCATCCAAATTTTGATTTTTGGGGGGTGGTCATGAATTAAGGCTCTAGGACGCATATTTAAGGAGATATGGCCAATTTAAGTTTTTCATATAAAAAATTTGATTTTTTTAGGATTTTCATCAAAATTTTGATTTTTGGGGTTTGGTCACGAATTAACCTCCTTTTGGCTCTAGGACGCATATTTAAGGAGATATGGCCTATTTAAGTTTTTCATATAAAAAATTTGATTTTTTGAGGTTTTTCATCAAAATTTTGATTTTTGGGGCGTGGTCACGAATTAACCTCCTTTTGGCTCTAGGACGCATATTTAAGGAGATATGGCCAATTTAAGTTTTTCATATAAAAAATTTGATTTTTTTAGGATTTTCATCAAAATTTTGATTTTTGGGGTTTGGTCACGAATTAACCTCCTTTTGGCTCTAGGACGCATATTTAAGGAGATATGGCCAATTTAAGTTTTTCATATAAAAAATTTGATTTTTTGAGGATTTTCATCAAAATTTGGTTTTTGGTGGGGTGGTCATGAATTAAGGTCCTTTTGGCTCTAGGACGCATATTTAGGGAGTTATGGCCAATTTAAGTTTTTCATATAAAAAATTTGATTTTTTTAGGATTTTCATTTTTGGGGGTGGTCATGAATTAAGGTCCTTTTGGCTCTAGGACGCATATTTAAGAAGATATGGCCAATTTAAGTTTTTCATATAAAAAATTTGATTTTTTGAGGTTTTTCATCAAAATTTTGATTTTTGGGGTTTGGTCACGAATTAACCTCCTTTTGGCTCTAGGACGCATATTTAAGGAGATATGGCCAATTTAAGTTTTTCATATAAAAAATTTGATTTTTTTAGGATTTTCATCAAAATTTTGATTTTTTGGGGGTGGTCATGAATTAAGGTCCTTTTGGCTTTAGGACGCATATTTAAGGAGATATGGCCAATTTAAGTTTTTCATATAAAAAATTTGATTTTTTGAGGTTTTTCATCAAAAGTTTGATTTTTGGGGCGTGGTCACGAATTAACCACCTTTTGGCTCTAGGACACATATTTAAGGAGATATGGCCAATTTAAGTTTTTCATATAAAAAATTTGATTTTTTGAGGATTTTCATCAAAATTTTGATTTTTGGGGGGTGGTCATGAATTAAGGTCCTTTTGGCTCTAGGACGCATATTTAAGGAGATATGGCCAATTTAAGTTTTTCTGTTGGAAGTCTTTTTATATTTAGTCTATGCTTTTATCATAAGCCTACTGCAGAGCTAATAATGAAACACGTCTTATCAATTTAAATGCTTTATTCAGACTTCAAAACGGAAATATGAAAAATAGAGTAGTGCAGAAAATTACAGTGTTGTAAATATTTGTATTGCTATACATAGTTGTATTTTAAAAGGTAAGGTCAAATAAACTAAAAAGGGACTAAATTCATATTCAACACTCCTCCTCAATACCAATATTTACATATATTACAAAAACTAAATGCTTAAACCTAATAATGCTAAGCATTTTTCATGATTTACTTTATTCAAATTCTTAGTTAAAATATCAGCTATCATATCTGTAGTATTACAATATTTTAAATCAATCAATTTTTTCTTATATAAGTCTCTAACATGGTGATACCTTATATCTATATGTTTGCTACGTGAATGATAGACTGGATTTTTCACTAAGTGTATTGCGCCTTGATTGTCGCCATAAATGTCCATTATTTTATTTTGAATGCCAATTTCGTTAAGGAGTTTGTTTACGTATGTGGCCTCTTTTGCTGCTGTTGAGAGCGCCATATATTCAGCCTCTGTACTTGATAAGGCCACTGAGTTTTGTTTTCTACTCTCCCATGAAATTGCTCCACCAGCCATAATAAAGCTGTAACCCGTATATGATTTTCGATCGTTTGCATCGCCACCCCAATCGGCATCAACGTAACATTTTATCGGCTCACCTGTTTTCTCATATTTTAATTTTATGTTTATAGTTTTATTCAGGTACCTTAAAACTCTCTTTGCCGCAGTAAAATGCTCTATATGGGGATTACAGTTTCTCTGTGATAACTTTGATACAGAGTGGATTATGTCCGGCCTTGTGCATATACCAATATACATTAGTGATCCTATTAATGATTGGTAATCGACTTGATTTATTTCTTTGCAATTTTCGTTATTACAAGCCACTTGATGATTCGGTTCTAATGGTGTAGCAATATGTCTCGAATTTTCCATACCATATCGCTTTAATAATTGTATTATATTTGCCTTTTGACTTATTGCTATAGAACCCGTTGGGCCATTTCGCTCAATTTCCATACTCAAAAAATGATTAACTGGGCCTTTGTCCACTACTTGGACTCTCTTTGCAATTTCTTTCTTTATTTCTCTCAAGTCGTTCAAATCTGTGCATCCAATGAGCATATCGTCTACATATACAGCTATCATGTTTATTTTCTCTCCCTCTCTTTTTATGTATAAGCAAGGCTCGCTTTCACATGCATAAAAACCAATCTCATTTAAAATAGAATTTAACTTACTGTTCCATTGGCGTCCTGATTGTTTCAGTCCATAGAGGGCCTTTTTCAATTTCAATACATGCCTTGGCTTATTTTGGTTGACAAATTTTTCGGGCTGTGTTATGTAAACATCATCATCTAACTCACTGTTGAGGTATGCTGTTGATACGTCCATTTGGTGCAAATGAAGTTCATACTCTGCTGCTAATGCAAAAACCATTCGTATCGTTTCGTACCTGACAACGGGGGAAAACGTTTCGTTGTAGTTAACGCCATACACTTGCGCACATCCCTTTGCTACCAGCCTTGCTTTGAACCTTTCGATGTCACCACTTTTATTTTTCTTTAGCGCATATACCCATCTGCATCCAATGGCCTTTTGCCCCACTGGTAATTCGACTAGTTGCCATGTGTTGTTGTCTAGCAATGCTCTATATTCGCTCTCCATTGCTTCCCACCATTGTTGTGCGTACTCACTTGACATTGCCTCATTTACTGTCTCAGGAACATTCACATTTTCAGAGCTCATAAAATTGATGGTGTTATAAACTTTCTTTGGTCTACCTGCAGTACCACTGCGAATTATTTTTGGTCTGCCTGGGCCTCGCTTGTTCGGCATATTTTCTAACACATCGTCGTTGTCGTTCTCGCTTGCTGATTCGTAGTCGCTCTCTTCTATTTGCTGTTCGGTTATTTGTTGCTTACTCTCTTGCTGTGCTTGTTGTTGTTGTTCCTCATTTGTGTTTCGTGCGCTTGTGTGTTTTTCAACCCCTATTGGCAGCAAATCAATTTCATCGTTGTTGTTGTTTTTATCAGCTTCTACAAAATAAACGTCTCTGCTTACGATGACTTTGCTTGTTGTTTTTTCATACAATCGGTATGCTTTTGCTGTGTCTGAGTACCCTACCATAGTATACTCTTTGCCCTTTGCCTTGAATTTGCTGTGTTGCTTTTTGTCTAGTGCTATGGCTACGGCTCCAAATGCTCTTAGGTGTTTAACTGTTGGTTTTCGATTGAACCAAACCTCATATGGCGTGCGATCATTCAATGCTTTTGTTGGTGCTCTATTTCGCAAATAAGCTGCAGTGTTGACAGCTTCAGCCCAAAGATTTTGTGAAACACCACTGTCTACCAACATGCATCGCGCCATTTCTACCAATGTCCTGTTGAGTCGTTCGGCCACTCCATTCTGTTGGGGAGTATAGGGTACTGTGAGTTGTCGTAGTATACCATTATCTTTCAAATATTTATCAAATGCGCCATTTACATACTCCGTGCCATTGTCACTTCTTAAAATCTTGATTTTTCTGTCCAGCTGTGTTTCTACCATGCTTTTGAATTCTTTAAATTTCTCGAAAACTTCGTTTTTTGCTTTCAAAAAATATACATGGACATAACGGCTTTTGTCATCGATAAATGTGAGTATGTATTTTGCTCCACCAACTGATGCTGTACTTATAGGGCCACACACGTCGCTATGCACAATTTCCAATAAATCACTTGCTCTATTCTCACTGCTTTGAAATGATCTCACACTACATTTGCTTTGCAGACATACTGTACAGTCTATGCTTTCTGGAACATTCAGTCGCAAACCTTTTACCATTTCTTTGTTGACAAGCTCTCTTAAACTCGCGAAGTTTAGGTGTCCATAACGCTTGTGCCATTTCACTGCCTCTTCTTTTGTACTTCCATAAGAGAATAGTGTGTTTTTGTTGTTGGCTCCATATAAAAACAAATTCCCTGTTTTCTTTGCTTCGAGGTATTTTCGATCTCCTCTGCTTATGACTGCGCCTTTGTCATTAAATTTCACAATGCAGCCGTTGCTAACTGCCTTACCAACTGAAATGAAGTTACACTGCAGGCATGGTATGTACAAAACATCCTTCAAAGTAACATCCACTGCTTTGATGTACACTTCTCCTCTGCCTTGAGCTAGTATTTTGTTGTTGCCTGCTACTGAAATTTCTTCTGTGTGATCTTCGTATTGACTGAACAAACTGCGGTCGCAGCATAAGTGCGCCGAAGCACCGCTATCAATGCACCACATGTGTTTTTGCAAATTAACTTCACTCGCAATTGAGAATGCTTTGCGTGGTTGACCATTTGACTCTCTCTTGTTGTCTTCTTTGTTGTTTTTGTCTCTACATTGTGCTGCGTAGTGACCTGGGCGTCCACAATTGAAACATTTAAAATTTGATTTTTTTCTTTGTCTATCGTTGCCGTTATCTTTGTTGTTGTTCTTAGCAGCATACTTTTGTTTGCCTCGTTGGTCACGTGCCATAAAAACTTGAACGCTTTGGTCGTCATTTAACCCCTCGTTATTGCATACTTTTCTTCGATCACTTTCTTCGGTTAATTTTACCTTCAGTGTACTTAGCTTGGGTAACTCGTCACGCGCTTCCAATGCAACAACTAAGTTGTCGTATGACCTGGGCAAACTTGCTAGCAGCATGATGACATACAACTCCTCCTGTAGGGTGATTCCCGTTTCGGCTAGTTTCTCTACTATGGAAACAAATTTGCAAATGTATTCTTGCACGTCCTCCTCCTCGGACATTCGCATTTGTAGGAGCTGTTTAAATAGTGTCACCTTTCTTACCGGTCCTTTTGGTCGGTGTACTTCTTTTAAAGTGTTCCACGTCTCTGCAGCACTTGTACAATTTTTAATGTGAGCAATTTGAACTGGCGTCGCACTGAGTATAATTGTTGCTTTGGCTTTTTCGTCTTTAGACTTCCATTCTAATATTTCTGCGCCATTTGTTCCCGTTGGCTTTGGTGCAATTAACTCTCCTGACACCACTGACCACAATTCTTGATGAACAAGAACACTTCTCACTTGCAGGCTCCATGAATCGTAATTGCTGTCGTCCAGCTTTTGAATATTATAGAGAGAGTTCATTTTTATTTTCACGATCACTTATTTCAATTTTCTTTTTACTGTCACTGGCACTGGGCCCATAACCTGTTGGAAGTCTTTTTATATTTAGTCTATGCTTTTATCATAAGCCTACTGCAGAGCTAATAATGAAACACGTCTTATCAATTTAAATGCTTTATTCAGACTTCAAAACGGAAATATGAAAAATAGAGTAGTGCAGAAAATTACAGTGTTGTAAATATTTGTATTGCTATACATAGTTGTATTTTAAAAGGTAAGGTCAAATAAACTAAAAAGGGACTAAATTCATATTCAACATTTTCATATAAAAAATTTGATTTTTTTAGGTTTTTCATCAAAATTTTGATTTTTGGGGCGTGGTCACGAATTAACCTCCTTTTGGCTCTAGGACGCATATTTAAGGAGATATGGTCAATTTAAGTTTTTCATATAAAAAATTTGATTTTTTGAGGATTTTCATCAAAATTTTGATTTTTGTGGGGTGGTCATGAATTAAGGTCCTTTTGGCTCTAGGACGCATATTTAAGGAGATATGGCCAATTTAAGTTTTTCATATAAAAAATTTGATTTTTTTAGGATTCTCATCAAAATTTTGATTTTTGGGGTTTGGTCACGAATTAACCTACTTTTGGCTCTAGGACGCATATTTAAGGAGATATGGCCAATTTAAGTTTTTCATATAAAAAAATTTGATTTTTTGAGGATTTTCATCCAAATTTTGATTTTTGGGGGGTGGTCACGAATTAGGGTCCTTTTGGCTCTAGGACGCATATTTAAGGAGATATGGCCAATTTAAGTTTTTCATATAAAAAATTTGATTTGAGGATTTTCATCAAAATTTTGATTTTTTGGGGGTGGTCATTAATTAAGGTCCTTTTAGCTCTAGGACGCATATTTAAAGAGATATGGCCAATTTAAGTTTTTCATATAAAAAATTTGATTTTTTGAGGATTTTCATCAAAATTTTGATGTTTGGGGGGTGGTCATGAATTAAGGTCCTTTTGGCTCTAGGACGCATATTTAAGGAGATATGGCCAATTTAAGTTTTTCATATAAAAAATTTGATTTTTTTAAGATTTTCATCAAAATTTTGATTTTTGGGGTTTGGTCACGAATTAACCCCCTTTTGGCTCTAGGACGCATATTTAAGGAGATATGGCCAATTTAAGTTTTTCATATAAAAAATTTGATTTTTTTAGGATTTTCATCAAAATTTTGATTTTTTGGGGGTGGTCATGAATTAAGGTCCTTTTGGCTCTAGGACGCATATTTAAGGAGATATGGCCAATTTAAGTTTTTCATATAAAAAATTTGATTTTTTGAGGATTTTCATCAAAATTTTGATTTTTTGGGGGTGGTCATGAATTAAGGTCCTTTTGGCTCTAGGACGCATATTTAAGGAGATATGGCCAATTTAAGTTTTTCATATAAAAAATTTGATTTTTTTTAGGATTCTCATCAAAATTTTGATTTTTGGGGTTTGGTCACGAATTAACCTCCTTTTGGCTCTAGGACGCATATTTAAGGAGATATGGCCAATTTAAGTTTTTCATATAAAAAATTTGATTTTTTGAGGATTTTCATCAAAATTTTGATTTTTGAGGGGTGGTCACGAATTAAGGTCCTTTTGGCTCTAGGACGCATATTTAAGGAGATATGGCCAATTTAAGTTTTTCATATAAAAAATTTGATTTTTTTAGGATTTTCATCAAAATTTTGACTTTTGGGGTTTGGTCACGAATTAACCTCCTTTTGGCTCTAGGACGCATATTTAAGGAGATATGGCCAATTTAAGTTTTTCATATAAAAAATTTGATTTTTTGAGGTTTTTCATCAAAATTTTGATTTTTGGGGCGTGGTCACGAATTAACCTCCTTTTGGCTCTAGGACGCATATTTAAGGAGATATGGCCAATTTAAGTTTTTCATATAAAAAATTTGATTTTTTTAGGATTTTCATCAAAATTTTGATTTTTTGGGGGTGGTCATGAATTAAGGTCCTTTTGGCTCTAGGACGCATATTTAAGGAGATATGGCCAATTTAAGTTTTTCATATAAAAAAATTGATTTTTTGAGGTTTTTCATCAAAATTTTGATTTTTGGGGCGTGGTCACGAATTAACCACCTTTTGGCTCTAGGACACATATTTAAGGAGATATGGCCAATTTAAGTTTTTCATATAAAAAATTTGATTTTTTGAGGATTTTCATCAAAATTTTGATTTTTGGGGGGTGGTCATGAATTAAGGTCCTTTTGGCTCTAGGACGCATATTTAAGGAGATATGGCCAATTTAAGTTTTTCATATAAAAAATTTGATTTTTTTAGGTTTTTCATCAAAATTTTGATTTTTGGGGCGTGGTCACGAATTAACCTCCTTTTGGCTCTAGGACGCATATTTAAGGAGATATGGCCAATTTAAGTTTTTCATATAAAAAATTTGATTTTTTGAGGATTTTCATCAAAATTTTGATTTTTGTTGGGTGGTCATGAATTAAGGTCCTTTTGGCTCTAGGACGCATATTTAAGGAGATATGGCCAATTTAAGTTTTTCATATAAAAAATTTGATTTTTTTAGGATTCTCATCAAAATTTTGATTTTTGGGGTTTGGTCACGAATTAACCTACTTTTGGCTCTAGGACGCATATTTAAGGAGATATGGCCAATTTAAGTTTTTCATATAAAAAAATTTGATTTTTTGAGGATTTTCATCCAAATTTTGATTTTTGGGGGGTGGTCACGAATTAAGGTCCTTTTGGCTCTAGGACGCATATTTAAGGAGATATGGCCAATTTAAGTTTTTCATATAAAAAATTTGATTTTTTGAGGATTTTCATCAAAATTTTGATTTTTTGGGGGTGGTCATGAATTAAGGTCCTTTTAGCTCTAGGACGCATATTTAAAGAGATATGGCCAATTTAAGTTTTTCATATAAAAAATTTGATTTTTTGAGGATTTTCATCAAAATTTTGATGTTTGGGGGGTGGTCATGAATTAAGGTCCTTTTGGCTCTAGGACGCATATTTAAGGAGATATGGCCAATTTAAGTTTTTCATATAAAAAATTTGATCTTTTTAAGATTTTCATCAATATTTTGATTTTTGGGGTTTGGTCACGAATTAACCCCCTTTTGGCTCTAGGACGCATATTTAAGGAGATATGGCCAATTTAAGTTTTTCATATAAAAAATTTGATTTTTTTAGGATTTTCATCAAAATTTTGATTTTTTGGGGGTGGTCATGAATTAAGGTCCTTTTGGCTCTAGGACGCATATTTAAGGAGATATGGCCAATTTAAGTTTTTCATATAAAAATTTTGATTTTTTGAGGATTTTCATCAAAATTTTGATTTTTTGGGGGTGGTCATGAATTAAGGTCCTTTTGGCTCTAGGACGCATATTTAAGGAGATATGGCCAATTTAAGTTTTTCATATAAAAAATTTGATTTTTTTTAGGATTCTCATCAAAATTTTGATTTTTGGGGTTTGGTCACGAATTAACCTCCTTTTGGCTCTAGGACGCATATTTAAGGAGATATGGCCAATTTAAGTTTTTCATATAAAAAATTTGATTTTTTGAGGATTTTCATCAAAATTTTGATTTTTGAGGGGTGGTCACGAATTAAGGTCCTTTTGGCTCTAGGACGCATATTTAAGGAGATATGGCCAATTTAAGTTTTTCATATAAAAAATTTGATTTTTTTAGGATTTTCATCAAAATTTTGATTTTTGGGGTTTGGTCACGAATTAACCTCCTTTTGGCTCTAGGACGCATATTTAAGGAGATATGGCCAATTTAAGTTTTTCATATAAAAAATTTGATTTTTTGAGGATTTTCATCAAAATTTGGTTTTTGGTGGGGTGGTCATGAATTAAGGTCCTTTTGGCTCTAGGACGCATATTTAGGGAGTTATGGCCAATTTAAGTTTTTCATATAAAAAATTTGATTTTTTTTGGATTTTCATTTTTGGGGGTGGTCATGAATTAAGGTCCTTTTGGCTCTAGGACGCATATTTAAGAAGATATGGCCAATTTAAGTTTTTCATATAAAAAATTTGATTTTTTGAGGTTTTTCATCAAAATTTTGATTTTTGGGGTTTGGTCACGAATTAACCTCCTTTTGGCTCTAGGACGCATATTTAAGGAGATATGGCCAATTTAAGTTTTTCATATAAAAAATTTGATTTTTTGAGGTTTTTCATCAAAATTTTGATTTTTGGGGCGTGGTCACGAATTAACCTCCTTTTGGCTCTAGGACGCATATTTAAGGAGATATGGCCAATTTAAGTTTTTCATATAAAAAATTTGATTTTTTTAGGATTTTCATCAAAATTTTGATTTTTTGGGGGTGGTCATGAATTAAGGTCCTTTTGGCTCTAGGACGCATATTTAAGCAGATATGGCCAATTTAAGTTTTTCATATAAAAAATTTGATTTTTTGAGGTTTTTCATCAAAATTTTGATTTTTGGGGCGTGGTCACGAATTAACCACCTTTTGGCTCTAGGACACATATTTAAGGAGATATGGCCAATTTAAGTTTTTCATATAAAAAATTTGATTTTTTGAGGATTTTCATCAAAATTTTGATTTTTGGGGGGTGGTCATGAATTAAGGTCCTTTTGGCTCTAGGACGCATATTTAAGGAGATATGGCCAATTTAAGTTTTTCATATAAAAAATCTGATTTTTTTAGGTTTTTCATCAAAATTTTGATTTTTGGGGCGTGGTCACGAATTAACCTCCTTTTGGCTCTAGGACGCATATTTAAGGAGATATGGCCAATTTAAGTTTTTCATATAAAAAATTTGATTTTTTGAGGATTTTCATCAAAATTTTGATTTTTGTGGGGTGGTCATGAATTAAGGTCCTTTTGGCTCTAGGACGCATATTTAAGGAGATATGGCCAATTTAAGTTTTTCATATAAAAAATTTGATTTTTTTAGGATTCTCATCAAAATTTTGATTTTTGGGGTTTGGTCACGAATTAACCTACTTTTGGCTCTAGGACGCATATTTAAGGAGATATGGCCAATTTAAGTTTTTCATATAAAAAAATTTGATTTTTTGAGGATTTTCATCCAAATTTTGATTTTTGGGGGGTGGTCACGAATTAAGGTCCTTTTGGCTCTAGGACGCATATTTAAGGAGATATGGCCAATTTAAGTTTTTCATATAAAAAATTTGATTTTTTGAGGATTTTCATCAAAATTTTGATTTTTTGGGGGTGGTCATGAATTAAGGTCCTTTTAGCTCTAGGACGCATATTTAAAGAGATATGGCCAATTTAAGTTTTTCATATAAAAAATTTGATTTTTTGAGGATTTTCATCAAAATTTTGATGTTTGGGGGGTGGTCATGAATTAAGGTCATTTTGGCTCTAGGACGCATATTTAAGGAGATATGGCCAATTTAAGTTTTTCATATAAAAAATTTGATTTTTTTAAGATTTTCATCAAAATTTTGATTTTTGGGGTTTGGTCACGAATTAACCCCCTTTTGGCTCTAGGACGCATATTTAAGGAGATATGGCCAATTTAAGTTTTTCATATAAAAAATTTGATTTTTTTAGGATTTTCATCAAAATTTTGATTTTTTGGGGGTGGTCATGAATTAAGGTCCTTTTGGCTCTAGGACGCATATTTAAGGAGATATGGCCAATTTAAGTTTTTCATATAAAAAATTTGATTTTTTGAGGATTTTCATCAAAATTTTGATTTTTTGGGGGTGGTCATGAATTAAGGTCCTTTTGGCTCTAGGACGCATATTTAAGGAGATATGGCCAATTTAAGTTTTTCATATAAAAAATTTGATTTTTTTTAGGATTCTCATCAAAATTTTGATTTTTGGGGTTTGGTCACGAATTAACCTCCTTTTGGCTCTAGGACGCATATTTAAGGAGATATGGCCAATTTAAGTTTTTCATATAAAAAATTTGATTTTTTGAGGATTTTCATCAAAATTTTGATTTTTGAGGGGTGGTCACGAATTAAGTTCCTTTTGGCTCTAGGACGCATATTTAAGGAGATATGGCCAATTTAAGTTTTTCATATAAAAAATTTGATTTTTTGAGGATTTTCATCAAAATTTTGATTTTTTGGGGGTGGTCATGAATTAAGGTCCTTTTGGCTCTAGGACGCATATTTAAGGAGATATGGCCAATTTAAGTTTTTCATAAAAAAATTTGATTTTTTGAGGTTTTTCATCAAAATTTTGATTTTTTGGGGGTGGTCATGAATTAACCTCCTTTTGGCTCTAGGACGCATATTTAAGGAGATATGGCCAATTTAAGTTTTTCATATAAAAAATTTGATTTTTTGAGGATTTTCATCAAAATTTTGATTTTTGGGGGTGGTCATGAATTAAGGTCCTTTTGGCTCTAGGACGCATATTTAAGGAGATATGGCCAATTTAAGTTTTTCATATAAAAAATTTGATTTTTTGAGGATTTTCATCAAAATTTTGATTTTTTGGGGGTGGTCATGAATTAAGGTCCTTTTGGCTCTAGGACGCATATTTAAGGAGATATTGCCAATTTAAGTTTTTCATATAAAAAATTTGATTTTTAGAGGATTTTCATCAAAATTTTGATTTTTGGGGGGTGGTCATGAATTAAGGTCCTTTTGGCTCTAGGACGCATATTTAAGGAGATATGGCCAATTTAAGTTTTTCATATAAAAATTTGATTTTTTTAGGATTCTCATCAAAATTTTGATTTTTGGGGTTTGGTCACGAATTAACCTCCTTTTGGCTCTAGGACGCATATTTAAGGAGATATGGCCAATTTAAGTTTTTCATATAAAAAATTTGATTTTTTGAGGTTTTTCATCAAAATTTTGATTTTTGGGGCGTGGTCACGAATTAACCTCCTTTTGGCTCTAGGACGCATATTTAAGGAGATATGGCCAATTTAAGTTTTTCATATAAAAAATTTGATTTTTTGAGGATTTTCATCAAAATTTGGTTTTTGGTGGGGTGGTCATGAATTAAGGTCCTTTTGGCTCTAGGACGCATATTTAGGGAGTTATGGCCAATTTAAGTTTTTCATATAAAAAATTTGATTTTTTTAGGATTTTCATTTTTGGGGGTGATCATGAATTAAGGTCCTTTTGGCTCTAGGACGCATATTTAAGAAGATATGGCCAATTTAAGTTTTTCATATAAAAAATTTGATTTTTTGAGGTTTTTCATCAAAATTTTGATTTTTGGGGTTTGGTCACGAATTAACCTCCTTTTGGCTCTAGGACGCATATTTAAGGAGATATGGCCAATTTAAGTTTTTCATATAAAAAATTTGATTTTTTTAGGTTTTTCATCAAAATTTTGATTTTTGGGGCGTGGTCACGAATTAACCTCCTTTTGGCTCTAGGACGCATATTTAAGGAGATATGGCCAATTTAAGTTTTTCATATAAAAAAATTGATTTTTTTAGGATTTTCATCAAAATTTTGATTTTTGTGGGGTGGTCATGAATTAAGGTCCTTTTGGCTCTAGGACGCATATTTAAGGAGATATGGCCAATTTAAGTTTTTCATATAAAAAATTTGATTTTTTTAGGATTCTCATCAAAATTTTGATTTTTGGGGTTTGGTCACGAATTAACCTACTTTTGGCTCTAGGACGCATATTTAAGGAGATATGGCCAATTTAAGTTTTTCATATAAAAAAATTTGATTTTTTGAGGATTTTCATCCAAATTTTGATTTTTGGGGGGTGGTCACGAATTAAGGTCCTTTTGGCTCTAGGACGCATATTTAAGGAGATATGGCCAATTTAAGTTTTTCATATAAAAAATTTGATTTTTTGAGGATTTTCATCAAAATTTTGATTTTTTGGGGGTGGTCATGAATTAAGGTCCTTTTAGCTCTAGGACGCATATTTAAAGAGATATGGCCAATTTAAGTTTTTCATATAAAAAATTTGATTTTTTGAGGATTTTCATCAAAATTTTGATGTTTGGGGGGTGGTCATGAATTAAGGTCCTTTTGGCTCTAGGACGCATATTTAAGGAGATATGGCCAATTTAAGTTTTTCATATAAAAAATTTGATTTTTTTAAGATTTTCATCAAAATTTTGATTTTTGGGGTTTGGTCACGAATTAACCCCCTTTTGGCTCTAGGACGCATATTTAAGGAGATATGGCCAATTTAAGTTTTTCATATAAAAAATTTGATTTTTTTAGGATTTTCATCAAAATTTTGATTTTTTGGGGGTGGTCATGAATTAAGGTCCTTTTGGCTCTAGGACGCATATTTAAGGAGATATGGCCAATTTAAGTTTTTCATATAAAAAATTTGATTTTTTGAGGATTTTCATCAAAATTTTGATTTTTTGGGGGTGGTCATGAATTAAGGTCCTTTTGGCTCTAGGACGCATATTTAAGGAGATATGGCCAATTTAAGTTTTTCATATAAAAAATTTGATTTTTTGAGGATTTTCATCAAAATTTTGATTTTTTGGGGGTGGTCATGAATTAAGGTCCTTTTGGCACTAGGACGCATATTTAAGGAGATATGGCCAATTTAAGTTTTTCATATAAAAAATTTGATTTTTTGAGGATTTTCATCAAAATTTTGATTTTTGGGGGTGGTCATGAATTAAGGTCCTTTTGGCTCTAGGACGCATATTTAAGGAGATATGGCCAATTTAAGTTTTTCATATAAAAAATTTGATTTTTTGAGGATTTTCATCAAAATTTTGATTTTTTGGGGGTGGTCATGAATTAAGGTCCTTTTGGCTCTAGGACGCATATTTAAGGAGATATTGCCAATTTAAGTTTTTCATATAAAAAATTTGATTTTTTTAGGATTTTCATCAAAATTTAGATTTTTGGGGTTTGGTCACGAATTAACCTCCTTTTGGCTCTAGGACGCATATTTAAGGAGATATGGCCAATTTAAGTTTTTCATATAAAAAATTAGATTTTTTGAGGATTTTCATCAAAATTTTGATTTTTGGGGGGTGGTCATGAATTAAGGTCCTTTTGGCTCTAGGACGCATATTTAAGGAGATATGGCCAATTTAAGTTTTTCATATAAAAAATTTGATTTTTTTTAGGATTTTCATCAAAATTTTGATTTTTGGGGTTTGGTCACGAATTAACCTCCTTTTGGCTCTAGGACGCATATTTAAGGAGATATGGCCAATTTAAGTTTTTCATATAAAAAATTTGATTTTTTTAGGATTTTCATCAAAATTTTGATTTTTTGGGGGTGGTCATGAATTAAGGTCCTTTTGGCTCTAGGACGCATATTTAAGAAGATATGGCCAATTTAAGTTTTTCATATAAAAAATTTGATTTTTTGAGGTTTTTCATCAAAATTTTGATTTTTGGGGCGTGGTCACGAATTAACCTCCTTTTGGCTCTAGGACGCATATTTAAGGAGATATGGCCAATTTAAGTTTTTCATATAAAAAATTTGATTTTTTTTAGGATTCTCATCAAAATTTTGATTTTTGGGGTTTGGTCACGAATTAACCTCCTTTTGGCTCTAGGACGCATATTTAAGGAGATATGGCCAATTTAAGTTTTTCATATAAAAAATTTGATTTTTTGAGGATCTTCATCAAAATTTTGATTTTTGAGGGGTGGTAACGAATTAAGGTCCTTTTTGCTCTAGGACGCATATTTAAAGAGATATGGCCAATTTAAGTTTTTCATATAAAAAATTTGATTTTTTGAGGATTTTCATCAAAATTTTGATTTTTGGGGGGTGGTCATGAATTAAGGTCCTTTTGGCTCTAGGACGCATATTTAAGGAGATATGGCCAATTTAAGTTTTTCATATAAAAAATTTGATTTTTTGAGGTTTTTCATCAAAATTTTGATTTTTGGGGCGTGGTCACGAATTAACCTCCTTTTGGCTCTAGGACGCATATTTAAGGAGATATGGCCAATTTAAGTTTTTCATATAAAAAATTTGATTTTTTGAGGATTTTCATCAAAATTTGGTTTTTGGTGGGGTGGTCATGAATTAAGGTCCTTTTGGCTCTAGGACGCATATTTAAAGAGATATGGCCAATTTAAGTTTTTCATATAAAAAATTTGATTTTTTGAGGATTTTCATCAAAATTTTGATGTTTGGGGGGTGGTCATGAATTAAGGTCCTTTTGGCTCTAGGACGCATATTTAAGGAGATATGGCCAATTTAAGTTTTTCATATAAAAAATTTGATTTTTTGAGGATTTTCATCAAAATTTTGATTTTTTGGGGGTGGTCATGAATTAAGGTCCTTTTGGCTCTAGGACGCATATTTAAGGAGATATGGCCAATTTAAGTTTTTCATATAAAAAATTTGATTTTTTGAGGTTTTTCATCAAAATTTTGATTTTTGGGGCGTGGTCACGAATTAACCACCTTTTGGCTCTAGGACACATATTTAAGGAGATATGGCCAATTTAAGTTTTTCATATAAAAAATTTGATTTTTTGAGGATTTTCATCAAAATTTTGATTTTTGGGGGGTGGTCATGAATTAAGGTCCTTTTGGCTCTAGGACGCATATTTAAGGAGATATGGCCAATTTAAGTTTTTCATATAAAAAATTTGATTTTTTTAGGTTTTTCATCAAAATTTTGATTTTTGGGGCGTGGTCACGAATTAACCTCCTTTTGGCTCTAGGACGCATATTTAAGGAGATATGGCCAATTTAAGTTTTTCATATAAAAAATTTGATTTTTTGAGGATTTTCATCAAAATTTTGATTTTTGTGGGGTGGTCATGAATTAAGGTCCTTTTGGCTCTAGGACGCATATTTAAGGAGATATGGCCAATTTAAGTTTTTCATATAAAAAATTTGATTTTTTTAGGATTCTCATCAAAATTTTGATTTTTGGGGTTTGGTCACGAATTAACCTACTTTTGGCTCTAGGACGCATATTTAAGGAGATATGGCCAATTTAAGTTTTTCATATAAAAAAATTTGATTTTTTGAGGATTTTCATCCAAATTTTGATTTTTGGGGGGTGGTCACGAATTAAGGTCCTTTTGGCTCTAGGACGCATATTTAAGGAGATATGGCCAATTTAAGTTTTTCATATAAAAAATTTGATTTTTTGAGGATTTTCATCAAAATTTTGATTTTTTGGGGGTGGTCATGAATTAAGGTCCTTTTAGCTCTAGGACGCATATTTAAAGAGATATGGCCAATTTAAGTTTTTCATATAAAAAATTTGATTTTTTGAGGATTTTCATCAAAATTTTGATGTTTGGGGGGTGGTCATGAATTAAGGTCCTTTTGGCTCTAGGACGCATATTTAAGGAGATATGGCCAATTTAAGTTTTTCATATAAAAAATTTGATTTTTTGAGGATTTTCATCAAAATTTTGATTTTTTGGGGGTGGTCATGAATTAAGGTCCTTTTGGCTCTAGGACGCATATTTAAGGAGATATGGCCAATTTAAGTTTTTCATATAAAAAATTTGATTTTTTTAAGATTTTCATCAAAATTTTGATTTTTGGGGTTTGGTCACGAATTAACCCCCTTTTGGCTCTAGGACGCATATTTAAGGAGATATGGCCAATTTAAGTTTTTCATATAAAAAATTTGATTTTTTTAGGATTTTCATCAAAATTTTGATTTTTTGGGGGTGGTCATGAATTAAGGTCCTTTTGGCTCTAGGACGCATATTTAAGGAGATATGGCCAATTTAAGTTTTTCATATAAAAAATTTGATTTTTTGAGGATTTTCATCAAAATTTTGATTTTTTGGGGGTGGTCATGAATTAAGGTCCTTTTGGCTCTAGGACGCATATTTAAGGAGATATGGCCAATTTAAGTTTTTCATATAAAAAATTTGATTTTTTTTAGGATTCTCATCAAAATTTTGATTTTTGGGGTTTGGTCACGAATTAACCTCCTTTTGGCTCTAGGACGCATATTTAAGGAGATATGGCCAATTTAAGTTTTTCATATAAAAAATTTGATTTTTTGAGGATTTTCATCAAAATTTTGATTTTTGAGGGGTGGTCACGAATTAAGGTCCTTTTGGCTCTAGGACGCATATTTAAGGAGATATGGCCAATTTAAGTTTTTCATATAAAAAATTTGATTTTTTGAGGATTTTCATCAAAATTTTGATTTTTTGGGGGTGGTCATGAATTAAGGTCCTTTTGGCTCTAGGACGCATATTTAAGGAGATATGGCCAATTTAAGTTTTTCATAAAAAAATTTGATTTTTTGAGGTTTTTCATCAAAATTTTGATTTTTTGGGGGTGGTCATGAATTAACCTCCTTTTGGCTCTAGGACGCATATTTAAGGAGATATGGCCAATTTAAGTTTTTCATATAAAAAATTTGATTTTTTGAGGATTTTCATCAAAATTTTGATTTTTGTGGGGTGGTCATGAATTAAGGTCCTTTTGGCTCTAGGACGCATATTTAAGGAGATATGGCCAATTTAAGTTTTTCATATAAAAAATTTGATTTTTGTAGGATTCTCATCAAAATTTTGATTTTTGGGGTTTGGTCACGAATTAACCTACTTTTGGCTCTAGGACGCATATTTAAGGAGATATGGCCAATTTAAGTTTTTCATATAAAAAAATTTGATTTTTTGAGGATTTTCATCCAAATTTTGATTTTTGGGGGGTGGTCACGAATTAAGGTCCTTTTGGCTCTAGGACGCATATTTAAGGAGATATGGCCAATTTAAGTTTTTCATATAAAAAATTTGATTTTTTGAGGATTTTCATCAAAATTTTGATTTTTTGGGGGTGGTCATGAATTAAGGTCCTTTTAGCTCTAGGACGCATATTTAAAGAGATATGGCCAATTTAAGTTTTTCATATAAAAAATTTGATTTTTTGAGGATTTTCATCAAAATTTTGATGTTTGGGGGGTGGTCATGAATTAAGGTCCTTTTGGCTCTAGGACACATATTTAAGGAGATATGGCCAATTTAAGTTTTTCATATAAAAAATTTGATTTTTTTAAGATTTTCATCAAAATTTTGATTTTTGGGGTTTGGTCACGAATTAACCCCCTTTTGGCTCTAGGACGCATATTTAAGGAGATATGGCCAATTTAAGTTTTTCATATAAAAAATTTGATTTTTTTTAGGATTTTCATCAAAATTTTGATTTTTTGGGGGTGGTCATGAATTAAGGTCCTTTTGGCTCTAGGACGCATATTTAAGGAGATATGACCAATTTAAGTTTTTCATATAAAAAATTTGATTTTTTGAGGATTTTCATCAAAATTTTGATTTTTTGGGGGTGGTCATGAATTAAGGTCCTTTTGGCTCTAGGACGCATATTTAA
Organism: Haematobia irritans; assembly: GCF_050003625.1. Classification (NCBI taxonomy): domain Eukaryota; kingdom Metazoa; phylum Arthropoda; class Insecta; order Diptera; family Muscidae; genus Haematobia; species Haematobia irritans. The sequence continues at coordinate 210,124,881 of NC_134398.1, forward strand.
GGAGATATGGCCAATTTAAGTTTTTCATATAAAAAATTTGATTTTTTGAGGATTTTCATCAAAATTTTGATTTTTTGGGGGTGGTCATGAATTAAGGTCCTTTTGGCTCTAGGACGCATATTTAAGGAGATATGGCCAATTTAAGTTTTTCATATAAAAAATTTGATTTTTTGAGGATTTTCATCAAAATTTTGATTTTTGGGGGTGGTCATGAATTAAGGTCCTTTTGGCTCTAGGACGCATATTTAAGGAGATATGGCCAATTTAAGTTTTTCATATAAAAAATTTGATTTTTTTTAGGATTCTCATCAAAATTTTGATTTTTTGGGGGTGGTCATGAATTAAGGTCCTTTTGGCTCTAGGACGCATATTTAAGGAGATATGGCCAATTTAAGTTTTTCATATAAAAAATTTGATTTTTTTAGGATTTTCATCAAAATTTAGATTTTTGGGGTTTGGTCGCGAATTAACCTCCTTTTGGCTCTAGGACGCATATTTAAGGAGATATGACCAATTTAAGTTTTTCATATAAAAAATTAGATTTTTTGAGGATTTTCATCAAAATTTTGATTTTTGGGGGGTGGTCATGAATTAAGGTCCTTTTGGCTCTAGGACGCATATTTAAGGAGATATGGCCAATTTAAGTTTTTCATATAAAAAATTTGATTTTTTTTAGGATTTTCATCAAAATTTTGATTTTTGGGGTTTGGTCACGAATTAACCTCCTTTTGGCTCTAGGACGCATATTTAAGGAGATATGGCCAATTTAAGTTTTTCATATAAAAAATTTGATTTTTTTAGGATTTTCATCAAAATTTTGATTTTTTGGGGGTGGTCATGAATTAAGGTCCTTTTGGCTCTAGGACGCATATTTAAGAAGATATGGCCAATTTAAGTTTTTCATATAAAAAATTTGATTTTTTGAGGTTTTTCATCAAAATTTTGATTTTTGGGGCGTGGTCACGAATTAACCTCCTTTTGGCTCTAGGACGCATATTTAAGGAGATATGGCCAATTTAAGTTTTTCATATAAAAAATTTGATTTTTTTTAGGATTCTCATCAAAATTTTGATTTTTGGGGTTTGGTCACGAATTAACCTCCTTTTGGCTCTAGGACGCATATTTAAGGAGATATGGCCAATTTAAGTTTTTCATATAAAAAATTTGATTTTTTGAGGATTTTCATCAAAATTTTGATTTTTGAGGGGTGGTAACGAATTAAGGTCCTTTTGGCTCTAGGACGCATATTTAAAGAGATATGGCCAATTTAAGTTTTTCATATAAAAAATTTGATTTTTTGAGGATTTTCATCAAAATTTTGATTTTTGGGGCGTGGTCACGAATTAACCTCCTTTTGGCTCTAGGACGCATATTTAAGGAGATATGGCCAATTTAAGTTTTTCATATAAAAAATTTGATTTTTTGAGGTTTTTCATCAAAATTTTGATTTTTGGGGCGTGGTCACGAATTAACCTCCTTTTGGCTCTAGGACGCATATTTAAGGAGATATGGCCAATTTAAGTTTTTCATATAAAAAATTTGATTTTTTGAGGATTTTCATCAAAATTTGGTTTTTGGTGGGGTGGTCATGAATTAAGGTCCTTTTGGCTCTAGGACGCATATTTAAGGAGATATGGCCAATTTAAGTTTTTCATATAAAAAATTTGATTTTTTGAGGTTTTTCATCAAAATTTTGATTTTTTGGGGGTGGTCATGAATTAACCTCCTTTTGGCTCTAGGACGCATATTTAAGGAGATATGGCCAATTTAAGTTTTTCATATAAAAAATTTGATTTTTTGAGGATTTTCATCAAAATTTTGATTTTTGGGGGTGGTCATGAATTAAGGTCCTTTTGGCTCTAGGACGCATATTTAAGGAGATATTGCCAATTTAAGTTTTTCATATAAAAAATTTGATTTTTTGAGGATTTTCATCAAAATTTTGATTTTTGGGGGGTGGTCATGAATTAAGGTCCTTTTGGCTCTAGGACGCATATTTAAGGAGATATGGCCAATTTAAGTTTTTCATATAAAAAATTTGATTTTTTTAGGATTTTCATCAAAATTTAGATTTTTGGGGTTTGGTCACGAATTAACCTCCTTTTGGCTCTAGGACGCATATTTAAGGAGATATGGCCAATTTAAGTTTTTCATACAAAAAATTTGATTTTTTTAGGATTTTCATCAAAATTTAGATTTTTGGGGTTTGGTCACGAATTAACCTCCTTTTGGCTCTAGGACGCATATTTAAGGAGATATGGCCAATTTCAGTTTTTCATATAAAAAATTTGATTTTTTGAGGTTTTTCATCAAAATTTTGATTTTTGGGGCGTGGTCACGAATTAACCTCCTTTTGGCTCTAGGACGCATATTTAAGGAGATATGGCCAATTTAAGTTTTTCATATAAAAAATTTGATTTTTTTAGGATTTTCATCAAAATTTTAATTTTTGGGGTTTGGTCACGAATTAACCTCCTTTTGGCTCTAGGACGCATATTTAAGGAGATATGGCCAATTTAAGTTTTTCATATAAAAAATTTGATTTTTTTTAGGATTCTCATCAAAATTTTGATTTTTGGGGTTTGGTCACGAATTAACCTCCTTTTGGCTCTAGGACGCATATTTAAGGAGATATGGCCAATTTAAGTTTTTCATATAAAAAATTTGATTTTTTGAGGATTTTCATCAAAATTTTGATTTTTGAGGGGTGGTAACGAATTAAGGTCCTTTTGGCTCTAGGACGCATATTTAAAGAGATATGGCCAATTTAAGTTTTTCATATAAAAAATTTGATTTTTTGAGGATTTTCATCAAAATTTTGATTTTTGGGGCGTGGTCACGAATTAACCTCCTTTTGGCTCTAGGACGCATATTTAAGGAGATATGGCCAATTTAAGTTTTTCATATAAAAAATTTGATTTTTTGAGGTTTTTCATCAAAATTTTGATTTTTGGGGCGTGGTCACGAATTAACCTCCTTTTGGCTCTAGGACGCATATTTAAGGAGATATGGCCAATTTAAGTTTTTCATATAAAAAATTTGATTTTTTGAGGATTTTCATCAAAATTTGGTTTTTGGTGGGGTGGTCATGAATTAAGGTCCTTTTGGCTCTAGGACGCATATTTAAGGAGATATGGCCAATTTAAGTTTTTCATATAAAAAATTTGATTTTTTAAGGTTTTTCATCAAAATTTTGATTTTTTGGGGGTGGTCATGAATTAACCTCCTTTTGGCTCTAGGACGCATATTTAAGGAGATATGGCCAATTTAAGTTTTTCATATAAAAAATTTGATTTTTTGAGGATTTTCATCAAAATTTTGATTTTTGGGGGTGGTCATGAATTAAGGTCCTTTTGGCTCTAGGACGCATATTTAAGGAGATATGGCCAATTTAAGTTTTTCATATAAAAAATTTGATTTTTTTAGGATTTTCATCAAAATTTTGATTTTTTTGGGGGTGGTCATGAATTAAGGTCCTTTTGGCTCTAGGACGCATATTTAAGGAGATATTGCCAATTTAAGTTTTTCATATAAAAAATTTGATTTTTTGAGGATTTTCATCAAAATTTAGATTTTTGGGGTTTGGTCACGAATTAACCTCCTTTTGGCTCTAGGACGCATATTTAAGGAGATATGGCCAATTTAAGTTTTTCATACAACAAATTTGATTTTTTTAGGATTTTCATCAAAATTTAGATTTTTGGGGTTTGGTCACGAATTAACCTCCTTTTGGCTCTAGGACGCATATTTAAGGAGATATGGCCAATTTCAGTTTTTCATATAAAAAATTTGATTTTTTGAGGTTTTTCATCAAAATTTTGATTTTTGGGGCGTGGTCACGAATTAACCTCCTTTTGGCTCTAGGACGCATATTTAAGGAGATATGGCCAATTTAAGTTTTTCATATAAAAAATTTGATTTTTTGAGGATTTTCATCAAAATTTTGATTTTTGAGGGGTGGTCACGAATTAAGGTCCTTTTGGCTCTAGGACGCATATTTAAGGAGATATGGCCAATTTAAGTTTTTCATATAAAAAATTTGATTTTTTGAGGATTTTCATCAAAATTTTGATTTTTGTGGGGTGGTCATGAATTAAGGTCCTTTTGGCTCTAGGACGCATATTTAAGGAGATATAGCCAATTTAAGTTTTTCATATAAAAAATTTGATTTTTTTAGGATTCTCATCAAAATTTTGATTTTTGGGGTTTGGTCACGAATTAACCTCCTTTTGGCTCTAGGACGCATATTTAAGGAGATATGGCCAATTTAAGTTTTTCATATAAAAAATTTGATTTTTTGAGGATTTTCATCAAAATTTTGATTTTTGAGGGGTGGTCACGAATTAAGGTCCTTTTGGCTCTAGGACGCATATTTAAGGAGATATGGCCAATTTAAGTTTTTCATATAAAAAATTTGATTTTTTGAGGATTTTCATCAAAATTTTGATTTTTGGGGCGTGGTCACGAATTAACCTCCTTTTGGCTCTAGGACGCATATTTAAGGAGATATGGCCAATTTAAGTTTTTCATATAAAAAATTTGATTTTTTGAGGATTTTCATCAAAATTTGGTTTTTGGTGGGGTGGTCATGAATTAAGGTCCTTTTGGCTCTAGGACGCATATTTAAGGAGATATGGCCAATTTAAGTTTTTCATATAAAAAATTTGATTTTTTGAGGTTTTTCATCAAAATTTTGATTTTTTGGGGGTGGTCATGAATTAAGGTCCTTTTGGCTCTAGGACGCATATTTAAGGAGATATTGCCAATTTAAGTTTTTCATATAAAAAATTTGATTTTTTGAGGATTTTCATCAAAATTTTGATTTTTGGGGGGTGGTCATGAATTAAGGTCCTTTTGGCTCTAGGACGCATATTTAAGGAGATATGGCCAATTTAAGTTTTTCATATAAAAAATTTGATTTTTTTAGGATTTTCATCAAAATTTAGATTTTTGGGGTTTGGTCACGAATTAACCTCCTTTTGGCTCTAGGACGCATATTTAAAGAGATATGGCCAATTTAAGTTTTTCATACAAAAAATTTGATTTTTTTAGGATTTTCATCAAAATTTAGATTTTTGGGGTTTGGTCACGAATTAACCTCCTTTTGGCTCTAGGACGCATATTTAAGGAGATATGGCCAATTTAAGTTTTTCATATAAAAAATTTGATTTTTTGAGGTTTTTCATCAAAATTTTGATTTTTGGGGCGTGGTCACGAATTAACCTCCTTTTGGCTCTAGGACGCATATTTAAGGAGATATGGCCAATTTAAGTTTTTCATATAAAAAATTTGATTTTTTTAGGATTTTCATCAAAATTTTGATTTTTGGGGTTTGGTTACGAATTAACCTCCTTTTGGCTCTAGAACGCATATTTAAGGAGATATGGCCAATTTAAGTTTTTCATATAAAAAATTTGATTTTTTGAGGATTTTCATCAAAATTTTGATTTTTGTGGGGTGGTCATGAATTAAGGTCCTTTTGGCTCTAGGACGCATATTTAAGGAGATATGGCCAATTTAAGTTTTTCATATAAAAAATTTGATTTTTTTTAGGATTCTCATCAAAATTTTGATTTTTGGGGTTTGGCACGAATTAACCTCCTTTTGGCTCTAGGACGCATATTTAAGGAGATATGGCCAATTTAAGTTTTTCATATAAAAAATTTGATTTTTTGAGGATTCTCATCAAAATTTTGATTTTTGAGGGGTGGTCACGAATTAAGGTCCTTTTGGCTCTAGGACGCATATTTAAGGAGATATGGCCAATTTAAGTTTTTCATATAAAAAATTTGATTTTTTTTAGGATTCTCATCAAAATTTTGATTTTTGGGGTTTGGTCACGAATTAACCTCCTTTTGGCTCTAGGACGCATATTTAAGGAGATATGGCCAATTTAAGTTTTTCATATAAAAAATTTGATTTTTTGAGGATTTTCATCAAAATTTTGATTTTTTGGGGGTGGTCACGAATTAACCTCCTTTTGGCTTTAGGACGCATATTTAAGGAGATATGGCCAATTTAAGTTTTTCATATAAAAAATTTGATTTTTTGAGGATTTTCATCAAAATTTGGTTTTTGGTGGGGTGGTCATGAATTAAGGTCCTTTTGGCTCTAGGACGCATATTTAAGGAGATATGGCCAATTTAAGTTTTTCATATAAAAAATTTGATTTTTTGAGGTTTTTCATCAAAATTTTGATTTTTTGGGGGTGGTCATGAATTAAGGTCCTTTTGGCTCTAGGACGCATATTTAAGGAGATATTGCCAATTTAAGTTTTTCATATAAAAAATTTGATTTTTTGAGGATTTTCATCAAAATTTTGATTTTTGGGGGGTGGTCATGAATTAAGGTCCTTTTGGCTCTAGGACGCATATTTAAGGAGATATGGCCAATTTAAGTTTTTCATATAAAAAATTTGATTTTTTTAGGATTTTCATCAAAATTTAGATTTTTGGGGTTTGGTCACGAATTAACCTCCTTTTGGCTCTAGGACGCATATTTAAAGAGATATGGCCAATTTAAGTTTTTCATACAAAAAATTTGATTTTTTTACGATTTTCATCAAAATTTAGATTTTTGGGGTTTGGTCACGAATTAACCTCCTTTTGGCTCTAGGACGCATATTTAAGGAGATATGGCCAATTTAAGTTTTTCATATAAAAAATTTGATTTTTTGAGGTTTTTCATCAAAATTTTGATTTTTGGGGCGTGGTCACGAATTAACCTCCTTTTGGCTCTAGGACGCATATTTAAGGAGATATGGCCAATTTAAGTTTTTCATATAAAAAATTTGATTTTTTTAGGATTTTCATCAAAATTTTGATTTTTGGGGTTTGGTTACGAATTAACCTCCTTTTGGCTCTAGAACGCATATTTAAGGAGATATGGCCAATTTAAGTTTTTCATATAAAAAATTTGATTTTTTGAGGATTTTCATCAAAATTTTGATTTTTGTGGGGTGGTCATGAATTAAGGTCCTTTTGGCTCTAGGACGCATATTTAAGGAGATATGGCCAATTTAAGTTTTTCATATAAAAAATTTGATTTTTTTTAGGATTCTCATCAAAATTTTGATTTTTGGGGTTTGGTCACGAATTAACCTCCTTTTGGCTCTAGGACGCATATTTAAGGAGATATGGCCAATTTAAGTTTTTCATATAAAAAATTTGATTTTTTGAGGATTTTCATCAAAATTTTGATTTTTGAGGGGTGGTCACGAATTAAGGTCCTTTTGGCTCTAGGACGCATATTTAAGGAGATATGGCCAATTTAAGTTTTTCATATAAAAAATTTGATTTTTTGAGGATTTTCATCAAAATTTTGATTTTTTGGGGGTGGTCATGAATTAAGGTCCTTTTGGCTCTAGGACGCATATTTAAGGAGATATGGCCAATTTAAGTTTTTCATATAAAAAATTTGATTTTTTGAGGATTTTCATCAAAATTTTGATTTTTGGGGCGTGGTCACGAATTAACCTCCTTTTGGCTCTAGGACGCATATTTAAGGAGATATGGCCAATTTAAGTTTTTCATATAAAAAATTTGATTTTTTGAGGATTTTCATCAAAATTTGGTTTTTGGTGGGGTGGTCATGAATTAAGGTCCTTTTGGCTCTAGGACGCATATTTAAGGAGATATGGCCAATTTAAGTTTTTCATATAAAAAATTTGATTTTTTGAGGATTTTCATCAAAATTTTGATTTTTGGGGGGTGGTCATGAATTAAGGTCCTTTTGGCTCTAGGACGCATATTTAAGGAGATATGGCCAATTTAAGTTTTTCATATAAAAAATTTGATTTTTTTAGGATTTTCATCAAAATTTAGATTTTTGGGGTTTGGTCACGAATTAACCTCCTTTTGGCTCTAGGACGCATATTTAAAGAGATATGGCCAATTTAAGTTTTTCATACAAAAAATTTGATTTTTTTAGGATTTTCATCAAAATTTAGATTTTTGGGGTTTGGTCACGAATTAACCTCCTTTTGGCTCTAGGACGCATATTTAAGGAGATATGGCCAATTTAAGTTTTTCATATAAAAAATTTGATTTTTTGAGGTTTTTCATCAAAATTTTGATTTTTGGGGCGTGGTCACGAATTAACCTCCTTTTGGCTCTAGGACGCATATTTAAGGAGATATGGCCAATTTAAGTTTTTCATATAAAAAATTTGATTTTTTTAGGATTTTCATCAAAATTTTGATTTTTGGGGTTTGGTTACGAATTAACCTCCTTTTGGCTCTAGAACGCATATTTAAGGAGATATGGCCAATTTAAGTTTTTCATATAAAAAATTTGATTTTTTGAGGATTTTCATCAAAATTTTGATTTTTGTGGGGTGGTCATGAATTAAGGTCCTTTTGGCTCTAGGACGCATATTTAAGGAGATATGGCCAATTTAAGTTTTTCATATAAAAAATTTGATTTTTTTTAGGATTCTCATCAAAATTTTGATTTTTGGGGTTTGGTCACGAATTAACCTCCTTTTGGCTCTAGGACGCATATTTAAGGAGATATGGCCAATTTAAGTTTTTCATATAAAAAATTTGATTTTTTGAGGATTTTCATCAAAATTTTGATTTTTGAGGGGTGGTCACGAATTAAGGTCCTTTTGGCTCTAGGACGCATATTTAAGGAGATATGGCCAATTTAAGTTTTTCATATAAAAAATTTGATTTTTTGAGGATTTTCATCAAAATTTTGATTTTTTGGGGGTGGTCATGAATTAAGGTCCTTTTGGCTCTAGGACGCATATTTAAGGAGATATGGCCAATTTAAGTTTTTCATATAAAAAATTTGATTTTTTGAGGATTTTCATCAAAATTTTGATTTTTGGGGTTTGCTCACGAATTAACCTCCTTTTGGCTCTAGGACGCATATTTAAGGAGGTATGGCCAATTTAAGTTTTTCATATAAAAAATTTGATTTTTTGAGGTTTTTCATCAAAATTTTGATTTTTGGGGCGTGGTCACGAATTAACCTCCTTTTGGCTCTAGGACGCATATTTAAGGAGATATGGCCAATTTAAGTTTTTCATATAAAAAATTTGATTTTTTGAGGATTTTCATCAAAATTTTGATTTTTGGGGGTTGGTCACGAATTAACCTCCTTTTGGCTCTAGGACGCATATTTAAGGAGATATGGCCAATTTAAGTTTTTCATATAAAAAATTTGATTTTTTGAGGATTTTCATCAAAATTTTGATTTTTGGGGGGTGGTCACGAATTAAGGTCCTTTTGGCTCTAGGACGCATATTTAAGGAGATATGGCCAATTTAAGTTTTTCATATAAAAAATTTGATTTTTTGAGGATTTTCATCAAAATTTTGATTTTTGGGGGGTGGTCATGAATTAAGGTCCTTTTGGCTCTAGGACGCATATTTAAGGAGATATGGCCAATTTAAGATTTTCATATAAAAAATTTGATTTTTTTAGGATTTTCATCAAAATTTTGATTTTTGGGGTTTGGTCACGAATTAACCTCCTTTTGGCTCTAGGACGCATATTTAAGGAGATATGGCCAATTTAAGTTTTTCATATAAAAAATTTGATTTTTTGAGGTTTTTCATCAAAATTTTGATTTTTGGGGCGTGGTCACGAATTAACCTCCTTTTGGCTCTAGGACGCATATTTAAGGAGATATGGCCAATTTAAGTTTTTCATATAAAAAATTTGATTTTTTGAGGATTTTCATCAAAATTTGGTTTTTGGTGGGGTGGTCATGAATTAAGGTCCTTTTGGCTCTAGGACGCATATTTAAGGAGATATGGCCAATTTAAGTTTTTCATATAAAAAATTTGATTTTTTTAGGATTTTCATCAAAATTTTGATTTTTTGGGGGTGGTCATGAATTAAGGTCCTTTTGGCTCTAGGACGCATATTTAAGAAGATATGGCCAATTTAAGTTTTTCATATAAAAAATTTGATTTTTTGAGGTTTTTCATCAAAATTTTGATTTTTGGGGCGTTGTCACGAATTAACCTCCTTTTGGCTCTAGGACGCATATTTAAGGAGATATGGCCAATTTAAGTTTTTCATATAAAAAATTTGATTTTTTGAGGATTTTCATCAAAATTTTGATTTTTGTGGGGTGGTCATGAATTAAGGTCCTTTTGGCTCTAGGACGCATATTTAAGGAGATATGGCCAATTTAAGTTTTTCATATAAAAAATTTGATTTTTTTTAGGATTCTCATCAAAATTTTGATTTTTGGGGTTTGGTCACGAATTAACCTCCTTTTGGCTCTAGGACGCATATTTAAGGAGATATGGCCAATTTAAGTTTTTCATATAAAAAATTTGATTTTTTGAGGATTTTCATCAAAATTTTGATTTTTGAGGGGTGGTCGCGAATTAAGGTCATTTTGGCTCTAGGACGCATATTTAAGGAGATATGGCCAATTTAAGTTTTTCATATAAAAAATTTGATTTTTTGAGGATTTTCATCAAAATTTTGATTTTTTGGGGGTGGTCATGAATTAAGGTCCTTTTGGCTCTAGGACGCATATTTAAGGAGATATGGCCAATTTAAGTTTTTCATATAAAAAATTTGATTTTTTGAGGATTTTCATCAAAATTTTGATTTTTGTGGGGTGGTCATGAATTAAGGTCCTTTTGGCTCTAGGACGCATATTTAAGGAGATATGGCCAATTTAAGTTTTTCATATAAAAAATTTGATTTTTTGAGGTTTTTCATCAAAATTTTGATTTTTGGGGCGTGGTCACGAATTAACCTCCTTTTGGCTCTAGGACGCATATTTAAGGAGATATGGCCAATTTAAGTTTTTCATATAAAAAATTTGATTTTTTGAGGATTTTCATCAAAATTTGGTTTTTGGTGGGGTGGTCATGAATTAAGGTCCTTTTGGCTCTAGGACGCATATTTAAGGAGATATGGCCAATTTAAGTTTTTCATATAAAAAATTTGATTTTTTGAGGTTTTTTATCAAAATTTTGATTTTGGTCATGAATTAACCTCCTTTTGGCTCTAGGACGCATATTTAAGGAGATATGGCCAATTTAAGTTTTTCATATAAAAAATTTGATTTTTTGAGGATTTTCATCAAAATTTTGATTTTTTGGGGGTGGTCATGAATTAAGGTCCTTTTGGCTCTAGGACGCATATTTAAGGAGATATTGCCAATTTAAGTTTTTCATATAAAAAATTTGATTTTTTGAGGATTTTCATCAAAATTTTGATTTTTGGGGGGTGGTCATGAATTAAGGTCCTTTTGGCTCTAGGACGCATATTTAAGGAGATATGGCCAATTTAAGTTTTTCATATAAAAAATTTGATTTTTTTAGGATTCTCATCAAAATTTTGATTTTTGGGGTTTGGTCATTTTGGCTCTAGGACGCATATTTAAGGAGATATGGCCAATTTAAGTTTTTCATATAAAAAAATTTGATTTTTTTAGGATTTTCATCAAAATTTTGATTTTTGGGGTTTGGTCACGAATTAACCCCCTTTTGGCTCTAGGACGCATATTTAAGGAGATATGGCCAATTTAAGTTTTTCATATAAAAAATTTGATTTTTTGACGTTTTTCATCAAAATTTTGATTTTTGGGGCGTGGTCACGAATTAACCTCCGTTTGGCTCTAGGACGCATATTTAAGGAGATATGGCCAATTTATGTTTTTCATATAAAAAATTTGATTTTTTGAGGATTTTCATCAAAATTTGGTTTTTGGTGGGGTGGTCATGAATTAAGGTCCTTTTGGCTCTAGGACGCATATTTAGGGAGTTATGGCCAATTTAAGTTTTTCATATAAAAAATTTGATTTTTTTAGGATTTTCATTTTTGGGGGTGGTCATGAATTAAGGTCCTTTTGGCTCTAGGACGCATATTTAAGAAGATATGGCCAATTTAAGTTTTTCATATAAAAAATTTGATTTTTTGAGGTTTTTCATCAAAATTTTGATTTTTGGGGCGTGGTCACGAATTAACCTCCTTTTGGCTCTAGGACGCATATTTAAGGAGATATGGCCAATTTAAGTTTTTCATATAAAAAATTTGATTTTTTTAGGATTTTCATCAAAATTTTGATTTTTTGGGGGTGGTCATGAATTAAGGTCCTTTTGGCTCTAGGACGCATATTTAAGGAGATATGGCCAATTTAAGTTTTTCATATAAAAAATTTGATTTTTTGAGGTTTTTCATCAAAATTTTGATTTTTGGGGCGTGGTCACGAATTAACCACCTTTTGGCTCTAGGACGCATATTTAAGGAGATATGGCCAATTTAAGTTTTTCATATAAAAAATTTGATTTTTTTAGGATTTTCATCAAAATTTTGATTTTTGGGGTTTGGTCACGAATTAACCTCCTTTTGGCTCTAGGACGCATATTTAAGGAGATATGGCCAATTTAAGTTTTTCATATAAAAAATTTGATTTTTTGAGGATTTTCATCAAAATTTGGTTTTTGGTGGGGTGGTCATGAATTAAGGTCCTTTTGGCTCTAGGACGCATATTTACGAAGATATGGCCAATTTAAGTTTTTCATATAAAAAATTTGATTTTTTGAGGTTTTTCATCAAAATTTTGATTTTTGGGGCGTGGTCACGAATTAACCTCCTTTTGGCTCTAGGACGCATATTTAAGGAGATATGGCCAATTTAAGTTTTTCATATAAAAAATTTGATTTTTTGAGGATTTTCATCAAAATTTTGATTTTTGTGGGATGGTCATGAATTAAGGTCCTTTTGGCTCTAGGACGCATATTTAAGGAGATATGGCCAATTTAAGTTTTTCATATAAAAAATTTGATTTTTTTTAGGATTCTCATCAAAATTTTGATTTTTGGGGTTTGGTCACGAATTAACCTCCTTTTGGCTCTAGGACGCATATTTAAGGAGATATGGCCAATTTAAGTTTTTCATATAAAAAATTTGATTTTTTGAGGATTTTCATCAAAATTTTGATTTTTGAGGGGTGGTCACGAATTAAGGTCCTTTTGGCTCTAAGACGCATATAAAAAATTTGATTTTTTGAGGTTTTTCATCAAAATTTTGATTTTTGGGGCGTGGTCACGAATTAACCTCCTTTTGGCTCTAGGACGCATATTTAAGGAGATATGGCCAATTTAAGTTTTTCATATAAAAAATTTGATTTTTTGAGGATTTTCATCAAAATTTTGATTTTTGTGGGGTGGTCATGAATTAAGGTCCTTTTGGCTCTAGGACGCATATTTAAGGAGATATGGCCAATTTAAGTTTTTCATATAAAAAATTTGATTTTTTTTAGGATTCTCATCAAAATTTTGATTTTTGGGGTTTGGTCACGAATTAACCTCCTTTTGGCTCTAGGACGCATATTTAAGGAGATATGGCCAATTTAAGTTTTTCATATAAAAAATTTGATTTTTTGAGGATTTTCATCAAAATTTTGATTTTTGAGAGGGTGGTCACGAATTAAGGTCCTTTTGGCTCTAGGACGCATATTTAAGGAGATATGGCCAATTTAAGTTTTTCATATAAAAAATTTGATTTTTTGAGGATTTTCATCAAAATTTTGATTTTTGGGGGGTGGTCATGAATTAAGGTCCTTTTGGCTCTAGGACGCATATTTAAGGAGATATGGCCAATTTAAGTTTTTCATATAAAAAATTTGATTTTTTTAGGATTTTCATCAAAATTTTGATTTTTGGGGTTTGGTCACGAATTAACCTCCTTTTGGCTCTAGGACGCATATTTAAGGAGATATGGCCAATTTAAGTTTTTCATATAAAAAATTTGATTTTTTTAGGATTTTCATCAAAATTTTGATTTTTGGGGTTTGGTCACGAATTAACCTCCTTTTGGCTCTAGGACGCATATTTAAGGAGATATGGCCAATTTAAGTTTTTCATATAAAAAATTTGATTTTTTTAGGTTTTTCATCAAAATTTTGATTTTTGGGGCGTGGTCACGAATTAACCTCCTTTTGGCTCTAGGACGCATATTTAAGGAGATATGGCCAATTTAAGTTTTTCATATAAAAAATTTGATTTTTTGAGGATTTTCATCAAAATTTTGATTTTTTGGGGGTGGTCATGAATTAAGGTCCTTTTGGCTCTAGGACGCATATTTAAGGAGATATGGCCAATTTAAGTTTTTCATATAAAAAATTTGATTTTTTGAGGATTTTCATCAAAATTTTGATTTTTGGGGCGTGGTCACGAATTAACCTCCTTTTGGCTCTAGGACGCATATTTAAGGAGATATGGCCAATTTAAGTTTTTCATATAAAAAATTTGATTTTTTGAGGTTTTTCATCAAAATTTTGATTTTTGGGGCGTGGTCACGAATTAACCTCCTTTTGGCTCTAGGACGCATATTTAAGGAGATATGGCCAATTTAAGTTTTTCATATAAAAAATTTGATTTTTTGAGGATTTTCATCAAAATTTGGTTTTTGGTGGGGTGGTCATGAATTAAGGTCCTTTTGGCTCTAGGACGCATATTTAAGGAGATATGGCCAATTTAAGTTTTTCATATAAAAAATTTGATTTTTTTAGGATTTTCATCAAAATTTTGATTTTTTGGGGGTGGTCATGAATTAAGGTCCTTTTGGCTCTAGGACGCATATTTAAGGAGATATGGCCAATTTAAGTTTTTCATATAAAAAATTTGATTTTTTGAGGATTTTCATCAAAATTTTGATTTTTGTGGGGTGGTCATGAATTAAGGTCCTTTTGGCTCTAGGACGCATATTTAAGGAGATATGGCCAATTTAAGTTTTTCATATAAAAAATTTGATTTTTTTAGGATTCTCATCAAAATTTTGATTTTTGGGGTTTGGTCATGAATTAACCTCCTTTTGGCTCTAGGACGCATATTTAAGGAGATATGGCCAATTTAAGTTTTTCATATAAAAAAATTTGATTTTTGTGAGGATTTTCATCCAAATTTTGATTTTTGGGGGGTGGTCACGAATTAAGGTCCTTTTGGCTCTAGGACGCATATTTAAGGAGATATGGTCAATTTAAGTTTTTCATATAAAAAATTTGATTTTTTTAGGATTTTCATCAAAATTTAGATTTTTGGGGTTTGGTCACGAATTAACCTCCTTTTGGCTCTAGGACGCATATTTAAGGAGATATGGCCAATTTAAGTTTTTCATACAAAAAATTTGATTTTTTTAGGATTTTCATCAAAATTTAGATTTTTGGGGTTTGGTCACGAATTAACCTCCTTTTGGCTCTAGGACGCATATTTAAGGAGATATGGCCAATTTAAGTTTTTCATATAAAAAATTTGATTTTTTGAGGTTTTTCATCAAAATTTTGATTTTTGGGGCGTGGTCATGAATTAAGGTCCTTTTGGCTCTAGGACGCATATTTAAGGAGATATGGCCAATTTAAGTTTTTCATATAAAAAATTTGATTTTTTGAGCATATTCATCAAAATTTTGATTTTTGGGGCGTGGTCGCGAATTAACCTCCTTTTGGCTCTAGGACGCATATTTAAGGAGATATGGCCAATTTAAGTTTTTCATATAAAAAATTTGATTTTTTGAGGTTTTTCATCAAAATTTTGATTTTTGGGGCGTGGTCACGAATTAACCTCCTTTTGGCTCTAGGACGCATATTTAAGGAGATATGGCCAATTTAAGTTTTTCATATAAAAAATTTGATTTTTTGAGGATTTTCATCAAAATTTGGTTTTTGGTGGGGTGGTCATGAATTAAGGTCCTTTTGGCTCTAGGACGCATATTTAAGGAGATATGGCCAATTTAAGTTTTTCATATAAAAAATTTGATTTTTTTAGGATTTTCATCAAAATTTTGATTTTTTGGGGGTGGTCATGAATTAAGGTCCTTTTGGCTCTAGGACGCATATTTAAGGAGATATGGCCAATTTAAGTTTTTCATATAAAAAATTTGATTTTTTGAGGATTTTCATCAAAATTTTGATTTTTGTGGGGTGGTCATGAATTAAGGTCCTTTTGGCTCTAGGACGCATATTTAAGGAGATATGGCCAATTTAAGTTTTTCATATAAAAAATTTGATTTTTTTAGGATTCTCATCAAAATTTTGATTTTTGGGGTTTGGTCATGAATTAACCTCCTTTTGGCTCTAGGACGCATATTTAAGGAGATATGGCCAATTTAAGTTTTTCATATAAAAAAATTTGATTTTTGTGAGGATTTTCATCCAAATTTTGATTTTTGGGGGGTGGTCACGAATTAAGGTCCTTTTGGCTCTAGGACGCATATTTAAGGAGATATGGTCAATTTAAGTTTTTCATATAAAAAATTTGATTTTTTTAGGATTTTCATCAAAATTTAGATTTTTGGGGTTTGGTCACGAATTAACCTCCTTTTGGCTCTAGGACGCATATTTAAGGAGATATGGCCAATTTAAGTTTTTCATACAAAAAATTTGATTTTTTTAGGATTTTCATCAAAATTTAGATTTTTGGGGTTTGGTCACGAATTAACCTCCTTTTGGCTCTAGGACGCATATTTAAGGAGATATGGCCAATTTAAGTTTTTCATATAAAAAATTTGATTTTTTGAGCATATTCATCAAAATTTTGATTTTTGGGGTTTGGTCATGAATTAACCTCCTTTTGGCTCTAGGACGCATATTTAAGGAGATATGGCCAATTTAAGTTTTTCATATAAAAAATTTGATTTTTTGAGGATTTTCATCAAAATTTTGATTTTTGGGGGTGGTCATGAATTAAGGTCCTTTTGGCTCTAGGACGCATATTTAAGGAGATATGGCCAATTTAAGTTTTTCATATAAAAAATTTGATTTTTTGAGGATTTTCATCAAAATTTTGATTTTTTGGGGGTGGTCATGAATTAAGGTCCTTTTGGCTCTAGGACGCATATTTAAGGAGATATTGCCAATTTAAGTTTTTCATATAAAAAATTTGATTTTTTGAGGATTTTCATCAAAATTTTGATTTTTGGGGGGTGGTCATGAATTAAGGTCCTTTTGGCTCTAGGACGCATATTTAAGGAGATATGGCCAATTTAAGTTTTTCATATAAAAAATTTGATTTTTTTAGGATTCTCATCAAAATTTTGATTTTTGGGGTTTGGTCATTTTGGCTCTAGGACGCATATTTAAGGAGATATGGCCAATTTAAGTTTTTCATATAAAAAAATTTGATTTTTTTAGGATTTTCATCAAAATTTTGATTTTTGGGGTTTGGTCACGAATTAACCCCCTTTTGGCTCTAGGACGCATATTTAAGGAGATATGGCCAATTTAAGTTTTTCATATAAAAAATTTGATTTTTTGACGTTTTTCATCAAAATTTTGATTTTTGGGGCGTGGTCACGAATTAACCTCCGTTTGGCTCTAGGACGCATATTTAAGGAGATATGGCCAATTTATGTTTTTCATATAAAAAATTTGATTTTTTGAGGATTTTCATCAAAATTTGGTTTTTGGTGGGGTGGTCATGAATTAAGGTCCTTTTGGCTCTAGGACGCATATTTAGGGAGTTATGGCCAATTTAAGTTTTTCATATAAAAAATTTGATTTTTTTAGGATTTTCATTTTTGGGGGTGGTCATGAATTAAGGTCCTTTTGGCTCTAGGACGCATATTTAAGAAGATATGGCCAATTTAAGTTTTTCATATAAAAAATTTGATTTTTTGAGGTTTTTCATCAAAATTTTGATTTTTGGGGCGTGGTCACGAATTAACCTCCTTTTGGCTCTAGGACGCATATTTAAGGAGATATGGCCAATTTAAGTTTTTCATATAAAAAATTTGATTTTTTTAGGATTTTCATCAAAATTTTGATTTTTTGGGGGTGGTCATGAATTAAGGTCCTTTTGGCTCTAGGACGCATATTTAAGGAGATATGGCCAATTTAAGTTTTTCATATAAAAAATTTGATTTTTTGAGGTTTTTCATCAAAATTTTGATTTTTGGGGCGTGGTCACGAATTAACCACCTTTTGGCTCTAGGACGCATATTTAAGGAGATATGGCCAATTTAAGTTTTTCATATAAAAAATTTGATTTTTTGAGGATTTTCATCAAAATTTTGATTTTTGGGGGGTGGTCATGAATTAAGGTCCTTTTGGCTCTAGGACGCATATTTAAGGAGATATGGCCAATTTAAGTTTTTCATATAAAAAATTTGATTTTTTGAGGATTTTCATCAAAATTTTGATTTTTGTGGGGTGGTCATGAATTAAGGTCCTTTTGGCTCTAGGACGCATATTTAAGGAGATATGGTCAATTTAAGTTTTTCATATAAAAAATTTGATTTTTTTAGGATTCTCATCAAAATTTTGATTTTTGGGGTTTGGTCACGAATTAACCTACTTTTGGCTCTAGGACGCATATTTAAGGAGATATGGCCAATTTAAGTTTTTCATATAAAAAATTTGACATTTTGAGGATTTTCATCAAAATTTTGATTTTTTGGGGGTGGTCATGAATTAAGGTCCTTTTGGCTCTAGGACGCATATTTAAGGAGTTATGGCCAATTTAAGTTTTTCATATAAAAAATTCGATTTTTTGAGGATTTTCATCAAAATTTTGATTTTTGGGGGGTGGTCATGAATTAAGGTCCTTTTGTCTCTAGGACGCATATTTAAGGAGATATGGCCAATTTAAGTTTTTCATATAAAAAATTTGATTTTTTAGGATTTTCATCAAAATTTTGATTTTTGGGGTTTGGTCACGAATTAACCTCCTTTTGGCTCTAGGACGCATATTTAAGGAGATATGGCCAATTTAAGTTTTTCATATAAAAAATTTGATTTTTTGAGGATTTTCATCAAAATTTTGATTTTTGGGGTTTGGTCACGAATTAACCTCCTTTTGGCTCTAGGACGCATATTTAAGGAGATATGGCCAATTTAAGTTTTTCATATAAAAAATTTGATTTTTTGAGGATTTTCATCAAAATTTTGATTTTTGGGGGGTGGTCATGAATTAAGGTCCTTTTGGCTCTAGGACGCATATTTAAGGAGATATGGCCAATTTAAGTTTTTCATATAAAAAATTTGATTTTTTTAGGATTTTCATCAAAATTTTGATTTTTGGGGTTTGGTCACGAATTAACCTCCTTTTGGCTCTAGGACGCATATTTAAGGAGATATGGCCAATTTAAGTTTTTCATATAAAAAATTTGATTTTTTGAGGATTTTCATCAAAATTTGGTTTTTGGTGGGGTGGTCATGAATTAAGGTCCTTTTGGCTCTAGGACGCATATTTACGAAGATATGGCCAATTTAAGTTTTTCATATAAAAAATTTGATTTTTTGAGGTTTTTCATCAAAATTTTGATTTTTGGGGCGTGGTCACGAATTAACCTCCTTTTGGCTCTAGGACGCATATTTAAGGAGATATGGCCAATTTAAGTTTTTCATATAAAAAATTTGATTTTTTGAGGATTTTCATCAAAATTTTGATTTTTGTGGGGTGGTCATGAATTAAGGTCCTTTTGGCTCTAGGACGCATATTTAAGGAGATATGGCCAATTTAAGTTTTTCATATAAAAAATTTGATTTTTTTTAGGATTCTCATCAAAATTTTGATTTTTGGGGTTTGGTCACGAATTAACCTCCTTTTGGCTCTAGGACGCATATTTAAGGAGATATGGCCAATTTAAGTTTTTCATATAAAAAATTTGATTTTTTGAGGATTTTCATCAAAATTTTGATTTTTGAGAGGGTGGTCACGAATTAAGGTCCTTTTGGCTCTAGGACGCATATTTAAGGAGATATGGCCAATTTAAGTTTTTCATATAAAAAATTTGATTTTTTGAGGATTTTCATCAAAATTTTGATTTTTGGGGGGTGGTCATGAATTAAGGTCCTTTTGGCTCTAGGACGCATATTTAAGGAGATATGGCCAATTTAAGTTTTTCATATAAAAAATTTGATTTTTTTAGGATTTTCATCAAAATTTTGATTTTTGGGGTTTGGTCACGAATTAACCTCCTTTTGGCTCTAGGACGCATATTTAAGGAGATATGGCCAATTTAAGTTTTTCATATAAAAAATTTGATTTTTTTAGGTTTTTCATCAAAATTTTGATTTTTGGGGCGTGGTCACGAATTAACCTCCTTTTGGCTCTAGGACGCATATTTAAGGAGATATGGCCAATTTAAGTTTTTCATATAAAAAATTTGATTTTTTGAGGATTTTCATCAAAATTTTGATTTTTTGGGGGTGGTCATGAATTAAGGTCCTTTTGGCTCTAGGACGCATATTTAAGGAGATATGGCCAATTTAAGTTTTTCATATAAAAAATTTGATTTTTTGAGGATTTTCATCAAAATTTTGATTTTTGGGGCGTGGTCACGAATTAACCTCCTTTTGGCTCTAGGACGCATATTTAAGGAGATATGGCCAATTTAAGTTTTTCATATAAAAAATTTGATTTTTTGAGGTTTTTCATCAAAATTTTGATTTTTGGGGCGTGGTCACGAATTAACCTCCTTTTGGCTCTAGGACGCATATTTAAGGAGATATGGCCAATTTAAGTTTTTCATATAAAAAATTTGATTTTTTGAGGATTTTCATCAAAATTTGGTTTTTGGTGGGGTGGTCATGAATTAAGGTCCTTTTGGCTCTAGGACGCATATTTAAGGAGATATGGCCAATTTAAGTTTTTCATATAAAAAATTTGATTTTTTTAGGATTTTCATCAAAATTTTGATTTTTTGGGGGTGGTCATGAATTAAGGTCCTTTTGGCTCTAGGACGCATATTTAAGGAGATATGGCCAATTTAAGTTTTTCATATAAAAAATTTGATTTTTTGAGGATTTTCATCAAAATTTTGATTTTTGTGGGGTGGTCATGAATTAAGGTCCTTTTGGCTCTAGGACGCATATTTAAGGAGATATGGCCAATTTAAGTTTTTCATATAAAAAATTTGATTTTTTTAGGATTCTCATCAAAATTTTGATTTTTGGGGTTTGGTCATGAATTAACCTCCTTTTGGCTCTAGGACGCATATTTAAGGAGATATGGCCAATTTAAGTTTTTCATATAAAAAAATTTGATTTTTGTGAGGATTTTCATCCAAATTTTGATTTTTGGGGGGTGGTCACGAATTAAGGTCCTTTTGGCTCTAGGACGCATATTTAAGGAGATATGGTCAATTTAAGTTTTTCATATAAAAAATTTGATTTTTTTAGGATTCTCATCAAAATTTTGATTTTTGGGGTTTGGTCACGAATTAACCTACTTTTGGCTCTAGGACGCATATTTAAGGAGATATGGCCAATTTAAGTTTTTCATATAAAAAATTTGACATTTTGAGGATTTTCATCAAAATTTTGTTTTTTGGGGGGTGGTCATGAATTAAGGTCCTTTTGTCTCTAGGACGCATATTTAAGGAGATATGGCCAATTTAAGTTTTTCATATAAAAAATTTGATTTTTTAGGATTTTCATCAAAATTTTGATTTTTGGGGTTTGGTCACGAATTAACCTCCTTTTGGCTCTAGGACGCATATTTAAGGAGATATGGCCAATTTAAGTTTTTCATATAAAAAATTTGATTTTTTGAGGATTTTCATCAAAATTTTGATTTTTGGGGTTTGGTCACGAATTAACCTCCTTTTGGCTCTAGGACGCATATTTAAGGAGATATGGCCAATTTAAGTTTTTCATATAAAAAATTTGATTTTTTGAGGATTTTCATCAAAATTTTGATTTTTGGGGGGTGGTCATGAATTAAGGTCCTTTTGGCTCTAGGACGCATATTTAAGGAGATATGGCCAATTTAAGTTTTTCATATAAAAAATTTGATTTTTTTAGGATTTTCATCAAAATTTTGATTTTTGGGGTTTGGTCACGAATTAACCTCCTTTTGGCTCTAGGACGCATATTTAAGGAGATATGGCCAATTTAAGTTTTTCATATAAAAAATTTGATTTTTTGAGGATTTTCATCAAAATTTGGTTTTTGGTGGGGTGGTCATGAATTAAGGTCCTTTTGGCTCTAGGACGCATATTTACGAAGATATGGCCAATTTAAGTTTTTCATATAAAAAATTTGATTTTTTGAGGTTTTTCATCAAAATTTTGATTTTTGGGGCGTGGTCACGAATTAACCTCCTTTTGGCTCTAGGACGCATATTTAAGGAGATATGGCCAATTTAAGTTTTTCATATAAAAAATTTGATTTTTTGAGGATTTTCATCAAAATTTTGATTTTTGTGGGGTGGTCATGAATTAAGGTCCTTTTGGCTCTAGGACGCATATTTAAGGAGATATGGCCAATTTAAGTTTTTCATATAAAAAATTTGATTTTTTTTAGGATTCTCATCAAAATTTTGATTTTTGGGGTTTGGTCACGAATTAACCTCCTTTTGGCTCTAGGACGCATATTTAAGGAGATATGGCCAATTTAAGTTTTTCATATAAAAAATTTGATTTTTTGAGGATTTTCATCAAAATTTTGATTTTTGAGAGGGTGGTCACGAATTAAGGTCCTTTTGGCTCTAGGACGCATATTTAAGGAGATATGGCCAATTTAAGTTTTTCATATAAAAAATTTGATTTTTTGAGGATTTTCATCAAAATTTTGATTTTTGGGGGGTGGTCATGAATTAAGGTCCTTTTGGCTCTAGGACGCATATTTAAGGAGATATGGCCAATTTAAGTTTTTCATATAAAAAATTTGATTTTTTTAGGATTTTCATCAAAATTTTGATTTTTGGGGTTTGGTCACGAATTAACCTCCTTTTGGCTCTAGGACGCATATTTAAGGAGATATGGCCAATTTAAGTTTTTCATATAAAAAATTTGATTTTTTTAGGTTTTTCATCAAAATTTTGATTTTTGGGGCGTGGTCACGAATTAACCTCCTTTTGGCTCTAGGACGCATATTTAAGGAGATATGGCCAATTTAAGTTTTTCATATAAAAAATTTGATTTTTTGAGGATTTTCATCAAAATTTTGATTTTTTGGGGGTGGTCATGAATTAAGGTCCTTTTGGCTCTAGGACGCATATTTAAGGAGATATGGCCAATTTAAGTTTTTCATATAAAAAATTTGATTTTTTTAAGATTTTCATCAAAATTTTGATTTTTGGGGTTTGGTCACGAATTAACCTCCTTTTGGCTCTAGGACGCATATTTAAGGAGATATGGCCAATTTAAGTTTTTCATATAAAAAATTTGATTTTTTGAGGTTTTTCATCAAAATTTTGATTTTTGGGGCGTGGTCACGAATTAACCTCCTTTTGGCTCTAGGACGCATATTTAAGGAGATATGGCCAATTTAAGTTTTTCATATAAAAAATTTGATTTTTTGAGGATTTTCATCAAAATTTGGTTTTTGGTGGGGTGGTCATGAATTAAGGTCCTTTTGGCTCTAGGACGCATATTTAAGGAGATATGGCCAATTTAAGTTTTTCATATAAAAAATTTGATTTTTTTAGGATTTTCATCAAAATTTTGATTTTTTGGGGGTGGTCATGAATTAAGGTCCTTTTGGCTCTAGGACGCATATTTAAGGAGATATGGCCAATTTAAGTTTTTCATATAAAAAATTTGATTTTTTGAGGATTTTCATCAAAATTTTGATTTTTGTGGGGTGGTCATGAATTAAGGTCCTTTTGGCTCTAGGACGCATATTTAAGGAGATATGGCCAATTTAAGTTTTTCATATAAAAAATTTGATTTTTTTAGGATTCTCATCAAAATTTTGATTTTTGGGGTTTGGTCATGAATTAACCTCCTTTTGGCTCTAGGACGCATATTTAAGGAGATATGGCCAATTTAAGTTTTTCATATAAAAAAATTTGATTTTTGTGAGGATTTTCATCCAAATTTTGATTTTTGGGGGGTGGTCACGAATTAAGGTCCTTTTGGCTCTAGGACGCATATTTAAGGAGATATGGTCAATTTAAGTTTTTCATATAAAAAATTTGATTTTTTGAGGATTTTCATCAAAATTTAGATTTTTGGGGTTTGGTCACGAATTAACCTCCTTTTGGCTCTAGGACGCATATTTAAGGAGATATGGCCAATTTAAGTTTTTCATATAAAAAATTTGATTTTTTGAGGTTTTTCATCAAAATTTTGATTTTTGGGGCGTGGTCACGAATTAACCTCCTTTTGGCTCTAGGACGCATATTTAAGGAGATATGGCCAATTTAAGTTTTTCATATAAAAAATTTGATTTTTTGAGGATTTTCATCAAAATTTGGTTTTTGGTGGGGTGGTCATGAATTAAGGTCCTTTTGGCTCTAGGACGCATATTTAAGGAGATATGGCCAATTTAAGTTTTTCATATAAAAAATTTGATTTTTTTAGGATTTTCATCAAAATTTTGATTTTTTGGGGGTGGTCATGAATTAAGGTCCTTTTGGCTCTAGGACGCATATTTAAGGAGATATGGCCAATTTAAGTTTTTCATATAAAAAATTTGATTTTTTGAGGATTTTCATCAAAATTTTGATTTTTGTGGGGTGGTCATGAATTAAGGTCCTTTTGGCTCTAGGACGCATATTTAAGGAGATATGGCCAATTTAAGTTTTTCATATAAAAAAATTTGATTTTTGTGAGGATTTTCATCCAAATTTTGATTTTTGGGGGGTGGTCACGAATTAAGGTCCTTTTGGCTCTAGGACGCATATTTAAGGAGATATGGTCAATTTAAGTTTTTCATATAAAAAATTTGATTTTTTTAGGATTTTCATCAAAATTTAGATTTTTGGGGTTTGGTCACGAATTAACCTCCTTTTGGCTCTAGGACGCATATTTAAGGAGATATGGCCAATTTAAGTTTTTCATACAAAAAATTTGATTTTTTTAGGATTTTCATCAAAATTTAGATTTTTGGGGTTTGGTCACGAATTAACCTCCTTTTGGCTCTAGGACGCATATTTAAGGAGATATGGCCAATTTAAGTTTTTCATATAAAAAATTTGATTTTTTGAGGTTTTTCATCAAAATTTTGATTTTTGGGGCGTGGTCATGAATTAAGGTCCTTTTGGCTCTAGGACGCATATTTAAGGAGATATGGCCAATTTAAGTTTTTCATATAAAAAATTTGATTTTTTTAGGATTTTCATCAAAATTTTGATTTTTGGGGTTTGGTCACGAATTAACCTCCTTTTGGCTTTAGGACGCATATTTAAGGAGATATGGCCAATTTAAGTTTTTCATATAAAAAATTTGATTTTTTGAGGATTTTCATCAAAATTTGGTTTTTGGTGGGGTGGTCATGAATTAAGGTCCTTTTGGCTCTAGGACGCATATTTAAGGAGATATGGCCAATTTAAGTTTTTCATATAAAAAATTTGATTTTTTTAGGATTTTCATCAAAATTTTGATTTTTTGGGGGTGGTCATGAATTAAGGTCCTTTTGGCTCTAGGACGCATATTTAAGGAGATATGGCCAATTTAAGTTTTTCATATAAAAAATTTGATTTTTTTAGGATTTTCATCAAAATTTTGATTTTTTTGGGGGTGGTCATGAATTAAGGTCCTTTTGGCTCTAGGACGCATATTTAAGGAGATATGGCCAATTTAAGTATATGGCCAATTTAAGTTTTTCATATAAAAAATTTGATTTTTTGAGGTTTTTCATCAAAATTTTGATTTTTGGGGCGTGGTCACGAATTAACCTCCTTTTGGCTCTAGGACGCATATTTAAGGAGATATGGCCAATTTAAGTTTTTCATATAAAAAATTTGATTTTTTGAGGATTTTCATCAAAATTTGGTTTTTGGTGGGGTGGTCATGAATTAAGGTCCTTTTGGCTCTAGGACGCATATTTAAGGAGATATGGCCAATTTAAGTTTTTCATATAAAAAATTTGATTTTTTGAGGATTTTCATCAAAATTTTGATTTTTTGGGGGTGGTCATGAATTAAGGTCCTTTTGGCTCTAGGACGCATATTTAAGGAGATATGGCCAATTTAAGTTTTTCATATAAAAAATTTGATTTTTTGAGGATTTTCATCAAAATTTTGATTTTTGTGGGGTGGTCATGAATTAAGGTCCTTTTGGCTCTAGGACGCATATTTAAGGAGATATGGCCAATTTAAGTTTTTCATATAAAAAATTTGATTTTTTTAGGATTCTCATCAAAATTTTGATTTTTGGGGTTTGGTCATGAATTAACCTCCTTTTGGCTCTAGGACGCATATTTAAGGAGATATGGCCAATTTAAGTTTTTCATATAAAAAAATTTGATTTTTGTGAGGATTTTCATCCAAATTTTGATTTTTGGGGGGTGGTCACGAATTAAGGTCCTTTTGGCTCTAGGACGCATATTTAAGGAGATATGGTCAATTTAAGTTTTTCATATAAAAAATTTGATTTTTTTAGGATTTTCATCAAAATTTAGATTTTTGGGGTTTGGTCACGAATTAACCTCCTTTTGGCTCTAGGACGCATATTTAAGGAGATATGGCCAATTTAAGTTTTTCATACAAAAAATTTGATTTTTTTAGGATTTTCATCAAAATTTAGATTTTTGGGGTTTGGTCACGAATTAACCTCCTTTTGGCTCTAGGACGCATATTTAAGGAGATATGGCCAATTTAAGTTTTTCATATAAAAAATTTGATTTTTTGAGGTTTTTCATCAAAATTTTGATTTTTGGGGCGTGGTCATGAATTAAGGTCCTTTTGGCTCTAGGACGCATATTTAAGGAGATATGGCCAATTTAAGTTTTTCATATAAAAAATTTGATTTTTTTAGGATTTTCATCAAAATTTTGATTTTTGGGGTTTGGTCACGAATTAACCTCCTTTTGGCTTTAGGACGCATATTTAAGGAGATATGGCCAATTTAAGTTTTTCATATAAAAAATTTGATTTTTTGAGGATTTTCATCAAAATTTGGTTTTTGGTGGGGTGGTCATGAATTAAGGTCCTTTTGGCTCTAGGACGCATATTTAAGGAGATATGGCCAATTTAAGTTTTTCATATAAAAAATTTGATTTTTTTAGGATTTTCATCAAAATTTTGATTTTTTGGGGGTGGTCATGAATTAAGGTCCTTTTGGCTCTAGGACGCATATTTAAGGAGATATGGCCAATTTAAGTTTTTCATATAAAAAATTTGATTTTTTTAGGATTTTCATCAAAATTTTGATTTTTTTGGGGGTGGTCATGAATTAAGGTCCTTTTGGCTCTAGGACGCATATTTAAGGAGATATGGCCAATTTAAGTTTTTCATATAAAAAAATTTGATTTTTTGAGGATTTTCATCCAAATTTTGATTTTTGGGGGGTGGTCACGAATTAAGGTCCTTTTGGCTCTAGGACGCATATTTAAGGAGATATGACCAATTTAAGTTTTTCATATAAAAAATTTGATTTTTTGAGGATTTTCATCAAAATTTTGATTTTTTGGGGGTGGTCACAAATTGAGGTCCTTTTAGCTCTAGGACGCATATTTAAGGAGATATGGCCAATTTAAGTTTTTCATATAAAAAATTTGATTTTTTGAGGATTTTCATCAAAATTTTGATTTTTGGGGGGTGGTCATGAATTAAGGTCCTTTTGGCTCTAGGACGCATATTTAAGGAGATATGGCCAATTTAAGATTTTCATATAAAAAATTTGATTTTTTTAGGATTTTCATCAAAATTTTGATTTTTGGGGTTTGGTCACGAATTAACCTCCTTTTGGCTCTAGGACGCATATTTAAGGAGATATGGCCAATTTAAGTTTTTCATATAAAAAATTTGATTTTTTGAGGTTTTTCATCAAAATTTTGATTTTTGGGGCGTGGTCACGAATTAACCTCCTTTTGGCTCTAGGACGCATATTTAAGGAGATATGGCCAATTTAAGTTTTTCATATAAAAAATTTGATTTTTTGAGGATTTTCATCAAAATTTGGTTTTTGGTGGGGTGGTCATGAATTAAGGTCCTTTTGGCTCTAGGACGCATATTTAAGGAGATATGGCCAATTTAAGTTTTTCATATAAAAAATTTGATTTTTTTAGGATTTTCATCAAAATTTTGATTTTTTGGGGGTGGTCATGAATTAAGGTCCTTTTGGCTCTAGGACGCATATTTAAGAAGATATGGCCAATTTAAGTTTTTCATATAAAAAATTTGATTTTTTGAGGTTTTTCATCAAAATTTTGATTTTTGGGGCGTGGTCACGAATTAACCTCCTTTTGGCTCTAGGACGCATATTTAAGGAGATATGGCCAATTTAAGTTTTTCATATAAAAAATTTGATTTTTTGAGGATTTTCATCAAAATTTTGATTTTTGTGGGTTGGTCATGAATTAAGGTCCTTTTGGCTCTAGGACGCATATTTAAGGAGATATGGCCAATTTAAGTTTTTCATATAAAAAATTTGATTTTTTTTAGGATTCTCATCAAAATTTTGATTTTTGGGGTTTGGTCACGAATTAACCTCCTTTTGGCTCTAGGACGCATATTTAAGGAGATATGGCCAATTTAAGTTTTTCATATAAAAAATTTGATTTTTTGAGGATTTTCATCAAAATTTTGATTTTTTGGGGGTGGTCATGAATTAAGGTCCTTTTGGCTCTAGGACGCATATTTAAGGAGATATGGCCAATTTAAGTTTTTCATATAAAAAATTTGATTTTTTGAGCATATTCATCAAAATTTTGATTTTTGGGGCGTGGTCGCGAATTAACCTCCTTTTGGCTCTAGGACGCATATTTAAGGAGATATGGCCAATTTAAGTTTTTCATATAAAAAATTTGATTTTTTGAGGATTTTCATCAAAATTTTGATTTTTGAGGGGTGGTCACGAATTAAGGTCATTTTGGCTCTAGGACGCATATTTAAGGAGATATGGCCAATTTAAGTTTTTCATATAAAAAATTTGATTTTTTGAGGATTTTCATCAAAATTTTGATTTTTTGGGGGTGGTCATGAATTAAGGTCCTTTTGGCTCTAGGACGCATATTTAAGGAGATATGGCCAATTTAAGTTTTTCATATAAAAAATTTGATTTTTTGAGCATATTCATCAAAATTTTGATTTTTGGGGCGTGGTCATGAATTAAGGTCCTTTTGGCTCTAGGACGCATATTTAAGGAGATATGGCCAATTTAAGTTTTTCATATAAAAAATTTGATTTTTTGAGGATTTTCATCAAAATTTTGATTTTTTGGGGGTGGTCATGAATTAAGGTCCTTTTGGCTCTAGGACGCATATTTAAGGAGATATGGCCAATTTAAGTTTTTCATATAAAAAATTTGATTTTTTGAGGATTTTCATCAAAATTTTGATTTTTTGGGGGTGGTCACAAATTGAGGTCCTTTTAGCTCTAGGACGCATATTTAAGGAGATATGGCCAATTTAAGTTTTTCATATAAAAAATTTGATTTTTTGAGGATTTTCATCAAAATTTTGATTTTTGGGGGGTGGTCATGAATTAAGGTCCTTTTGGCTCTAGGACGCATATTTAAGGAGATATGGCCAATTTAAGTTTTTCATATAAAAAATTTGATTTTTTTAGGATTCTCATCAAAATTTTGATTTTTGGGGTTTGGTCACGAATTAACCTACTTTTGGCTCTAGGACGCATATTTAAGGAGATATGGCCAATTTAAGTTTTTCATATAAAAAATTTGACTTTTTGAGGATTTTCATCAAAATTTTGATTTTTTGGGGGTGGTCATGAATTAAGGTCCTTTTGGCTCTAGGACGCATATTTAAGGAGTTATGGCCAATTTAAGTTTTTCATATAAAAAATTCGATTTTTTGAGGATTTTCATCAAAATTTTGATTTTTTGGGGGTGGTCATGAATTAAGGTCCTTTTGTCTCTAGGACGCATATTTAAGGAGATATGGCCAATTTAAGTTTTTCATATAAAAAATTTGATTTTTTAGGATTTTCATCAAAATTTTGATTTTTGGGGTTTGGTCACGAATTAACCTCCTTTTGGCTCTAGGACGCATATTTAAGGAGATATGGCCAATTTAAGTTTTTCATATAAAAAATTTGATTTTTTTAGGATTTTCATCAAAATTTTGATTTTTGGGGTTTGGTCACGAATTAACCTCCTTTTGGCTCTAGGACGCATATTTAAGGAGATATGGCCAATTTAAGTTTTTCATATAAAAAATTTGATTTTTTGAGGATTTTCATCAAAATTTTGATTTTTGGGGGGTGGTCATGAATTAAGGTCCTTTTGGCTCTAGGACGCATATTTAAGGAGATATGGCCAATTTAAGTTTTTCATATAAAAAATTTGATTTTTTTAGGATTTTCATCAAAATTTTGATTTTTGGGGTTTGGTCACGAATTAACCTCCTTTTGGCTCTAGGACGCATATTTAAGGAGATATGGCCAATTTAAGTTTTTCATATAAAAAAATTGATTTTTTGAGGATTTTCATCAAAATTTGGTTTTTGGTGGGGTGGTCATGAATTAAGGTCCTTTTGGCTCTAGGACGCATATTTACGAAGATATGGCCAATTTAAGTTTTTCATATAAAAAATTTGATTTTTTGAGGTTTTTCATCAAAATTTTGATTTTTGGGGCGTGGTCACGAATTAACCTCCTTTTGGCTCTAGGACGCATATTTAAGGAGATATGGCCAATTTAAGTTTTTCATATAAAAAATTTGATTTTTTGAGGATTTTCATCAAAATTTTGATTTTTGTGGGATGGTCATGAATTAAGGTCCTTTTGGCTCTAGGACGCATATTTAAGGAGATATGGCCAATTTAAGTTTTTCATATAAAAAATTTGATTTTTTTTAGGATTCTCATCAAAATTTTGATTTTTGGGGTTTGGTCACGAATTAACCTCCTTTTGGCTCTAGGACGCATATTTAAGGAGATATGGCCAATTTAAGTTTTTCATATAAAAAATTTGATTTTTTGAGGATTTTCATCAAAATTTTGATTTTTGAGGGGTGGTCACGAATTAAGGTCCTTTTGGCTCTAGGACGCATATAAAAAATTTGATTTTTTGAGGTTTTTCATCAAAATTTTGATTTTTGGGGCGTGGTCACGAATTAACCTCCTTTTGGCTCTAGGACGCATATTTAAGGAGATATGGCCAATTTAAGTTTTTCATATAAAAAATTTGATTTTTTGAGGATTTTCATCAAAATTTTGATTTTTGTGGGGTGGTCATGAGTTAAGGTCCTTTTGGCTCTAGGACGCATATTTAAGGAGATATGGCCAATTTAAGTTTTTCATATAAAAAATTTGATTTTTTTTAGGATTCTCATCAAAATTTTGATTTTTGGGGTTTGGTCACGAATTAACCTCCTTTTGGCTCTAGGACGCATATTTAAAGAGATATGGCCAATTTAAGTTTTTCATATAAAAAATTTGATTTTTTGAGGATTTTCATCAAAATTTTGCTTTTTGAGAGGGTGGTCACGAATTAAGGTCCTTTTGGCTCTAGGACGCATATTTAAGGAGATATGGCCAATTTAAGTTTTTCATATAAAAAATTTGATTTTTTGAGGATTTTCATCAAAATTTTGATTTTTTGGGGGTGGTCATGAATTAAGGTCCTTTTGGCTCTAGGACGCATATTTAAGGAGATATGGCCAATTTAAGTTTTTCATATAAAAAATTTGATTTTTTGAGGATTTTCATCAAAATTTTGATTTTTGGGGGGTGGTCATGAATTAAGGTCCTTTTGGCTCTAGGACGCATATTTAAGGAGATATGGCCAATTTAAGTTTTTCATATAAAAAATTTGATTTTTTTAGGATTTTCATCAAAATTTTGATTTTTGGGGTTTGGTCACGAATTAACCTCCTTTTGGCTCTAGGACGCATATTTAAGGAGATATGGCCAATTTAAGTTTTTCATATAAAAAATTTGATTTTTTTAGGATTTTCATCAAAATTTTGATTTTTGGGGTTTGGTCACGAATTAACCTCCTTTTGGCTCTAGGACGCATATTTAAGGAGATATGGCCAATTTAAGTTTTTCATATAAAAAATTTGATTTTTTGAGGATTTTCATCAAAATTTGGTTTTTGGTGGGGTGGTCATGAATTAAGGTCCTTTTGGCTCTAGGACGCATATTTAAGGAGATATGGCAAATTTAAGTTTTTCATATAAAAAATTTGATTTTTTTAGGATTTTCATCAAAATTTTGATTTTTCGGGGGTGGTCATGAATTAAGGTCCTTTTGGCTCTAGGACGCATATTTAAGAAGATATGGCCAATTTAAGTTTTTCATATAAAAAATTTGATTTTTTGAGGTTTTTCATCAAAATTTTGATTTTTGGGGCGTGGTCACGAATTAACCTCCTTTTGGCTCTAGGACGCATATTTAAGGAGATATGGCCAATTTAAGTTTTTCATATAAAAAATTTGATTTTTTGAGGATTTTCATCAAAATTTTGATTTTTGGGGCGTGGTCACGAATTAACCACCTTTTGGCTCTAGGACGCATATTTAAGGAGATATGGCCAATTTAAGTCTTTCATATAAAAAATTTGATTTTTTGAGGATTTTCATCAAAATTTAGATTTTTGGGGTTTGGTCACGAATTAACCTCCTTTTAGCTCTAGGACGCATATTTAAGGAGATATGGCCAATTTAAGTTTTTCATATAAAAAATTTGATTTTTTTAGGATTTTCATCAAAATTTTGATTTTTGGGGTTTGGTCACGAATTAACCTCCTTTTGGCTCTAGGACGCATATTTAAGGAGATATGGCCAATTTAAGTTTTTCATATAAAAAATTTGATTTTTTGAGGATTTTCATCAAAATTTTGATTTTTTGGGGGTGGTCATGAATTAAGGTCCTTTTGGCTCTAGGACGCATATTTAAGGAGATATGGCCAATTTAAGTTTTTCATATAAAAAATTTGATTTTTTGAGGATTTTCATCAAAATTTTGATTTTTTGGGGGTGGTCATGAATTAAGGTCCTTTTGGCTCTAGGACGCATATTTAAGGAGATATGGCCAATTTAAGTTTTTCATATAAAAAATTTGATTTTTTAGGATTTTCATCAAAATTTTGATTTTTCGGGGGTGGTCATGAATTAAGGTCCTTTTGGCTCTAGGACGCATATTTAAGAAGATATGGCCAATTTAAGTTTTTCATATAAAAAATTTGATTTTTTGAGGTTTTTCATCAAAATTTTGATTTTTGGGGCGTGGTCACGAATTAACCTCCTTTTGGCTCTAGGACGCATATTTAAGGAGATATGGCCAATTTAAGTTTTTCATATAAAAAATTTGATTTTTTGAGGATTTTCATATTTAAGGAGATATGGCCAATTTAAGTTTTTCATATAAAAAATTTGATTTTTTGAGGATTTTCATCAAAATTTTGATTTTTGGGGGGTGGTCATGAATTAAGGTCCTTTTGGCTCTAGGACGCATATTTAAGGAGATATGGCCAATTTAAGTTTTTCATATAAAAAATTTGATTTTTTTAAGATTTTCATCAAAATTTTGATTTTTGGGGTTTGGTCACGAATTAACCTCCTTTTGGCTCTAGGACGCATATTTAAGGAGATATGGCCAATTTAAGTTTTTCATATAAAAAATTTGATTTTTTTAGGATTTTCATCAAAATTTTGATTTTTTGGGGGTGGTCATGATTTAAGGTCCTTTTGGCTCTAGGACGCATATTTAAGGAGATATGGCCAATTTAAGTTTTTCATATAAAAAATTTGATTTTTTGAGGTTTTTCATCAAAATGTTGATTTTTGGGGCGTGGTCACGAATTAACCACCTTTTGGCTCTAGGACGCATATTTAAGGAGATATGGCCAATTTAAGTCTTTCATATAAAAAATTTTATTTTTTGAGGATTTTCATCAAAATTTTGATTTTTTGGGGGTGGTCATGAATTAAGGTCCTTTTGGCTCTAGGACGCATATTTAAGGAGTTATGGCCAATTTAAGTTTTTCATATAAAAAATTCGATTTTTTGAGGATTTTCATCAAAATTTTGATTTTTGGGGTTTGGTCACGAATTAACCTCCTTTTGGCTCTAGGACGCATATTTAAGGACATATGGCCAATTTAAGTTTTTCATATAAAAAATTTGATTTTTTGAGGATTTTCATCAAAATTTGGTTTTTGGTGGGGTGGTCATGAATTAAGGTCCTTTTGGCTCTAGGACGCATATTTAAGGAGATATGGCCAATTTAAGTTTTTCATATAAAAAATTTGATTTTTTAGGATTTTCATCAAAATTTTGATTTTTCGGGGGTGGTCATGAATTAAGGTCCTTTTGGCTCTAGGACGCATATTTAAGAAGATATGGCCAATTTAAGTTTTTCATATAAAAAATTTGATTTTTTGAGGTTTTTCATCAAAATTTTGATTTTTGGGGCGTGGTCACGAATTAACCTCCTTTTGGCTCTAGGACGCATATTTAAGGAGATATGGCCAATTTAAGTTTTTCATATAAAAAATTTGATTTTTTGAGGATTTTCATCAAAATTTTGATTTTTGAGGGGTGGTCACGAATTAACCTCCTTTTGGCTCTAGGACGCATATTTAAGGAGATATGGCCAATTTAAGTTTTTCATATAAAAAATTTGATTTTTTTAGGATTTTCATCAAAATTTAGATTTTTGGGGTTTGGTCACGAATTAACCTCCTTTTGGCTCTAGGACGCATATTTAAGGAGATATGGCCAATTTAAGTTTTTCATATAAAAAATTTGATTTTTTGAGGATTTTCATCAAAATTTTGATTTTTGTGGGGTGGTCATGAATTAAGGTCCTTTTGGCTCTAGGACGCATATTTAAGGAGATATGGCCAATTTAAGTCTTTCATATAAAAAATTTGATTTTTTGAGGATTTTCATCCAAATTTTGATTTTTGGGGGGTGGTCATGAATTAAGGTCCTTTTGGCTCTAGGACGCATATTTAAGGAGATATGGCCAATTTAAGTTTTTCATATAAAAAATTTGATTTTTTTAGGATTTTCATCAAAATTTTGATTTTTGGGGTTTGGTCACGAATTAACCTCCTTTTGGCTCTAGGACGCATATTTAAGGAGATATGGCCAATTTAAGTTTTTCATATAAAAAATTTGATTTTTTGAGGATTTTCATCAAAATTTTGATTTTTTGGGGGTGGTCATGAATTAAGGTCCTTTTGGCTCTAGGACGCATATTTAAGGAGATATGGCCAATTTAAGTTTTTCATATAAAAAATTTGATTTTTTTAGGATTTTCATCAAAATTTTGATTTTTGGGGTTTGGTCACGAATTAACCTCCTTTTGGCTCTAGGACGCATATTTAAGGAGATATGGCCAATTTAAGTTTTTCATATAAAAAATTTGATTTTTTGAGGATTTTCATCAAAATTTTGATTTTTGTGGGGTGGTCATGAATTAAGGTCCTTTTGGCTCTAGGACGCATATTTAAGGAGATATGGCCAATTTAAGTCTTTCATATAAAAAATTTGATTTTTTGAGGATTTTCATCCAAATTTTGATTTTTGGGGGGTGGTCATGAATTAAGGTCCTTTTGGCTCTAGGACGCATATTTAAGGAGATATGGCCAATTTAAGTTTTTCATATAAAAAATTTGATTTTTTTAGGATTTTCATCAAAATTTTGATTTTTCGGGGGTGGTCATGAATTAAGGTCCTTTTGGCTCTAGGACGCATATTTAAGAAGATATGGCCAATTTAAGTTTTTCATATAAAAAATTTGATTTTTTGAGGTTTTTCATCAAAATTTTGATTTTTGGGGCGTGGTCACGAATTAACCTCCTTTTGGCTCTAGGACGCATATTTAAGGAGATATGGCCAATTTAAGTTTTTCATATAAAAAATTTGATTTTTTGAGGATTTTCATCAAAATTTTGATTTTTGTGGGATGGTCATGAATTAAGGTCCTTTTGGCTCTAGGACGCATATTTAAGGAGATATGGCCAATTTAAGTTTTTCATATAAAAAATTTGATTTTTTGAGGATTTTCATCAAAATTTTGATTTTTGAGGGGTGGTCACGAATTAACCTCCTTTTGGCTCTAGGACGCATATTTAAGGAGATATGGCCAATTTAAGTTTTTCATATAAAAAATTTGATTTTTTTAGGATTTTCATCAAAATTTAGATTTTTGGGGTTTGGTCACGAATTAACCTCCTTTTGGCTCTAGGACGCATATTTAAGGAGATATGGCCAATTTAAGTTTTTCATATAAAAAATTTGATTTTTTGAGGATTTTCATCAAAATTTTGATTTTTGAGGGGTGGTCACGAATTAACCTCCTTTTGGCTCTAGGACGCATATTTAAGGAGATATGGCCAATTTAAGTTTTTCATATAAAAAATTTGATTTTTTTAGGATTTTCATCAAAATTTAGATTTTTTGGGTTTGGTCACGAATTAACCTCCTTTTGGCTCTAGGACGCATATTTAAGGAGATATGGCCAATTTAAGTTTTTCATATAAAAAATTTGATTTTTTGAGGATTTTCATCAAAATTTTGATTTTTGGGGGGTGGTCATGAATTAAGGTCCTTTTGGCTCTAGGACGCATATTTAAGGAGATATGGCCAATTTAAGTTTTTCATATAAAAAATTTGATTTTTTGAGGTTTTTCATCAAAATTTTGATTTTTGGGGCGTGGTCACGAATTAACCTCCTTTTGGCTCTAGGACGCATATTTAAGGAGATATGGCCAATTTAAGTTTTTCATATAAAAAATTTGATTTTTTGAGGATTTTCATCAAAATTTTGATTTTTGGGGGGTGGTCATGAATTAAGGTCCTTTTAGCTCTAGGACGCATATTTAAGGAGATATGGCCAATTTAAGTTTTTCATATAAAAAATTAGATTTTTTGAGGATTTTCATCAAAATTTTGATTTTTGGGGGGTGGTCATGAATTAAGGTCCTTTTGGCTCTAGGACGCATATTTAAGGAGATATGGCCAATTTAAGTTTTTCATATAAAAAATTTGATTTTTTTAAGATTTTCATCAAAATTTTGATTTTTGGGGTTTGGTCATGAATTAAGGTCCTTTTGGCTCTAGGACGCATATTTAAGGAGATATGGCCAATTTAAGTTTTTCATATAAAAAATTTGATTTTTTGAGGTTTTTCATCAAAATTTTGATTTTTGGGGGGTGGTCATGAATTAAGGTCCTTTTGGCTCTAGGACGCATATTTAAGGAGATATGGCCAATTTAAGTTTTTCATATAAAAAATTTGATTTTTTTAGGATTTTCATCACAATTTAGATTTTTGGGGTTTGGTCACGAATTAACCTCCTTTTGGCTCTAGGACGCATATTTAAGGAGATATGGCCAATTTAAGTTTTTCATATAAAAAATTTGATTTTTTGAGGATTTTCATCAAAATTTTGATTTTTGGGGGGTGGTCATGAATTAAGGTCCTTTTGGCTCTAGGACGCATATTTAAGGAGATATGGCCAATTTAAGTTTTTCATATAAAAAATTTGATTTTTTTAGGATTTTCATCAAAATTTAGATTTTTGGGGTTTGGTCACGAATTAACCTCCTTTTGGCTCTAGGACGCATATTTAAGGAGATATGGCCAATTTAAGTTTTTCATATAAAAAATTTGATTTTTTGAGGATTTTCATCAAAATTTTGATTTTTGGGGGGTGGTCATGAATTAAGGTCCTTTTGGCTCTAGGACGCATATTTAAGGAGATATGGCCAATTTAAGTTTTTCATATAAAAAATTTGATTTTTTGAGGTTTTTCATCAAAATTTTAATTTTTGGGGCGTGGTCACGAATTAACCTCCTTTTGGCTCTAGGACGCATATTTAAGGAGATATGGCCAATTTAAGTTTTTCATATAAAAAATTTGATTTTTTGAGGATTTTCATCAAAATTTGGTTTTTGGTGGGGTGGTCATGAATTAAGGTCCTTTTGGCTCTAGGACGCATATTTAAGGAGATATGGCCAATTTAAGTTTTTCATATAAAAAATTTGATTTTTTTTAGGATTTTCATCAAAATTTTGATTTTTTGGGGGTGGTCATGAATTAAGGTCCTTTTGGCTCTAGGACGCATATTTAAGAAGATATGGCCAATTTAAGTTTTTCATATAAAAAATTTGATTTTTTGAGGATTTTCATCCAAATTTTGATTTTTGGGGTTTGGTCACGAATTAACCTCCTTTTGGCTCTAGGACGCATATTTAAGGAGATATGGCCAATTTAAGTTTTTCATATAAAAAATTTGATTTTTTTAAGATTTTCATCAAAATTTTGATTTTTGGGGTTTGGTCATGAATTAAGGTCCTTTTGGCTCTAGGACGCATATTTAAGGAGATATGGCCAATTTAAGTTTTTCATATAAAAAATTTGATTTTTTGAGGTTTTTCATCAAAATTTTGATTTTTGGGGGGTGGTCATGAATTAAGGTCCTTTTGGCTCTAGGACGCATATTTAAGGAGATATGGCCAATTTAAGTTT
Organism: Haematobia irritans; assembly: GCF_050003625.1. NCBI lineage: Eukaryota > Metazoa > Arthropoda > Insecta > Diptera > Muscidae > Haematobia > Haematobia irritans. Next base: position 210,163,137 of record NC_134398.1, read on the forward strand.
TTCATATAAAAAATTTGATTTTTTTAGGATTTTCATCAAAATTTTGATTTTTGGGGTTTGGTCACGAATTAACCTCCTTTTGGCTCTAGGACGCATATTTAAGGAGATATGGCCAATTTAAGTTTTTCATATAAAAAATTTGATTTTTTGAGGATTTTCATCAAAATTTTGATTTTTGGGGGGTGGTCATGAATTAAGGTCCTTTTGGCTCTAGGACGCATATTTAAGGAGATATGGCCAATTTAAGTTTTTCATATAAAAAATTTGATTTTTTTAAGATTTTCATCAAAATTTAGATTTTTGGGGTTTGGTCACGAATTAACCTCCTTTTGGCTCTAGGACGCATATTTAAGGAGATATGGCCAATTTAAGTTTTTCATATAAAAAATTTGATTTTTTGAGGATTTTCATCAAAATTTTGATTTTTAAGGGGTGGTCACGAATTAACCTCCTTTTGGCTCTAGGACGCATATTTAAGGAGATATGGCCAATTTAAGTTTTTCATATAAAAAATTTGATTTTTTTAGGATTTTCATCAAAATTTAGATTTTTGGGGTTTGGTCACGAATTAACCTCCTTTTGGCTCTAGGACGCATATTTAAGGAGATATGGCCAATTTAAGTTTTTCATATAAAAAATTTGATTTTTTGAGGATTTTCATCAAAATTTTGATTTTTGTGGGGTGGTCATGAATTAAGGTCCTTTTGGCTCTAGGACGCATATTTAAGGAGATATGGCCAATTTAAGTTTTTCATATAAAAAATTTGATTTTTTGAGGTTTTTCATCAAAATTTTGATTTTTGGGGCGTGGTCACGAATTAACCTCCTTTTGGCTCTAGGACGCATATTTAAGGAGATATGGCCAATTTAAGTTTTTCATATAAAAAATTTGATTTTTTGAGGATTTTCATCAAAATTTGGTTTTTGGTGGGGTGGTCATGAATTAAGGTCCTTTTGGCTCTAGGACGCATATTTAAGGAGATATGGCCAATTTAAGTTTTTCATATAAAAAATTTGATTTTTTTAGGATTTTCATCAAAATTTTGATTTTTTGGGGGTGGTCATGAATTAAGGTCCTTTTGGCTCTAGGACGCATATTTAAGAAGATATGGCCAATTTAAGTTTTTCATATAAAAAATTTGATTTTTTGAGGTTTTTCATCAAAATTTTGATTTTTGGGGCGTGGTCACGAATTAACCTCATTTTGGCTCTAGGACGCATATTTAAGGAGATATGGCCAATTTAAGTTTTTCATATAAAAAATTTGATTTTTTGAGGATTTTCATCCAAATTTTGATTTTTGGGGTTTGGTCACGAATTAACCTCCTTTTGGCTCTAGGACGCATATTTAAGGAGATATGGCCAATTTAAGTTTTTCATATAAAAAATTTGATTTTTTGAGGATTTTCATCAAAATTTTGATTTTTTGGGGGTGGTCATGAATTAAGGTCCTTTTAGCTCTAGGACGCATATTTAAGGAGATATGGCCAATTTAAGTTTTTCATATAAAAAATTTGATTTTTTGAGGATTTTCATCAAAATTTTGATTTTTGGGGGGTGGTCATGAATTAAGGTCCTTTTAGCTCTAGGACGCATATTTAAGGAGATATGGCCAATTTAAGTTTTTCATATAAAAAATTAGATTTTTTGAGGATTTTCATCAAAATTTTGATTTTTGGGGGGTGGTCATGAATTAAGGTCCTTTTGGCTCTAGGACGCATATTTAAGGAGATATGGCCAATTTAAGTTTTTCATATAAAAAATTTGATTTTTTTAAGATTTTCATCAAAATTTTGATTTTTGGGGTTTGGTCATGAATTAAGGTCCTTTTGGCTCTAGGACGCATATTTAAGGAGATATGGCCAATTTAAGTTTTTCATATAAAAAATTTGATTTTTTTAGGATTTTCATCAAAATTTAGATTTTTGGGGTTTGGTCACGAATTAACCTCCTTTTGGCTCTAGGACGCATATTTAAGGAGATATGGCCAATTTAAGTTTTTCATATAAAAAATTTGATTTTTTTAGGATTTTCATCAAAATTTAGATTTTTGGGGTTTGGTCACGAATTAACCTCCTTTTGGCTCTAGGACGCATATTTAAGGAGATATGGCCAATTTAAGTTTTTCATATAAAAAATTTGATTTTTTGAGGATTTTCATCAAAATTTTGATTTTTGAGGGGTGGTCACGAATTAACCTCCTTTTGGCTCTAGGACGCATATTTAAGGAGATATGGCCAATTTAAGTTTTTCATATAAAAAATTTGATTTTTTTAGGATTTTCATCAAAATTTAGATTTTTGGGGTTTGGTCACGAATTAACCTCCTTTTGGCTCTAGGACGCATATTTAAGGAGATATGGCCAATTTAAGTTTTTCATATAAAAAATTTGATTTTTTGAGGATTTTCATCAAAATTTTGATTTTTGGGGGGTGGTCATGAATTAAGGTCCTTTTGGCTCTAGGACGCATATTTAAGGAGATATGGCCAATTTAAGTTTTTCATATAAAAAATTTGATTTTTTGAGGTTTTTCATCAAAATTTTGATTTTTGGGGCGTGGTCACGAATTAACCTCCTTTTGGCTCTAGGACGCATATTTAAGGAGATATGGCCAATTTAAGTTTTTCATATAAAAAATTTGATTTTTTGAGGATTTTCATCAAAATTTGGTTTTTGGTGGGGTGGTCATGAATTAAGGTCGTTTTGGCTCTAGGACGCATATTTAAGGAGATATGGCCAATTTAAGTTTTTCATATAAAAAATTTGATTTTTTTAGGATTTTCATCAAAATTTTGATTTTTTGGGGGTGGTCATGAATTAAGGTCCTTTTGGCTCTAGGACGCATATTTAAGAAGATATGGCTAATTTAAGTTTTTCATATAAAAAATTTGATTTTTTGAGGTTTTTCATCAAAATTTTGATTTTTGGGGCGTGGTCACGAATTAACCTCATTTTGGCTCTAGGACGCATATTTAAGGAGATATGGCCAATTTAAGTTTTTCATATAAAAAATTTGATTTTTTGAGGATTTTCATCCAAATTTTGATTTTTGGGGTTTGGTCACGAATTAACCTCCTTTTGGCTCTAGGACGCATATTTAAGGAGATATGGCCAATTTAAGTTTTTCATATAAAAAATTTGATTTTTTGAGGATTTTCATCAAAATTTTGATTTTTTGGGGGTGGTCATGAATTAAGGTCCTTTTAGCTCTAGGACGCATATTTAAGGAGATATGGCCAATTTAAGTTTTTCATATAAAAAATTAGATTTTTTGAGGATTTTCATCAAAATTTTGATTTTTGGGGGGTGGTCATGAATTAAGGTCCTTTTGGTTCTAGGACGCATATTTAAGGAGATATGGCCAATTTAAGTTTTTCATATAAAAAATTTGATTTTTTTAAGATTTTCATCAAAATTTTGATTTTTGGGGTTTGGTCACGAATTAACCTCCTTTTGGCTCTAGGACGCATATTTAAGGAGATATGGCCAATTTAAGTTTCTCATATAAAAAATTTGATTTTTTTAGGATTTTCATCAAAATTTTGATTATTTGGGGGTGGTCATGAATTAAGGTCCTTTTGGCTCTAGGACGCATATTTAAGGAGATATGGCCAATTTAAGTTTTTCATATAAAAAATTTGATTTTTTGAGGTTTTTCATCAAAATTTTGATTTTTGGGGCGTGGTCACGAATTAACCACCTTTTGGCTCTAGGACGCATATTTAAGGAGATATGGCCAATTTAAGTCTTTCATATAAAAAATTTGATTTTTTGAGGATTTTCATCAAAATTTTGATTTTTGGGGGGTGGTCATGAATTAAGGTCCTTTTGGCTCTAGGACGCATATTTAAGGAGATATGGCCAATTTAAGTTTTTCATATAAAAAATTTGATTTTTTTAGGATTTTCATCAAAATTTTGATTTTTGGGGTGTGGTCACGAATTAACCTCCTTTTGGCTCTAGGACGCATATTTAAGGAGATATGGCCAGTTTAAGTTTTTCATATAAAAAATTTGATTTTTTGAGGATTTTCATCAAAATTTTGATTTTTTGGGGGTGGTCATGAATTAAGGTCCTTTTGGCTCTAGGACGCATATTTAAGGAGATATGGCCAATTTAAGTTTTTCATATAAAAAATTTGATTTTTTGAGGATTTTCATCAAAATTTGGTTTTTGGTGGGGTGGTCATGAATTAAGGTCCTTTTGGCTCTAGGACGCATATTTAAGGAGATATGGCCAATTTAAGTTTTTCATATAAAAAATTTGATTTTTTTAGGATTTTTATCAAAATTTTGATTTTTTGGGGGTGGTCACGAATTAAGGTCCTTCTGGCTCTAGGACGCATATTTAAGAAGATATGGCCAATTTAAGTTTTTCATATAAAAATTTTGATTTTTTGAGGTTTTTCATCAAAATTTTGATTTTTGGGGCGTGGTCACGAATTAACCTCCTTTTGGCTCTAGGACGCATATTTAAGGAGATATGGCCAATTTAAGTTTTTCATATAAAAAATGTGATTTTTTGAGGATTTTCATCACAATTTTGATTTTTGTGGGGTGGTCATGAATTAAGGTTCTTTTGGCTCTAGGACGCATATTTAAGGAGATATGGCCAATTTAAGTTTTTCATATAAAAAATTTGATTTTTTTTAGGATTCTCATCAAAATTTTGATTTTTGGGGTTTGGTCACGAATTAACCTCCTTTTGGCTCTAGGACGCGTATTTAAGGAGATATGGCCAATTTAAGTTTTTCATATAAAAAATTTGATTTTTTGAGGATTTTCATCAAAATTTTGATTTTTGAGAGGGTGGTCACGAATTAAGGTCCTTTTGGCTCTAGGACGCATATTTAAGGAGATATGGCCAATTTAAGTTTTTCATATAAAAAATTTGATTTTTTTAGGATTTTCATCAAAATTTTGATTTTTGGGGCGTGGTCACGAATTAACCTCCTTTTGGCTCTAGGACGCATATTTAAGGAGATATGGCCAATTTAAGTTTTTCATATAAAAAATTTGATTTTTTGAGGATTTTCATCAAAATTTTGATTTTTTAGGGGTGGTCATGAATTAAGGTCCTTTTAGCTCTAGGACGCATATTTAAGGAGATATGGCCAATTTAAGTTTTTCATATAAAAAATTTGATTTTTTGAGGATTTTCATCAAAATTTTGCTTTTTTGGGGGGTGGTCATGAATTAAGGTCCTTTTGGCTCTAGGACGCATATTTAAGGAGATATGGCCAATTTAAGTTTTTCATATAAAAAATTTGATTTTTTTAAGATTTTCATCAAAATTTTGATTTTTGGGGTTTGGTCACGAATTAACCTCCTTTTGGCTCTAGGACGCATATTTAAGGAGATATGGCCAATTTAAGTTTTTCATATAAAAAATTTGATTTTTTTAGGATTTTCATCAAAATTTTGATATTTTGGGGGTGGTCATGAATTAAGGTCCTTTTGGCTCTAGGACGCATATTTAAGGAGATATGGCCAATTTAAGTTTTTCATATAAAAAATTTGATTTTTTGAGGTTTTTCATCAAAATTTTGATTTTTGGGGCGTGGTCACGAATTAACCACCTTTTGGCTCTAGGACGCATATTTAAGGAGATATGGCCAATTTAAGTTTTTCATATAAAAAATTTGATTTTTTGAGGATTTTCATCAAAATTTTGATTTTTTGGGGGTGGTCATGAATTAAGGTCCTTTTGGCTCTAGGACGCATATTTAAGGAGATATGGCCAATTTAAGTTTTTCATATAAAAAATTCGATTTTTTGAGGATTTTCATCAAAATTTTGATTTTTGGGGGGTGGTCATGAATTAAGGTCCTTTTGTCTCTAGGACGCATATTTAAGGAGATATGGCCAATTTAAGTTTTTCATATAAAAAATTTGATTTTTTAGGATTTTCATCAAAATTTTGATTTTTGCGGTTTGGTCACGAATTAACCTCCTTTTGGCTCTAGGACGCATATTTAAGGAGATATGGCCAATTTAAGTTTTTCATATAAAAAATTTGATTTTTTGAGGATTTTCATCAAAATTTTGATTTTTGGGGGGTGGTCATGAATTAAGGTCCTTTTGGCTCTAGGACGCATATTTAAGGAGATATGGCCAATTTAAGTTTTTCATATAAAAAATTTGATTTTTTGAGGATTTTCATCATTGATTTTTGGGGGGTGGTCATGAATTAAGGTCCTTTTGTCTCTAGGACGCATATTTAAGGAGATATGGCCAATTTAAGTTTTTCATATAAAAAATTTGATTTTTTTAGGATTTTCATCAAAATTTTGATTTTTGGGGTTTGGTCACGAATTAACCTCCTTTTGGCTCTAGGACGCATATTTAAGGAGATATGGCCAATTTAAGTTTTTCATATAAAAAATTTGATTTTTTTAGGATTTTCATCAAAATTTTGATTTTTGGGGTTTGGTCACGAATTAACCTCCTTTTGGCTCTAGGACGCATATTTAAGGAGATATGGCCAATTTAAGTTTTTCATATAAAAAAATTTTATTTTTTGAGGATTTTCATCCAAATTTTGATTTTTGGGGGGTGGTCACGAATTAAGGTCCTTTTGGCTCTAGGACGCATATTTAAGGAGATATGGCCAATTTAAGTTTTTCATATAAAAAATTTGATTTTTTGAGGATTTTCATCAAAATTTTGATTTTTTGGGGGTGGTCATGAATTAAGGTCCTTTTAGCTCTAGGACGCATATTTAAGGAGATATGGCCAATTTAAGTTTTTCAAATAAAAAATTTGATTTTTGAGGATTTTCATCAAAATTTTGATTTTTGGAGGGGTGGTCATGAATTAAGGTCCTTTTGGCTCTAGGACGCATATTTAAGGAGATATGGCCAATTTAAGTTTTTTATATAAAAAATTTGATTTTTTTAAGATTTTCATCAAAATTTTGATTTTTGGGGTTTGGTCACGAATTAACCTCCTTTTGGCTCTAGGACGCATATTTAAGGAGATATGGCCAATTTAAGTTTTTCATATAAAAAAATTGTTTTTTTTAGGATTTTCATCAAAATTTTGATTTTTGGGGGGTGGTCATGAATTAAGGTCCTTTTGTCTCTAGGACGCATATTTAAGGAGATATGGCCAATTTAAGTTTTTCATATAAAAAATTTGATTTTTTAGGATTTTCATCAAAATTTTGATTTTTGGGGTTTGGTCACGAATTAACCTCCTTTTGGCTCTAGGACGCATATTTAAGGAGATATGGCCAATTTATGTTTTTCATATAAAAAATTTGATTTTTTGAGGATTTTCATGAAAATTTTGATTTTTGGGGGGTGGTCATGAATTAAGGTCCTTTTGGCTCTAGGACGCATATTTAAGGAGATATGGCCAATTTAAGTTTTTCATATAAAAAATTTGATTTTTTTAAGATTTTCATCAAAATTTTGATTTTTTGGGGGTGGTCATGAATTAAGGTCCTTTTGGCTCTAGGACGCATATTTAAGGAGATATGGCCAATTTAAGTTTTTCATATAAAAAATTTGATTTTTTGAGGATTTTCATCAAAATTTTGATTTTTTGGGGGTGGTCATGAATTAAGGTCCTTTTAGCTCTAGGACGCATATTTAAGGAGATATGGCCAATTTAAGTTTTTCATATAAAAAATTTGATTTTTTGAGGATTTTCATCAAAATTTTGATTTTTGGGGGGTGGTCATGAATTAAGGTCCTTTTGGCTCTAGGACGCATATTTAAGGAGATATGGCCAATTTAAGTTTTTCATATAAAAAATTTGATTTTTTTAAGATTTTCATCAAAATTTTGATTTTTGGGGGGTGGTCATGTATTAAGGTCCTTTTGTCTCTAGGACGCATATTTAAGGAGATATGGCCAATTTAAGTTTTTCATATAAAAAATTTGATTTTTTTAGGATTTTCATCAAAATTTTGATTTTTGGGGTTTGGTCACGAATTAACCTCCTTTTGGCTCTAGGACGCATATTTAAGGAGATATGGCCAATTTAAGTTTTTCATATAAAAAATTTGATTTTTTGAGGATTTTCATCAAAATTTTGATTTTTGGGGGGTGGTCATGAATTAAGGTCCTTTTGGCTCTAGGACGCATATTTAAGGAGATATGGCCAATTTAAGTTTTTCATATAAAAAATTTGATTTTTTTAGGATTTTCATCAAAATTTTGATTTTTGGGGTTTGGTCACGAATTAACCTCCTTTTGGCTCTAGGACGCATATTTAAGGAGATATGGCCAATTTAAGTTTTTCATATAAAAAATTTGATTTTTTTAGGATTTTCATCAAAATTTTGATTTTTGGGAGGTGGTCATGAATTAAGGTCCTTTTGGCTCTAGGACGCATATTTAAGGAGATATGGCCAATTTAAGTTTTTCATATAAAAAATTTGATTTTTTTAGGATTTTCATCAAAATTTTGATTTTTGGGGTTTGGTCACGAATTAACCTCCTTTTGGCTCTAGGACGCATATTTAAGGAGATATGGCCAATTTAAGTTTTTCATATAAAAAATTTGATTTTTTGAGGATTTTCATCAAAATTTTGATTTTTGGGGGGTGGTCATGAATTAAGGTCCTTTTGGCTCTAGGACGCATATTTAAGGAGATATGGCCAATTTAAGTTTTTCATATCAAAAATTTTATTTTTTGAGGTTTTTCATCAAAATTTTGATTTTTGGGGCGTGGTCACGAATTAACCTCCTTTTGGCTCTAGGACGCATATTTAAGGAGATATGGCCAATTTAAGTTTTTCATATAAAAAATTTGATTTTTTTAGGATTTTCATCAAAATTTTGATTTTTGGGGTTTGGTCACGAATTAACCTTCTTTTGGCTCTAGGACGCATATTTAAGGAGATATGGCCAATTTAAGTTTTTCATATAAAAAATTTGATTTTTTTAGGATTTTCATCAAAATTTTGATTTTTGGGGTTTGGTCACGAATTAACCTCCTTTTGGCTCTAGGACGCATATTTAAGGAGATATGGCCAATTTAAGTTTTTCATATAAAAAATTTGATTTTTTTAGGATTTTCATCAAAATTTTGATTTTTGGGAGGTGGTCATGAATTAAGGTCCTTTTGGCTCTAGGACGCATATTTAAGGAGATATGGCCAATTTAAGTTTTTCATATAAAAAATTTGATTTTTTTAGGATTTTCATCAAAATTTTGATTTTTGGGGTTTGGTCACGAATTAACCTCCTTTTGGCTCTAGGACGCATATTTAAGGAGATATGGCCAATTTAAGTTTTTCATATAAAAAATTTGATTTTTTGAGGATTTTCATCAAAATTTTGATTTTTGGGGGGTGGTCATGAATTAAGGTCCTTTTGGCTCTAGGACGCATATTTAAGGAGATATGGCCAATTTAAGTTTTTCATATCAAAAATTTTATTTTTTGAGGTTTTTCATCAAAATTTTGATTTTTGGGGCGTGGTCACGAATTAACCTCCTTTTGGCTCTAGGACGCATATTTAAGGAGATATGGCCAATTTAAGTTTTTCATATAAAAAATTTGATTTTTTTAGGATTTTCATCAAAATTTTGATTTTTGGGGTTTGGTCACGAATTAACCTTCTTTTGGCTCTAGGACGCATATTTAAGGAGATATGGCCAATTTAAGTTTTTCATATAAAAAATTTGATTTTTTGAGGATTTTCATCAAAATTTTGATTTTTGGGGGGTGGTCATGAATTAAGGTCCTTTTGGCTCTAGGACGCATATTTAAGGAGATATGGCCAATTTAAGTTTTTCATATAAAAAATTTGATTTTTTTAGGATTTTCATCAAAATTTTGATTTTTGGGGTTTGGTCACGAATTAACCTCCTTTTGGCTCTAGGACGCATATTTAAGGAGATATGGCCAATTTAAGTTTTTCATATAAAAAATTTGATTTTTTTAGGATTTTCATCAAAATTTTGATTTTTGGGGTTTGGTCACGAATTAACCTCCTTTTGGCTCTAGGACGCATATTTAAGGAGATATGGCCAATTTAAGTTTTTCATATAAAAAATTTGATTTTTTTAGGATTTTCATCAAAATTTTGATTTTTGGGGTTTGGTCACGAATTAACCTCCTTTTGGCTCTAGGACGCATATTTAAGGAGATATGGCCAATTTAAGTTTTTCATATAAAAAATTTGATTTTTTTAGGATTTTCATCAAAATTTTGATTTTTGGGGTTTGGTCACGAATTAACCTCCTTTTGGCTCTAGGACGCATATTTAAGGAGATGTGGCCAATTTAAGTTTTTCATATAAAAAATTTGATTTTTTGAGGATTTTCATCAAAATTTTGATTTTTTGGGGGTGGTCATGAATTAAGGTCCTTTTGGCTCTAGGACGCATATTTAAGGAGATATGGCCAAAATAAGTTTTTCATATAAAAATTTCAATTTTTTGAGGAAAATTTTGATTTTTTGGGGATGGTCACGAATTGAGGTCCTTTTGGCTCTAGGACGCATATTTAAGGAGTTATGGCCAAAATAAGTTTTTCATATAAAAATTTCCATTTTTTGTGGATTTGGATCGAAATTTTGATTTTTTGGGGATGGTCACGAATTGAGGTCCTTTTGGCTCTAGGACGCATATTTAAGGAGTTATGGCCAAAATAAGTTTTTCATATAAAAATTTCAATTTTTTGAGGATTTTCATGAAAATTTTGATTTTTTGGGAGTGATCACGAATCGAGGTCCTTTTGGCTCTAGGACGCATATTTAAGGAGTTATGGCCAAAATAAGTTTTTCATATAAAAATTTCAATGTTTTGAGGATTTTCGTCGAAATTTGGATTATTTGGGGGTGGTCACAAATTGAGGTCCTTTTGGCTCTAGGACGCATATTTAAGGAGTTATGGCCAATTTAAGTTTTTCATATAAAAATTTCAATTCTTTGAGGATTTTCATCAACATTTTGATTTTTTGGGAGTGATCGCGAATTGAGGTCCTTTTAGCTCTAGGACGCATATTTAAGGAGATATGGCCAATTTAAGTTTTTCATATAAAAATTTGATTTTTTGAGGATTTTCATCAAAATTTTGATTTTTGGGGGGTGGTCATGAATTAAGGTCCTTTTGGCTCTAGGACGCATATTTAAGGAGATATGGCCAATTTAAGTTTTTCATATAAAAAATTTGATTTTTTTAAGATTTTCATCAAAATTTTGATTTTTGGGGGGTGGTCATGAATTAAGGTCCTTTTGGCTCTAGGACGCATATTTAAGGAGATATGGCCAATTTAAGTTTTTCATATAAAAAATTTGATTTTTTGAGGATTTTCATCAAAATTTTGATTTTTGGGGGGTGGTCATGAATTAAGGTCCTTTTGGCTCTAGGACGCATATTTAAGGAGATATGGCCAATTTAAGTTTTTCATATAAAAAATTTGATTTTTTGAGGATTTTCATCAAAATTTCGATTTTTTGGGGGTGGTCATGAATTAAAGTCCTTTTGGCTCTAGGACGCATATTTAAGGAGATATGGCCAATTTAAGTTTTTCATATAAAAAATTTGATTTTTTGAGGATTTTCATCAAAATTTTGATTTTTGGGGCGTGGTCACGAATTAACCTCCTTTTGGCTCTAGGACGCATATTTAAGGAGATATGGCCAATTTAAGTTTTTCATATAAAAAATTTGATTTTTTGAGGATTTTCATCAAAATTTTGATTTTTTGGGGGTGGTCATGAATTAAGGTCCTTTTGGCTCTAGGACGCATATTTAAGGAGATATGGCCAATTTAAGTTTTTCATATAAAAAATTTGATTTTTTGAGGATTTTCATCAAAATTTTGATTTTTGGAGGGTGGTCATGAATTAAGGTCCTTTTGTCTCTAGGACGCATATTTAAGGAGATATGGCCAATTTAAGTTTTTCATATAAAAAATTTGATTTTTTTAGGATTTTCATCAAAATTTTGATTTTTGGGGTTTGGTCACGAATTAACCTCCTTTTGGCTCTAGGACGCATATTTAAGGAAATATGGCCAATTTAAGTTTTTCATATAAAAAATTTGATTTTCTGAGGATTTTCATCAAAATTTTGATTTTTGGGGGGTGGTCATGAATTAAGGTCCTTTTGGCTCTAGGACGCATATTTAAGGAGATATGGCCAATTTAAGTTTTTCATATAAAAAATTTGATTTTTTTAGGATTTTCATCAAAATTTTGATTTTTGGGGTTTGGTCACGAATTAACCTCCTTTTGGCTCTAGGACGCATATTTAAGGAGATATGGCCAATTTAAGTTTTTCATATAAAAAATTTTATTTTTTTAGGATTTTCATCAAAATTTTGATTTTTGGAGTTTGGTCACGAATTAACCTCCTTTTGGCTCTAGGACGCATACTTAAGGAGATATGGCCAATTTAAGTTTTTCATATAAAAAAATTTGATTTTTTGAGGATTTTCATCCAAATTTTGATTTTTGGGGGGTGGTCACGAATTAAGGTCCTTTTGGCTCTAGGAAGCATATTTAAGGAGATATGGCCAATTTAAGTTTTTCATATAAAAAATTTGATTTTTTGAGGATTTTCATCAAAATTTTGATTTTTTGGGGGTGGTCATGAATTAAGGTCCTTTTAGCTCTAGGACGCATATTTAAGGAGATATGGCCAATTTAAGTTTTTCATATAAAAAATTTGATTTTTTGAGGATTTTCATCAAAATTTTGATTTTTGGGGGGTGGTCATGAATTAAGGTCCTTTTGGCTCTAGGACGCATATTTAAGGAGATATGGCCAATTTAAGTTTTTCATATAAAAAATTTGATTTTTTTAAGATTTTCATCAAAATTTTGATTTTTGGGGGGTGGTCATGAATTAAGGTCCTTTTGTCTCTAGGACGCATATTTAAGGAGATATGGCCAATTTAAGTTTTTCATATAAAAAATTTGATTTTTTGAGGATTTTCATCAAAATTTTGATGTTTGGGGGGTGGTCATGAATTAAGGTCATTTTGGCTCTAGGACGCATATTTAAGGAGATATGGCCAATTTAAGTTTTTCATATAAAAAATTTGATTTTTTTAGGATTTTCATCAAAATTTTGATTTTTGGGGTTTGGTCACGAATTAACCTCCTTTTGGCTCTAGGACGCATATTTAAGGAGATATGGCCAATTTAAGTTTTTCATATAAAAAATTTGATTTTTTTAGGATTTTCATCAAAATTTTGATTTTTGGGGTTTGGTCACGAATTAACCTCCTTTTGGCTCTAGGACGCATATTTAAGGAGATATGGCCAATTTAAGTTTTTCATATAAAAAATTTGATTTTTTTAGGATTTTCATCAAAATTTTGATTTTTGGGGTTTGGTCACGAATTAACCTCCTTTTGGCTCTAGGACGCATATTTAAGGAGATGTGGCCAATTTAAGTTTTTCATATAAAAAATTTGATTTTTTGAGGATTTTCATCAAAATTTTGATTTTTTGGGGGTGGTCATGAATTAAGGTCCTTTTGGCTCTAGGACGCATATTTAAGGAGATATGGCCAAAATAAGTTTTTCATATAAAAATTTCAATTTTTTGAGGAAAATTTTGATTTTTTGGGGATGGTCACGAATTGAGGTCCTTTTGGCTCTAGGACGCATATTTAAGGAGTTATGGCCAAAATAAGTTTTTCATATAAAAATTTCCATTTTTTGTGGATTTGGATCGAAATTTTGATTTTTTGGGGATGGTCACGAATTGAGGTCCTTTTGGCTCTAGGACGCATATTTAAGGAGTTATGGCCAAAATAAGTTTTTCATATAAAAATTTCAATTTTTTGAGGATTTTCATGAAAATTTTGATTTTTTAGGAGTGATCACGAATCGAGGTCCTTTTGGCTCTAGGACGCATATTTAAGGAGTTATGGCCAAAATAAGTTTTTCATATAAAAATTTCAATGTTTTGAGGATTTTCGTCGAAATTTGGATTATTTGGGGGTGGTCACAAATTGAGGTCCTTTTGGCTCTAGGACGCATATTTAAGGAGTTATGGCCAATTTAAGTTTTTCATATAAAAATTTCAATTCTTTGAGGATTTTCATCAACATTTTGATTTTTTGGGAGTGATCGCGAATTGAGGTCCTTTTAGCTCTAGGACGCATATTTAAGGAGATATGGCCAATTTAAGATATGGCCAATTTAAGTTTTTCATATAAAAAATTTGATTTTTTTAAGATTTTCATCAAAATTTTGATTTTTGGGGGGTGGTCATGAATTAAGGTCCTTTTGGCTCTAGGACGCATATTTAAGGAGATATGGCCAATTTAAGTTTTTCATATAAAAAATTTGATTTTTTTAGGATTTTCATCAAAATTTTGATTTTTTGGGGTTTGGTCACGAATTAACCTCCTTTTGGCTCTAGGACGCATATTTAAGGAGATATGGCCAATTTAAGTTTTTCATATAAAAAATTTGATTTTTTGAGGATTTTCATCAAAATTTTGATTTTTGGGGGGTGGTCATGAATTAAGGTCCTTTTGGCTCTAGGACGCATATTTAAGGAGATATGGCCAATTTAAGTTTTTCATATAAAAAATTTGATTTTTTGAGGATTTTCATCAAAATTTCGATTTTTTGGGGGTGGTCATGAATTAAAGTCCTTTTGGCTCTAGGACGCATATTTAAGGAGATATGGCCAATTTAAGTTGTTCATATAAAAAATTTGATTTTTTTAGGATTTTCATCAAAATTTTGATTTTTGGGGTTTGGTCACGAATTAACCTCCTTTTGGCTCTAGGACGCATATTTAAGGAGATATGGCCAATTTAAGTTTTTCATATAAAAAATTTGATTTTTTGAGGATTTTCATCAAAATTTTGATTTTTTGGGGGTGGTCATGAATTAAGGTCCTTTTGGCTCTAGGACGCATATTTAAGGAGATATGGCCAATTTAAGTTTTTCATATAAAATATTTGATTTTTTGAGGATTTTCATCAAAATTTTGATTTTTGGGGGGTGGTCATGAATTAAGGTCCTTTTGTCTCTAGGACGCATATTTAAGGAGATATGGCCAATTTAAGTTTTTCATATAAAAAATTTGATTTTTTTAGGATTTTCATCAAAATTTTGATTTTTGGGGTTTGGTCACGAATTAACCTCCTTTTGGCTCTAGGACGCATATTTAAGGAAATATGGCCAATTTAAGTTTTTCATATAAAAAATTTGATTTTCTGAGGATTTTCATCAAAATTTTGATTTTTGGGGGGTGGTCATGAATTAAGGTCCTTTTGGCTCTAGGACGCATATTTAAGGAGATATGGCCAATTTAAGTTTTTCATATAAAAAATTTGATTTTTTTAGGATTTTCATCAAAATTTTGATTTTTGGGGTTTGGTCACGAATTAACCTCCTTTTGGCTCTAGGACGCATATTTAAGGAGATATGGCCAATTTAAGTTTTTCATATAAAAAATTTTATTTTTTTAGGATTTTCATCAAAATTTTGATTTTTGGAGTTTGGTCACGAATTAACCTCCTTTTGGCTCTAGGACGCATACTTAAGGAGATATGGCCAATTTAAGTTTTTCATATAAAAAAATTTGATTTTTTGAGGATTTTCATCCAAATTTTGATTTTTGGGGGGTGGTCACGAATTAAGGTCCTTTTGGCTCTAGGAAGCATATTTAAGGAGATATGGCCAATTTAAGTTTTTCATATAAAAAATTTGATTTTTTGAGGATTTTCATCAAAATTTTGATTTTTTGGGGGTGGTCATGAATTAAGGTCCTTTTAGCTCTAGGACGCATATTTAAGGAGATATGGCCAATTTAAGTTTTTCATATAAAAAATTTGATTTTTTGAGGATTTTCATCAAAATTTTGATTTTTGGGGGGTGGTCATGAATTAAGGTCCTTTTGGCTCTAGGACGCATATTTAAGGAGATATGGCCAATTTAAGTTTTTCATATAAAAAATTTGATTTTTTTAAGATTTTCATCAAAATTTTGATTTTTGGGGGGTGGTCATGAATTAAGGTCCTTTTGTCTCTAGGACGCATATTTAAGGAGATATGGCCAATTTAAGTTTTTCATATAAAAAATTTGATTTTTTTAGGATTTTCATCAAAATTTTGATTTTTGGGGTTTGGTCACGAATTAACCTCCTTTTGGCTCTAGGACGCATATTTAAGGAGATATGGCCAATTTAAGTTTTTCATATAAAAAATTTGATTTTTTTAGGATTTTCATCAAAATTTTGATTTTTGGGGTTTGGTCACGAATTAACCTCCTTTTGGCTCTAGGACGCATATTTAAGGAGATATGGCCAATTTAAGTTTTTCATATAAAAAAATTTGATTTTTTGAGGATTTTCATCCAAATTTTGATTTTTGGGGGGTGGTCACGAATTAAGGTCCTTTTGGCTCTAGGAAGCATATTTAAGGAGATATGGCCAATTTAAGTTTTTCATATAAAAAATTTGATTTTTTGAGGATTTTCATCAAAATTTTGATTTTTGGGGGGTGGTCATGAATTAAGGTCCTTTTGGCTCTAGGACGCATATTTAAGGAGATATGGCCAATTTAAGTTTTTCATATCAAAAATTTTATTTTTTGAGGTTTTTCATCAAAATTTTGATTTTTGGGGCGTGGTCACGAATTAACCTCCTTTTGGCTCTAGGACGCATATTTAAGGAGATATGGCCAATTTAAGTTTTTCATATAAAAAATTTGATTTTTTGAGGATTTTCATCAAAATTTTGATTTTTGGGGCGTGGTCACGAATTAACCTCCTTTTGGCTCTAGGACGCATATTTAAGGAGATATGGCCAATTTAAGTTTTTCATATAAAAAATATGATTTTTTTAGGATTTTCATCAAAATTTTGATTTTTGGGGTTTGGTCACGAATTAACCTCCTTTTGGCTCTAGGACGCATATTTAAGGAGATATGGCCAATTTAAGTTTTTCATATAAAAAATTTGATTTTTTGAGGATTTTCATCAAAATTTTGATTTTTGGGGGGTGGTCATGAATTAAGGTCCTTTTGGCTCTAGGACGCATATTTAAGGAGATATGGCCAATTTAAGTTTTTCATATAAAAAATTTGATTTTTTTAGGATTTTCATCAAAATTTTGATTTTTGGGGTTTGGTCACGAATTAACCTCCTTTTGGCTCTAGGACGCATATTTAAGGAGATATGGCCAATTTAAGTTTTTCATATAAAAAATTTGATTTTTTTAGGATTTTCATCAAAATTTTGATTTTTGGGGTTTGGTCACGAATTAACCTCCTTTTGGCTCTAGGACGCATATTTAAGGAGATATGGCCAATTTAAGTTTTTCATATAAAAAATTTGATTTTTTTAGGATTTTCATCAAAATTTTGATTTTTGGGGTTTGGTCACGAATTAACCTCCTTTTGGCTCTAGGACGCATATTTAAGGAGATATGGCCAATTTAAGTTTTTCATATAAAAAATTTGATTTTTTTAGGATTTTCATCAAAATTTTGATTTTTGGGGTTTGGTCACGAATTAACCTCCTTTTGGCTCTAGGACGCATATTTAAGGAGATGTGGCCAATTTAAGTTTTTCATATAAAAAATTTGATTTTTTGAGGATTTTCATCAAAATTTTGATTTTTTGGGGGTGGTCATGAATTAAGGCCCTTTTGGCTCTAGGACGCATATTTAAGGAGATATGGCCAAAATAAGTTTTTCATATAAAAATTTCAATTTTTTGAGGAAAATTTTGATTTTTTGGGGATGGTCACGAATTGAGGTCCTTTTGGCTCTAGGACGCATATTTAAGGAGTTATGGCCAAAATAAGTTTTTCATATAAAAATTTCAATTTTTTGAGGATTTTCATGAAAATTTTGATTTTTTGGGAGTGATCACGAATCGAGGTCCTTTTGGCTCTAGGACGCATATTTAAGGAGTTATGGCCAAAATAAGTTTTTCATATAAAAATTTCAATGTTTTGAGGATTTTCGTCGAAATTTGGATTATTTGGGGGTGGTCACAAATTGAGGTCCTTTTGGCTCTAGGACGCATATTTAAGGAGTTATGGCCAATTTAAGTTTTTCATATAAAAATTTCAATTCTTTGAGGATTTTCATCAACATTTTGATTTTTTGGGAGTGATCGCGAATTGAGGTCCTTTTAGCTCTAGGACGCATATTTAAGGAGATATGGCCAATTTAAGTTTTTCATATAAAAAAATTTGATTTTTTGAGGATTTTCATCCAAATTTTGATTTTTGGGGGGTGGTCACGAATTAAGGTCCTTTTGGCTCTAGGAAGCATATTTAAGGAGATATGGCCAATTTAAGTTTTTCATATAAAAAATTTGATTTTTTGAGGATTTTCATCAAAATTTTGATTTTTGGGGGGTGGTCATGAATTAAGGTCCTTTTGGCTCTAGGACGCATATTTAAGGAGATATGGCCAATTTAAGTTTTTCATATCAAAAATTTTATTTTTTGAGGTTTTTCATCAAAATTTTGATTTTTGGGGCGTGGTCACGAATTAACCTCCTTTTGGCTCAGGACGCATATTTAAGGAGATATGGCCAATTTAAGTTTTTCATATAAAAAATTTGATTTTTTGAGGATTTTCATCAAAATTTTGATTTTTGGGGCGTGGTCACGAATTAACCTCCTTTTGGCTCTAGGACGCATATTTAAGGAGATATGGCCAATTTAAGTTTTTCATATAAAAAATATGATTTTTTTAGGATTTTCATCAAAATTTTGATTTTTGGGGTTTGGTCACGAATTAACTTCCTTTTGGCTCTAGGACGCATATTTAAGGAGATATGGCCAATTTAAGTTTTTCATATAAAAAATTTGATTTTTTGAGGATTTTCATCAAAATTTTGATTTTTGGGGGGTGGTCATGAATTAAGGTCCTTTTGGCTCTAGGACGCATATTTAAGGAGATATGGCCAATTTAAGTTTTTCATATAAAAAATTTGATTTTTTTAGGATTTTCATCAAAATTTTGATTTTTGGGGTTTGGTCACGAATTAACCTCCTTTTGGCTCTAGGACGCATATTTAAGGAGATATGGCCAATTTAAGTTTTTCATATAAAAAATTTGATTTTTTTAGGATTTTCATCAAAATTTTGATTTTTGGGGTTTGGTCACGAATTAACCTCCTTTTGGCTCTAGGACGCATATTTAAGGAGATATGGCCAATTTAAGTTTTTCATATAAAAAATTTGATTTTTTTAGGATTTTCATCAAATTTTTGATTTTTGGGGTTTGGTCACGAATTAACCTCCTTTTGGCTCTAGGACGCATATTTAAGGAGATATGGCCAATTTAAGTTTTTCATATAAAAAATTTGATTTTTTTAGGATTTTCATCAAAATTTTGATTTTTGGGGTTTGGTCACGAATTAACCTCCTTTTGGCTCTAGGACGCATATTTAAGGAGATGTGGCCAATTTAAGTTTTTCATATAAAAAATTTGATTTTTTGAGGATTTTCATCAAAATTTTGATTTTTTGGGGGTGGTCATGAATTAAGGCCCTTTTGGCTCTAGGACGCATATTTAAGGAGATATGGCCAAAATAAGTTTTTCATATAAAAATTTCAATTTTTTGAGGAAAATTTTGATTTTTTGGGGATGGTCACGAATTGAGGTCCTTTTGGCTCTAGGACGCATATTTAAGGAGTTATGGCCAAAATAAGTTTTTCATATAAAAATTTCAATTTTTTGAGGATTTTCATGAAAATTTTGATTTTTTGGGAGTGATCACGAATCGAGGTCCTTTTGGCTCTAGGACGCATATTTAAGGAGTTATGGCCAAAATAAGTTTTTCATATAAAAATTTCAATGTTTTGAGGATTTTCGTCGAAATTTGGATTATTTGGGGGTGGTCACAAATTGAGGTCCTTTTGGCTCTAGGACGCATATTTAAGGAGTTATGGCCAATTTAAGTTTTTCATATAAAAATTTCAATTCTTTGAGGATTTTCATCAACATTTTGATTTTTTGGGAGTGATCGCGAATTGAGGTCCTTTTAGCTCTAGGACGCATATTTAAGGAGATATGGCCAATTTAAGTTTTTCATATAAAAATTTGATTTTTTGAGGATTTTCATCAAAATTTTGATTTTTGGGGGGTGGTCATGAATTAAGGTCCTTTTGGCTCTAGGACGCATATTTAAGGAGATATGGCCAATTTAAGTTTTTCATATAAAAAATTTGATTTTTTGAGGATTTTCATCAAAATTTTGATTTTTGGGGGGTGGTCATGAATTAAGGTCCTTTTGGCTCTAGGACGCATATTTAAGGAGATATGGCCAATTTAAGTTTTTCATATAAAAAATTTGATTTTTTTAGGATTTTCATCAAAATTTTGATTTTTTGGGGTTTGGTCACGAATTAACCTCCTTTTGGCTCTAGGACGCATATTTAAGGAGATATGGCCAATTTAAGTTTTTCATATAAAAAATTTGATTTTTTGAGGATTTTCATCAAAATTTTGATTTTTGGGGGGTGGTCATGAATTAAGGTCCTTTTGGCTCTAGGACGCATATTTAAGGAGATATGGCCAATTTAAGTTTTTCATATAAAAAATTTGATTTTTTGAGGATTTTCATCAAAATTTCGATTTTTTGGGGGTGGTCATGAATTAAAGTCCTTTTGGCTCTAGGACGCATATTTAAGGAGATATGGCCAATTTAAGTTTTTCATATAAAAAATTTGATTTTTTGAGGATTTTCATCAAAATTTTGATTTTTGGGGCGTGGTCACGAATTAACCTCCTTTTGGCTCTAGGACGCATATTTAAGGAGATATGGCCAATTTAAGTTTTTCATATAAAAAATTTGATTTTTTGAGGATTTTCATCAAAATTTTGATTTTTTGGGGGTGGTCATGAATTAAGGTCCTTTTGGCTCTAGGACGCATATTTAAGGAGATATGGCCAATTTAAGTTTTTCATATAAAAAATTTGATTTTTTGAGGATTTTCATCAAAATTTTGATTTTTGGGGGGTGGTCATGAATTAAGGCCCTTTTGTCTCTAGGACGCATATTTAAGGAGATATGGCCAATTTAAGTTTTTCATATAAAAAATTTGATTTTTTTAGGATTTTCATCAAAATTTTGATTTTTGGGGTTTGGTCACGAATTAACCTCCTTTTGGCTCTAGGACGCATATTTAAGGAGATATGGCCAATTTAAGTTTTTCATATAAAAAATTTTATTTTTTTAGGATTTTCATCAAAATTTTGATTTTTGGAGTTTGGTCACGAATTAACCTCCTTTTGGCTCTAGGACGCATACTTAAGGAGATATGGCCAATTTAAGTTTTTCATATAAAAAAATTTGATTTTTTGAGGATTTTCATCCAAATTTTGATTTTTGGGGGGTGGTCACGAATTAAGGTACTTTTGGCTCTAGGAAGCATATTTAAGGAGATATGGCCAATTTAAGTTTTTCATATAAAAAATTTGATTTTTTGAGGATTTTCATCAAAATTTTGATTTTTTGGGGGTGGTCATGAATTAAGGTCCTTTTAGCTCTAGGACGCATATTTAAGGAGATATGGCCAATTTAAGTTTTTCATATAAAAAATTTGATTTTTTGAGGATTTTCATCAAAATTTTGATTTTTGGGGGGTGGTCATGAATTAAGGTCCTTATGGCTCTAGGACGCATATTTAAGGAGATATGGCCAATTTAAGTTTTTCATATAAAAAATTTGATTTTTTTAAGATTTTCATCAAAATTTTGATTTTTGGGGGGTGGTCATGAATTAAGGTCCTTTTGGCTCTAGGACGCATATTTAAGGAGATATGGCCAATTTAAGTTTTTCATATAAAAAATTTGATTTTTTTAGGATTTTCATCAAAATTTTGATTTTTGGGGTTTGGTCACGAATTAACCTCCTTTTGGCTCTAGGACGCATATTTAAGGAGATATGGCCAATTTAAGTTTTTCATATAAAAAATTTGATTTTTTGAGGATTTTCATCAAAATTTTGATTTTTGGGGGGTGGTCATGAATTAAGGTCCTTTTGGCTCTAGGACGCATATTTAAGGAGATATGGCCAATTTAAGTTTTTCATATAAAAAATTTGATTTTTTTAGGATTTTCATCAAAATTTTGATTTTTGGGGTTTGGTCACGTATTAACCTCCTTTTGGCTCTAGGACGCATATTTAAGGAGATATGGCCAATTTAAGTTTTTCATATAAAAAATTTGATTTTTTTAGGATTTTCATCAAAATTTTGATTTTTGGGGTTTGGTCACGAATTAACCTCCTTTTGGCTCTAGGACGCATATTTAAGGAGATATGGCCAATTTAAGTTTTTCATATAAAAAATTTGATTTTTTGAGGATTTTCATCAAAATTTTGATTTTTTGGGGGTGGTCATGAATTAAGGGCCTTTTGGCTCTAGGACGCATATTTAAGGAGATATGGCCAATTTAAGTTTTTCATATAAAAAATTTGATTTTTTTAGGATTTTCATCAAAATTTTGATTTTTGGGGTTTGGTCACGAATTAACCTCCTTTTGGCTCTAGGACGCATATTTAAGGAGATATGGCCAATTTAAGTTTTTCATATAAAAAATTTGATTTTTTTAGGATTTTCATCAAAATTTTGATTTTTGGGGTTTGTTCACGAATTAACCTCCTTTTGGCTCTAGGACGCATATTTAAGGAGATATGGCCAATTTAAGTTTTTCATATAAAAAATTTGATTTTTTGAGGATTTTCATCAAAATTTTGATTTTTTGGGGGTGGTCATGAATTAAGGTCCTTTTGGCTCTAGGACGCATATTTAAGGAGATATGGCCAAAATAAGTTTTTCATATAAAAATTTCAATTTTTTGAGGAAAATTTTGATTTTTTGGGGATGGTCACGAATTGAGGTCCTTTTGGCTCTAGGACGCATATTTAAGGAGTTATGGCCAAAATAAGTTTTTCATATAAAAATTTCCATTTTTTGTGGATTTGGATCGAAATTTTGATTTTTTGGGGATGGTCACGAATTGAGGTCCTTTTGGCTCTAGGACGCATATTTAAGGAGTTATGGCCAAAATAAGTTTTTCATATAAAAATTTCAATTTTTTGAGGATTTTCATGAAAATTTTGATTTTTTGGGAGTGATCACGAATCGAGGTCCTTTTGGCTCTAGGACGCATATTTAGGAGTTATGGCCAAAATAAGTTTTTCATATAAAAATTTCAATGTTTTGAGGATTTTCGTCGAAATTTGGATTATTTGGGGGTGGTCACAAATTGAGGTCCTTTTGGCTCTAGGACGCATATTTAAGGAGTTATGGCCAATTTAAGTTTTTCATATAAAAATTTCAATTCTTTGAGGATTTTCATCAACATTTTGATTTTTTGGGAGTGATCGCGAATTGAGGTCCTTTTGGCTCTAGGACGCATATTTAAGGAGATATGGCCAATTTAAGTTTTTCATATAAAAAATTTGATTTTTTGAGGATTTTCATCAAAATTTTGATTTTTGGGGGGTGGTCATGAAATAAGGTCCTTTGGGTTTGGTCACGAATTAACCTCCTTTTGGCTCTAGGACGCATATTTAAGGAGATATGGCCAATTTAAGTTTTTCATATAAAAAATTTGATTTTTTTAGGATTTTCATCAAAATTTTGATTTTTGGAGTTTGGTCACGAATTAACCTCCTTTTGGCTCTAGGACGCATATTTAAGGAGATATGGCCAATTTAAGTTTTTCATATAAAAAATTTGATTTTTTTAGGATTCTCATCAAAATTTTGATTTTTGGGGTTTGGTCACGAATTAACCTCCTTTTGGCTCTAGGACGCATATTTAAGGAGATATGGCCAATTTAAGTTTTTCATATAAAAAATTTGATTTTTTGAGGATTTTCATCAAAATTTTGATTTTTGGGAGGTGGTCATGAATTAAGGTCCTTTTGGCTCTAGGACGCATATTTAAGGAGATATGGCCAATTTAAGTTTTTCATATAAAAAATTCGATTTTTTGAGGATTTTCATCAAAATTTTGATTTTTGGGGGGTGGTCATGAATTAAGGTCCTTTTGGCTCTAGGACGCATATTTAAGGAGATATGGCCAATTTAAGTTTTTCATATAAAAAATTTGATTTTTTGAGGATTTTCATCAAAATTTTGATTTTTTGGGGGTGGTCATGAATTAAGGTCCTTTTGGCTCTAGGACGCATATTTAAGGAGATATGGCCAATTTAAGTTTTTCATATAAAAAATTTTATTTTTTGAGGTTTTTCATCAAAATTTTGATTTTTGGGGCGTGGTCACGAATTAACCTCCTTTTGGCTCTAGGACGCATATTTAAGGAGATATGGCCAATTTAAGTTTTTCATATAAAAAATTTGATTTTTTGAGGATTTTCATCAAAATTTTGATTTTTTGGGGGTGGTCATGAATTAAGGGCCTTTTGGCTCTAGGACGCATATTTAAGGAGATATGGCCAATTTAAGTTTTTCATATAAAAAATATGATTTTTTTAGGATTTTCATCAAAATTTTGATTTTTGGGGTTTGGTCACGAATTAACCTCCTTTTGGCTCTAGGACGCATATTTAAGGAGATATGGCCAATTTAAGTTTTTCATATAAAAAATTTGATTTTTTGAGGATTTTCATCAAAATTTTGATTTTTGGGGGGTGGTCATGAATTAAGGTCCTTTTGGCTCTAGGACGCATATTTAAGGAGATATGGCCAATTTAAGTTTTTCATATAAAAAATTTGATTTTTTTAGGATTTTCATCAAAATTTTGATTTTTGGGGTTTGGCCAATTTAAGTTTTTCATATAAAAAATTTGATTTTTTTAGGATTTTCATCAAAATTTTGATTTTTGGGGTTTGGTCACGAATTAACCTCCTTTTGGCTCTAGGACGCATATTTAAGGAGATATGGCCAATTTAAGTTTTTCATATAAAAAATTTGATTTTTTTAGGATTTTCATCAAAATTTTGATTTTTGGGGTTTGGTCACGAATTAACCTCCTTTTGGCTCTAGGACGCATATTTAAGGAGATGTGGCCAATTTAAGTTTTTCATATAAAAAATTTGATTTTTTGAGGATTTTCATCAAAATTTTGATTTTATGGGGGTGGTCATGAATTAAGGTCCTTTTGGCTCTAGGACGCATATTTAAGGAGATATGGCCAAAATAAGTTTTTCATATAAAAATTTCAATTTTTTGAGGAAAATTTTGATTTTTTGGGGATGGTCACGAATTGAGGTCCTTTTGGCTCTAGGACGCATATTTAAGGAGTTATGGCCAAAATAAGTTTTTCATATAAAAATTTCAATTTTTTGAGGATTTTCATGAAAATTTTGATTTTTTGGGAGTGATCACGAATCGAGGTCCTTTTGGCTCTAGGACGCATATTTAAGGAGTTATGGCCAAAATAAGTTTTTCATATAAAAATTTCAATGTTTTGAGGATTTTCGTCGAAATTTGGATTATTTGGGGGTGGTCACAAATTGAGGTCCTTTTGGCTCTAGGACGCATATTTAAGAAGATATGGCCAATTTAAGTTTTTCATATAAAAAATTTGATTTTTTGAGGATTTTCATCAAAATTTTGATTTTTTGGGGGTGGTCATGAATTAAGGTCCTTTTAGCTCTAGGACGCATATTTAAGGAGATATGGCCAATTTAAGTTTTTCATATAAAAAATTTGATTTTTTGAGGATTTTCATCAAAATTTTGATTTTTGGGGGGTGGTCATGAATTAAGGTCCTTTTGGCTCTAGGACGCATATTTAAGGAGATATGGCCAATTTAAGTTTTTCATATAAAAAATTTGATTTTTTTAAGATTTTCATCAAAATTTTGATTTTTGGGGTTTGGTCACGAATTAACCTCCTTTTGGCTCTAGGACGCATATTTAAGGAGATATGGCCAATTTAAGTTTTTCATATAAAAAATTTGATTTTTTTAGGATTTTCATCAAAATTTTGATTTTTGGGGTTTGGTCACGAATTAACCTCCTTTTGGCTCTAGGACGCATATTTAAGGAGATATGGCCAATTTAAGTTTTTCATATAAAAAATTTGATTTTTTTAGGATTTTCATCAAAATTTTGATTTTTGGAGTTTGGTCACGAATTAACCTCCTTTTGGCTCTAGGACGCATATTTAAGGAGATATGGCCAATTTAAGTTTTTCATATAAAAAATTTGATTTTTTTAGGATTCTCATCAAAATTTTGATTTTTGGGGTTTGGTCACGAATTAACCTCCTTTTGGCTCTAGGACGCATATTTAAGGAGATATGGCCAATTTAAGTTTTTCATATAAAAAATTTGATTTTTTAGGATTTTCATCAAAATTTTGATTTTTGGGGTTTGGTCACGAATTAACCTCCTTTTGGCTCTAGGACGCATATTTAAGGAGATATGGCCAATTTAAGTTTTTCATATAAAAAATTTGATTTTTTTAGGATTCTCATCAAAATTTTGATTTTTGGGGTTTGGTCACGAATTAACCTCCTTTTAGCTCTAGGACGCATATTTAAGGAGATATGGCCAATTTAAGTTTTTCATATAAAAAATTTGATTTTTTGAGGATTTTCATCAAAATTTTGATTTTTGGGAGGTGGTCATGAATTAAGGTCCTTTTGGCTCTAGGACGCATATTTAAGGAGATATGGCCAATTTAAGTTTTTCATATAAAAAATTCGATTTTTTGAGGATTTTCATCAAAATTTTGATTTTTGGGGGGTGGTCATGAATTAAGGTCCTTTTGTCTCTAGGACGCATATTTAAGGAGATATGGCCAATTTAAGTTTTTCATATAAAAAATTTGATTTTTTAGGATTTTCATCAAAATTTTGATTTTTGGGGTTTGGTCACGAATTAACCTCCTTTTGGCTGTAGGACGCATATTTAAGGAGATATGGCCCATTTAAGTTTTTCATATAAAAAATTTGATTTTTTGAGGATTTTCATCAAAATTTTGATTTTTGGGGGGTGGTTGGTCATGAATTAAGGTCCTTTTGGCTCTAGGACGCATATTTAAGGAGATATGGCCAATTTAAGTTTTTCATATAAAAAATTTGATTTTTTGAGGATTTTCATCAAAATTTTGATTTTTTGGGGGTGGTCATGAATTAAGGGCCTTTTGGCTCTAGGACGCATATTTAAGGAGATATGGCCAATTTAAGTTTTTCATATAAAAAATTTGATTTTTTGAGGATTTTCATCAAAATTTTGATTTTTGGGGGGTGGTCATGAATTAAGGTCCTTTTGTCTCTAGGACGCATATTTAAGGAGATATGGCCAATTTAAGTTTTTCATATAAAAAATTTGATTTTTTTAGGATTTTCATCAAAATTTTGATTTTTGGGGTTTGGTCACGAATTAACCTCCTTTTGGCTCTAGGACGCATATTTAAGGAGATATGGCCAATTTAAGTTTTTCATATAAAAAATTTGATTTTTTGAGGATTTTCATCAAAATTTTGATTTTTGGGGGGTGGTCATGAATTAAGGTCCTTTTGGCTCTAGGACGCATATTTAAGGAGATATGGCCAATTTAAGTTTTTCATATAAAAAATTTGATTTTTTTTAGGATTTTCATCAAAATTTTGATTTTTGGGGTTTGGTCACGAATTAACCTCCTTTTGGCTCTAGGACGCATATTTAAGGAGATATGGCCAATTTAAGTTTTTCATATAAAAAATTAGATTTTTTTAGGATTTTCATCAAAATTTTGATTTTTGGGGTTTGGTCACGAATTAACCTCCTTTTGGCTCTAGGACGCATATTTAAGGAGATATGGCCAATTTAAGTTTTTCATATAAAAATTTGATTTTTTTAGGATTTTCATCAAAATTTTGATTTTTGGGGTTTGTTCACGAATTAACCTCCTTTTGGCTCTAGGACGCATATTTAAGGAGATATGGCCAATTTAAGTTTTTCATATCAAAAATTTTATTTTTTGAGGTTTTTCATCAAAATTTTGATTTTTGGGGCGTGGTCACGAATTAACCTCCTTTTGGCTCTAGGACGCATATTTAAGGAGATATGGCCAATTTAAGTTTTTCATATAAAAAAATTTGATTTTTTGAGGATTTTCATCAAAATTTTGATTTTTGGGGCGTGGTCACGAATTAACCTCCTTTTGGCTCTAGGACGCATATTTAAGGAGATATGGCCAATTTAAGTTTTTCATATAAAAAATATGATTTTTTTAGGATTTTCATCAAAATTTTGATTTTTGGAGTTTGGTCACGAATTAACCTCCTTTTGGCTCTAGGACGCATATTTAAGGAGATATGGCCAATTTAAGTTTTTCATATAAATTTTCATCAAAATTTTGATTTTTGGGGGGTGGTCATGAATTAAGGTCCTTTTGGCTCTAGGACGCATATTTAAGGAGATATGGCCAATTTAAGTTTTTCATATAAAAAATTTGATTTTTTTAGGATTTTCATCAAAATTTTGATTTTTGGGGTTTGGTCACGAATTAACCTCCTTTTGGCTCTAGGACGCATATTTAAGGAGATATGGCCAATTTAAGTTTTTCATATAAAAAATTTGATTTTTTTAGGATTTTCATCAAAATTTTGATTTTTGGGGTTTGGTCACGAATTAACCTCCTTTTGGCTCTAGGACGCATATTTAAGGAGATATGGCCAATTTAAGTTTTTCATATAAAAAATTTGATTTTTTTAGGATTTTCATCAAAATTTTGATTTTTGGGGTTTGGTCACGAATTAACCTCCTTTTGGCTCTAGGACGCATATTTAAGGAGATATGGCCAATTTAAGTTTTTCATATAAAAAATTTGATTTTTTTAGGATTTTCATCAAAATTTTGATTTTTGGGGTTTGGTCACGAATTAACCTCCTTTTGGCTCTAGGACGCATATTTAAGGAGATGTGGCCAATTTAAGTTTTTCATATAAAAAATTAGATTTTTTGAGGATTTTCATCAAAATTTTGATTTTTTGGGGGTGGTCATGAATTAAGGTCCTTTTGGCTCTAGGACGCATATTTAAGGAGATATGGCCAAAATAAGTTTTTCATATAAAAATTTCAATTTTTTGAGGAAAATTTTGATTTTTTGGGGATGGTCACGAATTGAGGTCCTTTTGGCTCTAGGACGCATATTTAAGGAGTTATGGCCAAAATAAGTTTTTCATATAAAAATTTCCATTTTTTGTGGATTTGGATCGAAATTTTGATTTTTTGGGGATGGTCACGAATTGAGGTCCTTTTGGCTCTAGGACGCATATTTAAGGAGTTATGGCCAAAATAAGTTTTTCATATAAAAATTTCAATTTTTTGAGGATTTTCATGAAAATTTTGATTTTTTGGGAGTGATCACGAATCGAGGTCCTTTTGGCTCTAGGACGCATATTTAGGAGTTATGGCCAAAATAAGTTTTTCATATAAAAATTTCAATGTTTTGAGGATTTTCGTCGAAATTTGGATTATTTGGGGGTGGTCACAAATTGAGGTCCTTTTGGCTCTAGGACGCATATTTAAGGAGTTATGGCCAATTTAAGTTTTTCATATAAAAATTTCAATTCTTTGAGGATTTTCATCAACATTTTGATTTTTTGGGAGTGATCGCGAATTGAGGTCCTTTTGGCTCTAGGACGCATATTTAAGGAGATATGGCCAATTTAAGTTTTTCATATAAAAAATTTGATTTTTTGAGAATTTTCATCAAAATTTTGATTTTTGGGGGGTGGTCATGAAATAAGGTCCTTTGGGTTTGGTCACGAATTAACCTCCTTTTGGCTCTAGGACGCATATTTAAGGAGATATGGCCAATTTAAGTTTTTCATATAAAAAATTTGATTTTTTTAGGATTTTCATCAAAATTTTGATTTTTGGAGTTTGGTCACGAATTAACCTCCTTTTGGCTCTAGGACGCATATTTAAGGAGATATGGCCAATTTAAGTTTTTCATATAAAAAATTTGATTTTTTTAGGATTCTCATCAAAATTTTGATTTTTGGGGTTTGGTCACGAATTAACCTCCTTTTGGCTCTAGGACGCATATTTAAGGAGATATGGCCAATTTAAGTTTTTCATATAAAAAATTTGATTTTTTGAGGATTTTCATCAAAATTTTGATTTTTGGGAGGTGGTCATGAATTAAGGTCCTTTTGGCTCTAGGACGCATATTTAAGGAGATATGGCCAATTTAAGTTTTTCATATAAAAAATTCGATTTTTTGAGGATTTTCATCAAAATTTTGATTTTTGGGGGGTGGTCATGAATTAAGGTCCTTTTGGCTCTAGGACGCATATTTAAGGAGATATGGCCAATTTAAGTTTTTCATATAAAAAATTTGATTTTTTGAGGATTTTCATCAAAATTTTGATTTTTTGGGGGTGGTCATGAATTAAGGTCCTTTTGGCTCTAGGACGCATATTTAAGGCCAATTTAAGTTTTTCATATAAAAAATTTTATTTTTTGAGGTTTTTCATCAAAATTTTGATTTTTGGGGCGTGGTCACGAATTAACCTCCTTTTGGCTCTAGGACGCATATTTAAGGAGATATGGCCAATTTAAGTTTTTCATATAAAAAATTTGATTTTTTGAGGATTTTCATCAAAATTTTGATTTTTTGGGGGTGGTCATGAATTAAGGGCCTTTTGGCTCTAGGACGCATATTTAAGGAGATATGGCCAATTTAAGTTTTTCATATAAAAAATATGATTTTTTTAGGATTTTCATCAAAATTTTGATTTTTGGGGTTTGGTCACGAATTAACCTCCTTTTGGCTCTAGGACGCATATTTAAGGAGATATGGCCAATTTAAGTTTTTCATATAAAAAATTTGATTTTTTGAGGATTTTCATCAAAATTTTGATTTTTGGGGGGTGGTCATGAATTAAGGTCCTTTTGGCTCTAGGACGCATATTTAAGGAGATATGGCCAATTTAAGTTTTTCATATAAAAAATTTGATTTTTTTAGGATTTTCATCAAAATTTTGATTTTTGGGGTTTGGCCAATTTAAGTTTTTCATATAAAAAATTTGATTTTTTTAGGATTTTCATCAAAATTTTGATTTTTGGGGTTTGGTCACGAATTAACCTCCTTTTGGCTCTAGGACGCATATTTAAGGAGATATGGCCAATTTAAGTTTTTCATATAAAAAATTTGATTTTTTTAGGATTTTCATCAAAATTTTGATTTTTGGGGTTTGGTCACGAATTAACCTCCTTTTGGCTCTAGGACGCATATTTAAGGAGATGTGGCCAATTTAAGTTTTTCATATAAAAAATTTGATTTTTTGAGGATTTTCATCAAAATTTTGATTTTATGGGGGTGGTCATGAATTAAGGTCCTTTTGGCTCTAGGACGCATATTTAAGGAGATATGGCCAAAATAAGTTTTTCATATAAAAATTTCAATTTTTTGAGGAAAATTTTGATTTTTTGGGGATGGTCACGAATTGAGGTCCTTTTGGCTCTAGGACGCATATTTAAGGAGTTATGGCCAAAATAAGTTTTTCATATAAAAATTTCAATTTTTTGAGGATTTTCATGAAAATTTTGATTTTTTGGGAGTGATCACGAATCGAGGTCCTTTTGGCTCTAGGACGCATATTTAAGGAGTTATGGCCAAAATAAGTTTTTCATATAAAAATTTCAATGTTTTGAGGATTTTCGTCGAAATTTGGATTATTTGGGGGTGGTCACAAATTGAGGTCCTTTTGGCTCTAGGACGCATATTTAAGAAGATATGGCCAATTTAAGTTTTTCATTTTTTTTTGGCTCTAGGACGCATATTTAAGGAGATGTGGCCAATTTAAGTTTTTCATATAAAAAATTTGATTTTTTGAGGATTTTCATCAAAATTTTGATTTTATGGGGGTGGTCATGAATTAAGGTCCTTTTGGCTCTAGGACGCATATTTAAGGAGATATGGCCAAAATAAGTTTTTCATATAAAAATTTCAATTTTTTGAGGAAAATTTTGATTTTTTGGGGATGGTCACGAATTGAGGTCCTTTTGGCTCTAGGACGCATATTTAAGGAGTTATGGCCAAAATAAGTTTTTCATATAAAAATTTCAATTTTTTGAGGATTTTCATGAAAATTTTGATTTTTTGGGAGTGATCACGAATCGAGGTCCTTTTGGCTCTAGGACGCATATTTAAGGAGTTATGGCCAAAATAAGTTTTTCATATAAAAATTTCAATGTTTTGAGGATTTTCGTCGAAATTTGGATTATTTGGGGGTGGTCACAAATTGAGGTCCTTTTGGCTCTAGGACGCATATTTAAGAAGATATGGCCAATTTAAGTTTTTCATATAAAAAATTTGATTTTTTGAGGATTTTCATCAAAATTTTGATTTTTTGGGGGTGGTCATGAATTAAGGTCCTTTTAGCTCTAGGACGCATATTTAAGGAGATATGGCCAATTTAAGTTTTTCATATAAAAAATTTGATTTTTTGAGGATTTTCATCAAAATTTTGATTTTTGGGGGGTGGTCATGAATTAAGGTCCTTTTGGCTCTAGGACGCATATTTAAGGAGATATGGCCAATTTAAGTTTTTCATATAAAAAATTTGATTTTTTTAAGATTTTCATCAAAATTTTGATTTTTGGGGTTTGGTCACGAATTAACCTCCTTTTGGCTCTAGGACGCATATTTAAGGAGATATGGCCAATTTAAGTTTTTCATATAAAAAATTTGATTTTTTTAGGATTTTCATCAAAATTTTGATTTTTGGGGTTTGGTCACGAATTAACCTCCTTTTGGCTCTAGGACGCATATTTAAGGAGATATGGCCAATTTAAGTTTTTCATATAAAAAATTTGATTTTTTTAGGATTTTCATCAAAATTTTGATTTTTGGAGTTTGGTCACGAATTAACCTCCTTTTGGCTCTAGGACGCATATTTAAGGAGATATGGCCAATTTAAGTTTTTCATATAAAAAATTTGATTTTTTTAGGATTCTCATCAAAATTTTGATTTTTGGGGTTTGGTCACGAATTAACCTCCTTTTGGCTCTAGGACGCATATTTAAGGAGATATGGCCAATTTAAGTTTTTCATATAAAAAATTTGATTTTTTAGGATTTTCATCAAAATTTTGATTTTTGGGGTTTGGTCACGAATTAACCTCCTTTTGGCTCTAGGACGCATATTTAAGGAGATATGGCCAATTTAAGTTTTTCATATAAAAAATTTGATTTTTTTAGGATTCTCATCAAAATTTTGATTTTTGGGGTTTGGTCACGAATTAACCTCCTTTTAGCTCTAGGACGCATATTTAAGGAGATATGGCCAATTTAAGTTTTTCATATAAAAAATTTGATTTTTTGAGGATTTTCATCAAAATTTTGATTTTTGGGAGGTGGTCATGAATTAAGGTCCTTTTGGCTCTAGGACGCATATTTAAGGAGATATGGCCAATTTAAGTTTTTCATATAAAAAATTCGATTTTTTGAGGATTTTCATCAAAATTTTGATTTTTGGGGGGTGGTCATGAATTAAGGTCCTTTTGTCTCTAGGACGCATATTTAAGGAGATATGGCCAATTTAAGTTTTTCATATAAAAAATTTGATTTTTTAGGATTTTCATCAAAATTTTGATTTTTGGGGTTTGGTCACGAATTAACCTCCTTTTGGCTGTAGGACGCATATTTAAGGAGATATGGCCAATTTAAGTTTTTCATATAAAAAATTTGATTTTTTGAGGATTTTCATCAAAATTTTGATTTTTGGGGGGTGGTTGGTCATGAATTAAGGTCCTTTTGGCTCTAGGACGCATATTTAAGGAGATATGGCCAATTTAAGTTTTTCATATAAAAAATTTGATTTTTTGAGGATTTTCATCAAAATTTTGATTTTTTGGGGGTGGTCATGAATTAAGGGCCTTTTGGCTCTAGGACGCATATTTAAGGAGATATGGCCAATTTAAGTTTTTCATATAAAAAATTTGATTTTTTGAGGATTTTCATCAAAATTTTGATTTTTGGGGGGTGGTCATGAATTAAGGTCCTTTTGTCTCTAGGACGCATATTTAAGGAGATATGGCCAATTTAAGTTTTTCATATAAAAAATTTGATTTTTTTAGGATTTTCATCAAAATTTTGATTTTTGGGGTTTGGTCACGAATTAACCTCCTTTTGGCTCTAGGACGCATATTTAAGGAGATATGGCCAATTTAAGTTTTTCATATAAAAAATTTGATTTTTTGAGGATTTTCATCAAAATTTTGATTTTTGGGGGGTGGTCATGAATTAAGGTCCTTTTGGCTCTAGGACGCATATTTAAGGAGATATGGCCAATTTAAGTTTTTCATATAAAAAATTTGATTTTTTTTAGGATTTTCATCAAAATTTTGATTTTTGGGGTTTGGTCACGAATTAACCTCCTTTTGGCTCTAGGACGCATATTTAAGGAGATATGGCCAATTTAAGTTTTTCATATAAAAAATTAGATTTTTTTAGGATTTTCATCAAAATTTTGATTTTTGGGGTTTGGTCACGAATTAACCTCCTTTTGGCTCTAGGACGCATATTTAAGGAGATATGGCCAATTTAAGTTTTTCATATAAAAAATTTGATTTTTTTAGTATTTTCATCAAAATTTTGATTTTTGGGGTTTGGTCACGAATTAACCTCCTTTTGGCTCTAGGACGCATATTTAAGGAGATATGGCCAATTTAAGTTTTTCATATAAAAAATTTGATTTTTTGAGGATTTTCATCAAAATTTTGATTTTTGGGGGGTGGTCATGAATTAAGGTCCTTTTGGCTCTTGGACTCATATTTAAGGAGATATAGCCAAATTAAGTTTTTCATATAAAAAATTTGATTTTTTGAGGTTTTTCATCAAAATTTTGATTTTTGGGGGGTGGTCACGAATTAACCTCCTTTTGGCTCTAGGACGCATATTTAAGGAGATATGGCCAATTTAAGTTTTTCATATAAAAAATTTGATTTTTTGAGGATTTTCATCAAAATTTTGATTTTTTGGGGGTGGTCATGAATTAAGGTCCTTTTGGCTCTAGGACGCATATTTAAGGAGATATGGCCAAAATAAGTTTTTCATATAAAAATTTCAATTTTTTGAGGAAAATTTTGATTTTTTGGGGATGGTCACGAATTGAGGTCCTTTTGGCTCTAGGACGCATATTTAAGGAGTTATGGCCAAAATAAGTTTTTCATATAAAAATTTCCATTTTTTGAGGATTTGGATCGAAATTTTGATTTTTTGGGGATGGTCACGAATTGAGGTCCTTTTGGCTCTAGGACGCATATTTAAGGAGTTATGGCCAAAATAAGTTTTTCATATAAAAATTTCAATTTTTTGAGGATTTTCATGAAAATTTTGATTTTTTGGGAGTGATCACGAATCGAGGTCCTTTTGGCTCTAGGACGCATATTTAAGGAGTTATGGCCAAAATAAGTTTTTCATATAAAAATTTCAATGTTTTGAGGATTTTCGTCGAAATTTGGATTATTTGGGGGTGGTCACAAATTGAGGTCCTTTTGGCTCTAGGACGCATATTTAAGGAGATATGGCCAATTTAAGTTTTTCATATAAAAAATTTGATTTTTTTAGGATTTTCATCAAAATTTTGATTTTTGGGGTTTGGTCACGAATTAACCTCCTTTTGGCTCTAGGACGCATATTTAAGGAGATATGGCCAATTTAAGTTTTTCATATAAAAAATTTGATTTTTTGAGGTTTTTCATCAAAATTTTGATTTTTGGGGGGTGGTCACGAATTAACCTCCTTTTGGCTCTAGGACGCATATTTAAGGAGATATGGCCAATTTAAGTTTTTCATATAAAAAATTTGATTTTTTGAAGATTTTCATCAAAATTTTGATTTTTTGGGGGTGGTCATGAATTAAGGTCCTTTTGGCTCTAGGACGCATATTTAAGGAGATATGGCCAAAATAAGTTTTTCATATAAAAATTTCAATTTTTTGAGGAAAATTTTGATTTTTTGGGGATGGTCACGAATTGAGGTCCTTTTGGCTCTAGGACGCATATTTAAGGAGTTATGGCCAAAATAAGTTTTTCATATAAAAATTTCAATTTTTTGAGGATTTTCATGAAAATTTTGATTTTTTGGGAGTGATCACGAATCGAGGTCCTTTTGGCTCTAGGACGCATATTTAAGGAGTTATGGCCAAAATAAGTTTTTCATATAAAAATTTCAATGTTTTGAGGATTTTCGTCGAAATTTGGATTATTTGGGGGTGGTCACAAATTGAGGTCCTTTTGGCTCTAGGACGCATATTTAAGGAGTTATGGCCAAAATAAGTTTTTCATATAAAAATGTCAATTCTTTGAGGATTTTCATCAACATTTTGATTTTTTGGGAGTGATCGCGAATTGAGGTCCTTTTGGCTCTAGGACGCATATTTAAGGAGATATGGCCAATTTAAGTTTTTCATATAAAAAATTTGATTTTTTAGGATTTTCATCAAAATTTTGATTTTTGGGGTTTGGTCACGAATTAACCTCCTTTTGTCTCTAGGACGCATATTTAAGGAGATATGGCCAATTTAAGTTTTTCATATAAAAAATTTGATTTTTTTAGGATTTTCATCAAAATTTTGATTTTTGGGGTTTGGTCACGAATTAACCTCCTTTTGGCTCTAGGACGCATATTTAAGGAGATATGGCCAATTTAAGTTTTTCATATAAAAAATTTGATTTTTTGAGGATTTTCATCAAAATTTTGATTTTTGGGGGGTGGTCATGAATTAAGGTCCTTTTGGCTCTAGGACGCATATTTAAGGAGATATGGCCAATTTAAGTTTTTCATATAAAAAATCAGATTTTTTTAGGATTTTCATCAAAATTTTGATTTTTGGGGTTTGGTCACGAATTAACCTCCTTTTGGCTCTAGGACGCATATTTAAGGAGATATGGCCAATTTAAGTTTTTCATTAACCAATTAACCTCCTTTTGGCTCTAGGACGCATATTTAAGGAGATATGGCCAATTTAAGTTTTTCATATAAAAATTTCAATTCTTTGAGGATTTTCATCAACATTTTGATTTTTTGGGAGTGATCGCGAATTGAGGTCCTTTTGGCTCTAGGACGCATATTTAAGGAGATATGGCCAATTTAAGTTTTTCATATAAAAAATTTGATTTTTTGAGGATTTTCATCAAAATTTTGATTTTTGGGGGGTGGTCATGAATTAAGGTCCTTTTGGCTCTAGGACGCATATTTAAGGAGATATGGCCAATTTAAGTTTTTCATATAAAAAATTTGATTTTTTGAGGATTTTCATCAAAATTTTGATTTTTTGGGGGTGGTCATGAATTAAGGTCCTTTTGGCTCTAGGACGCCAAACCCCAAAAATCAAAATTTTGATTTTTGGTGTTTGGTCACGAATTAACCTCCTTTTGGCTCTAGGACGCATATTTAAGGAGATATGGCCAATTTAAGTTTTTCATATAAAAAATTTGATTTTTTGAGGATTTTCATCAAAATTTTGATTTTTGGGGGGTGGTCATGAATTAAGGTCCTTTTGGCTCTAGGACGCATATTTAAGGAGATATGGCCAATTTAAGTTTTTCATATAAAAAATTTGATTTTTTTAGGATTTTCATCAAAATTTTGATTTTTGGGGTTTGGTCACGAATTAACCTCCTTTTGGCTCTAGGACGCATATTTAAGGAGATATGGCCAATTTAAGTTTTTCATATAAAAAATTAGATTTTTTTAGGATTTTCATCAAAATTTTGATTTTTGGGGTTTGGTCACGAATTAACCTCCTTTTGGCTCTAGGACGCATATTTAAGGAGATATGGCCAATTTAAGTTTTTCATTAACCTATTAACCTCCTTTTGGCTCTAGGACGCATATTTAAGGAGATATGGCCAATTTAAGTTTTTCATATAAAAATTTCAATTCTTTGAGGATTATCATCAACATTTTGATTTTTTGGGAGTGATCGCGAATTGAGGTCCTTTTGGCTCTAGGACGCATATTTAAGGAGATATGGCCAATTTAAGTTTTTCATATAAAAAATTTGATTTTTTAGGATTTTCATCAAAATTTTGATTTTTGGGGTTTGGTCACGAATTAACCTCCTTTTGGCTCTAGGACGCATATTTAAGGAGATATGGCCAATTTAAGTTTTTCATTAACCAATTAACCTCCTTTTGGCTCTAGGACGCATATTTAAGGAGATATGGCCAATTTAAGTTTTTCATATAAAAAATTAGATTTTTTTAGGATTTTCATCAAAATTTTGATTTTTGGGGTTTGGTCACGAATTAACCTCCTTTTGGCTCTAGGACGCATATTTAAGGAGATATGGCCAATTTAAGTTTTTCATTAACCAATTAACCTCCTTTTGGCTCTAGGACGCATATTTAAGGAGATATGGCCAATTTAAGTTTTTCATATAAAAATTTCAATTCTTTGAGGATTTTCATCAACATTTTGATTTTTTGGGAGTGAGCGCGAATTGAGGTCCTTTTGGCTCTAGGACGCATATTTAAGGAGATATGGCCAATTTAAGTTTTTCATATAAAAAATTTGATTTTTTAGGATTTTCATCAAAATTTTGATTTTTGGGGTTTGGTCACGAATTAACCTCCTTTTGGCTCTAGGACGCATATTTAAGGAGATATGGCCAATTTAAGTTTTTCATATAAAAAATTTGATTTTTTGAGGATTTTCATCAAAATTTTGATTTTTGGGGGGTGGTCATGAATTAAGGTCCTTTTGGCTCTAGGACGCATATTTAAGGAGATATGGCCAATTTAAGTTTTTCATATAAAAAATTTGATTTTTTGAGGATTTTCATCAAAATTTTGATTTTTTGGGGGTGGTCATGAATTAAGGTCCTTTTGGCTCTAGGACGCCAAACCCCAAAAATCAAAATTTTGATTTTTGGGGTTTGGTCACGAATTAACCTCCTTTTGGCTCTAGGACGCATATTTAAGGAGATATGGCCAATTTAAGTTTTTCATATAAAAAATTTGATTTTTTGAGGATTTTCATCAAAATTTTGATTTTTGGGGGGTGGTCATGAATTAAGGTCCTTTTGGCTCTAGGACGCATATTTAAGAAGATATGGCCAATTTAAGTTTTTCATATAAAAAATTTGATTTTTTGAGGATTTTCACCAAAATTTTGATTTTTGGGGGGTGGTCATGAATTAAGGCCTTTTGTCTCTAGGACGCATATTTAAGGAGATATGGCCAATTTAAGTTTTACATATAAAAATTTTGATTTTTTTAGGATTTTCATCAAAATTTTGATTTTTGGGGTTTGGTCACGAATTAACCTCCTTTTGGCTCTAGGACGCATATTTAAGGAGATATGGCCAATTTAAGTTTTTCATATAAAAAATTAGATTTTTTTAGGATTTTCATCAAAATTTTGATTTTTGGGGTTTGGTCACGAATTAACCTCCTTTTGGCTCTAGGACGCATATTTAAGGAGATATGGCCAATTTAAGTTTTTCATTAACCTATTAACCTCCTTTTGGCTCTAGGACGCATATTTAAGGAGATATGGCCAATTTAAGTTTTTCATATAAAAATTTCAATTCTTTGAGGATTATCATCAACATTTTGATTTTTTGGGAGTGATCGCGAATTGAGGTCCTTTTGGCTCTAGGACGCATATTTAAGGAGATATGGCCAATTTAAGTTTTTCATATAAAAAATTTGATTTTTTAGGATTTTCATCAAAATTTTGATTTTTGGGGTTTGGTCACGAATTAACCTCCTTTTGGCTCTAGGACGCATATTTAAGGAGATATGGCCAATTTAAGTTTTTCATATAAAAAATTTGATTTTTTGAGGATTTTCATCAAAATTTTGATTTTTGGGGGGTGGTCATGAATTAAGGTCCTTTTGGCTCTAGGACGCATATTTAAGGAGATATGGCCAATTTAAGTTTTTCATATAAAAAATTTGATTTTTTGAGGATTTTCATCAAAATTTTGATTTTTTGGGGGTGGTCATGAATTAAGGTCCTTTTGGCTCTAGGACGCATATTTAGGAAATATGGCCAATTTAAGTTTTTCATATAAAAAATTTGATTTTTTGAGGTCTTTCATCAAAATTTAGATTTTTGGGGCGTGGTCACGAATTAACCTCCTTTTGGCTCTAGGACGCATATTTAAGGAGATATGGCCAATTTAAGTTTTTCATTAACCAATTAACCTCCTTTTGGCTCTAGGACGCATATTTAAGGAGATA
Source organism: Haematobia irritans (assembly GCF_050003625.1). Lineage (NCBI taxonomy): Eukaryota > Metazoa > Arthropoda > Insecta > Diptera > Muscidae > Haematobia > Haematobia irritans. The sequence goes on from NC_134398.1 coordinate 210,203,202, forward strand.
TGGCCAATTTAAGTTTTTCATATAAAAAATTTGGTTTTTTGAGGATTTTTATCAAAATTTTGATTTTTGGGGGGTGGTCATGAATTAAGATCCTTTTGGCTCTAGGACGCATATTTAAGGAGATATGGCCAATTTAAGTTTTTCATATAAAAAATTTGATTTTTTGAGGATTTTCATCAAAATTTTGATTTTTGGGGGGTGGTCATGAATTAAGGTCCTTTTGGCTCTAGGACGCATATTTAAGGAGATATGGCCAATTTAAGTTTTTCATATAAAAAATTTGATTTTTTTAGGATTTTCATCAAAATTTTGATTTTTGGGGTTTGGTCACGAATTAACCTCCTTTTGGCTCTAGGACGCATATTTAAGGAGATATGGCCAATTTAAGTTTTTCATATAAAAAATTTGATTTTTTTAGGATTTTCATCAAAATTTTGATTTTTGGGGTTTGGTCACGAATTAACCTCCTTTTGGCTCTAGGACGCATATTTAAGGAGATATGGCCAATTTAAGTTTTTCATATAAAAAATTTGATTTTTTGAGGTTTTTCATCAAAATTTTGATTTTTGGGGGGTGGTCACGAATTAACCTCCTTTTGGCTCTAGGACGCATATTTAAGGAGATATGGCCAATTTAAGTTTTTCATATAAAAAATTTGATTTTTTGAAGATTTTCATCAAAATTTTGATTTTTTGGGGGTTGTCATGAATTAAGGTCCTTTTGGCTCTAGGTCGCATATTTAAGGAGATATGGCCAAAATAAGTTTTTCATATAAAAATTTCAATTTTTTGAGGAAATTTTTTTTTTTTGGGGATGGTCACGAATTGAGGTCCTTTTGGCTCTAGGACGCATATTTAAGGAGTTATGGCCAAAATAAGTTTTTCATATAAAAATTTCAATTTTTTGAGGATTTTCATGAAAATTTTGATTTTTTGGGAGTGATCACGAATCGAGGTCCTTTTGGCTCTAGGACGCATATTTAAGGAGTTATGGCCAAAATAAGTTTTTCATATAAAAATTTCAATGTTTTGAGGATTTTCGTCGAAATTTGGATTATTTGGGGGTGGTCACAAATTGAGGTCCTTTTGGCTCTAGGACGCATATTTAAGGAGTTATGGCCAAAATAAGTTTTTCATATAAAAATGTCAATTCTTTGAGGATTTTCATCAACATTTTGATTTTTTGGGAGTGATCGCGAATTGAGGTCCTTTTGGCTCTAGGACGCATATTTAAGGAGATATGGCCAATTTAAGTTTTTCATATAAAAAATTTGATTTTTTTAGGATTTTCATCAAAATTTTGATTTTTGGGGTTTGGTCACGAATTAACCTCCTTTTGGCTCTAGGACGCATATTTAAGGAGATATGGCCAATTTAAGTTTTTCATATAAAAAATTTGATTTTTTGAGGATTTTCATCAAAATTTTGATTTTGGGGGGGTGGTCATGAATTAAGGTCCTTTTGGCTCTAGGACGCATATTTAAGGAGATATGGCCAATTTAAGTTTTTCATATAAAAAATTTGATTTTTTTAGGATTTTCATCAAAATTTTGATTTTTGGGGGGTGGTCATGAATTAACCTCCTTTTGGCTCTAGGACGCATATTTAAGGAGATATGGCCAATTTAAGTTTTTCATATAAAAAATTTGATTTTTTGAAGATTTTCATCAAAATTTTGATTTTTTGGGGGTGGTCATGAATTAAGGTCCTTTTGGCTCTAGGACGCATATTTAAGGAGATATGGCCAATTTAAGTTTTTCATATAAAAAATTTGATTTTTTGAGGATTTTCATCAAAATTTTGATTTTTGGGGGGTGGTCATGAATTAACCTCCTTTTGGCTCTAGGACGCATATTTAAGGAGATATGGCCAATTTAAGTTTTTCATATAAAAAATTTGATTTTTTGAAGATTTTCATCAAAATTTTGATTTTTGGGGTTTGGTCACGAATTAACCTCCTTTTGGCTCTAGGACGCATATTTAAGGAGATATGGCCAATTTAAGTTTTTCATATAAAAAATTTGATTTTTTGAGGTTTTTCATCAAAATTTTGATTTTTGGGGTTTGGTCACGAATTAACCTCCTTTTGGCTCTAGGACGCATATTTAAGGAGATATGGCCAATTTAAGTTTTTCATATAAAAAATTTGATTTTTTGAGGTTTTTCATCAAAATTTTGATTTTTGGGGTTTGGTCACGAATTAACCTCCTTTTGGCTCTAGGACGCATATTTAAGGAGATATGGCCAATTTAAGTTTTTCATATAAAAAATTTGATTTTTTGAGGATTTTCATCAAAATTTTGATTTTTGGGGGGTGGTCATGAATTAAGGTCCTTTTGGCTCTAGGACGCATATTTAAGGAGATATGGCCAATTTAAGTTTTTCATATAAAAAATTTGATTTTTTGAGGATTTTCATCAAAATTTTGATTTTTGGGGGGTGGTCATGAATTAACCTCCTTTTGGCTCTAGGACGCATATTTAAGGAGATATGGCCAATTTAAGTTTTTCATATAAAAAATTTGATTTTTTGAAGATTTTCATCAAAATTTTGATTTTTTGGGGGTGGTCATGAATTAAGGTCCTTTTGGCTCTAGGACGCATATTTAAGGAGATATGGCCAATTTAAGTTTTTCATATAAAAAATTTGATTTTTTGAGGATTTTCATCAAAATTTTGATTTTTGGGGGGTGGTCATGAATTAACCTCCTTTTGGCTCTAGGACGCATATTTAAGGAGATATGGCCAATTTAAGTTTTTCATATAAAAAATTTGATTTTTTGAAGATTTTCATCAAAATTTTAATTTTTTGGGGGTGGTCATGAATTAAGGTCCTTTTGGCTCTAGGACGCATATTTAAGGAGTTATGGCCAAAATAAGTTTTTCATATAAAAATTTCAATTTTTTGAGGATTTTCATGAAAATTTTGATTTTTTGGGAGTGATCACGAATCGAGGTCCTTTTGGCTCTAGGACGCATATTTAAGGAGTTATGGCCAAAATAAGTTTTTCATATAAAAATTTCAATGTTTTGAGGATTTTCGTCGAAATTTGGATTATTTGGGGGTGGTCACAAATTGAGGTCCTTTTGACTCTAGGACGCATATTTAAGGAGTTATGGCCAAAATAAGTTTTTCATATAAAAATTTCAATTTTTTGAGGATTTTCATCAAAATTTTTATTTTTTGGGAGTGATCACGAATTAAGGTCCTTTTGGCTCTAGGACGCATATTTAAGGAGTTATGGCCAAAATAAGTTTTTCATATAAAAATTTAAATTTTTTGAGGATTTTCATCAAAATTTTGATTTTTTTGGGGATGGTCACGAATTGAGGTCCTTTTGGCTCTAGGACGCATATTTAAGGAGTTATGGCCAAATTAAGTTTTTCATATTCAAATTAAGTTAGGACGCATATTTAAGGAGTTATGGCCAATTTAAGTTTTTCATATAAAAATTTCAATTCTTTGAGGATTTTCATCAACATTTTGATTTTTTGGGAGTGATCGCGAATTGAGGTCCTTTTGGCTCTAGGACGCATATTTAAGGAGATATGGCCATTTTAAGTTTTTCATATAAAAAATTTGATTTTTTTAGGATTTTCATCAAAATTTTGATTTTTGGGGTTTGGTCACGAATTAACCTCCTTTTGGCTCTAGGACGCATATTTAAGGAGATATGGCCAATTTAAGTTTTTCATATAAAAAATTTGATTTTTTGAGGATTTTCATCAAAATTTTGATTTTTGGGGGGTGGTCATGAATTAAGGTCCTTTTGGCTCTAGGACGCATATTTAAGGAGATATGGCCAATTTAAGTTTTTCATATAAAAAATTTGATTTTTTTAGGATTTTCTGAACAACTGCGGTAGTCTACAAGTGGACTGTATCGTTTTAATTATGTATATCTCCGCAAAAGTTTATCAGTTAGAAGTATGCAAGTAAATAAGAAAAAATAATGGAGGTTTCAGTTTGAGGTAGGTTTATTTACAGTGTTTGGCTTCTTACCACTTCAGATGTTAAAGCACAAGTAAGTCAATATGGTTCGCGCGCAGGCGTTATGATTAATTGAGTGAAAATTCATTTATCTTTTAGAGCAACAATTTTAAAAATGGAGAAAATCTATCTATTTGAGAAAAGGCAGTTATCGATAAATTCATGTATAAATAGTTGCCATACAGATGTATCTTAATTTTGAAGATATTCGAATAATTCAATACGATTACTAATACTAAAATTCATTATATTGGATTGTTAATTCAAGTAAATTCAATTCAATTCAATAACAAGTTAAAAAAAATTAATGATTTTGTTGAAACTAATTTCAACATTCAGCCCCCCTTGCAGCGTTGCAACTTAATAACTGTAAGCACCGGATATAACCCATCCAAAAATTGAGCTTTGAGCTATAGGCATAGAGGAGGATGTTTGTATTAGGCCCGCCAGTAGGATCTTAGAAATTTGATCATTTCCAATTACAACTTCAATATCAATCGGGTTATAAAAATGGGGGTCGGCTAAGTCCGCTATATGATTATAAACTGATTGTAGTTGCTTATCTTCCGTGGTCTCTGGTGTTGCTACCTCCAATCGGCGTTGAACCGCTCCGGTGATCTGAATCTTCATCGCTGAATCATAGTAGGACTGCATGCTGAGTGTACAAAATTCTTCGCCATTTTTTCGAGTTGTTGGCAGATGATAACGTTGTACCATAGACCTCAGGACATAAGTTCGGAGGCTAGCTGAATTCAGCATCAATCTTACCTTGGCAGGACCACCAGGGGTAAGGAGACGTGCCAGTGCAGTGGGAAGAAAAACGTGAACTTTTCTTTTGCGGCTCAGCCGTTCGTGAACCAATGGTGGCGCGCGCTGTGAACCATAGTTTTCGGCAGTGATAACAATTTGGCGCCTCTGCTCTTTGATAAGGAAAATTCTCATAAATGACATAAATTGCAATATTATTTCCAGTAACAAATGTAACTATATTAAATTTTACAAACTTAATCCCGTAAACTCTCTTTTTCCGGCAATTAGCCAAGATTTAGAATCAAAAAATTACTATATTAAGGCGATTCGAAGAACAAAATCTTGTATAAACTTTCGGTCCAAAACGCTTAAAGACCTAATTTCGTTCTCTTTATTCGACAGTTTGCCAAGGTTTAAAATAAATAATTAACAGTTGCAAAATAGTAGTTCAGAATTCCTCAGTAGTATGAGTAAAATTTTTTTTCGAATATTCTTTCACCTTAAACCGCTTAATATTTCATACATTCAATTCTCATACATTCAATTCAATTTGGGTTTTATTCATTTTCTGCCCCAGACTTAACCACTTTTGCCACATAAATACAAAATTGCAAATCCCCACATTTGGGATTACAATCGCCAATGAAATGTATAAAGATGATTTTATTTATATATTTACAATCATAATGAATTATGAAAATAAACAGTTAATATAGGTGCTGACAACATAGGTTTTCGACCTGAAAGATGATTTTAATTTGATTAAGTATTTCCAGTTTTAATTGACCCCGTATATTAACACTCAAAAAAAACATACCCGGGTCCAAAGATTTTGTCTTTACTTTCACAATTTTGGTAATGATTCCGAGCCAAAAAAGCGGAGAATACAAGTAAGGATACTTTAGAGACACAATTCTCTTTTAAATTTGGGTTTTGTGTACTTGCTTCTAGAAAGCAAATTTTAATCTTTTTGTTTTTTCCAGCTTTTTTTTTCCATATGTCATTAAGTCTTTTAAGTCTAGGAAAATTGTCAAGCTACGCTAATGGTCTCCATATAAAACGACCTCCGGATTTGGGGTATTGGGCTTATAGAAACCGTAGTTTTTGTCTGAAATTGGAAATCTAGAGGTATTTTAGGACCATAAACTTTATTTTCCAAAATCAGACTCGATTTCCAGTAGAAATTAAACCGAAAAAAAAAGAGTCTGTTGCAAAACTGATGCTAAAATGAACGAATATTTAGTGCACAAATTTTACGTTGCTTTAGTTCATTCTTCAAATTTTGTAAGAAATTTTCCCCAGACCAACGATATTTTCCTCATTCCAAGACTCAAAACTAAATGGCAGTAAAATTTCAATGGCATACAAATTAGTTCAATTGAAATAAAACAGAAGAAGTTTTTCATACACTTCACAAATATAGTAAGAAAGAACTACAGCGTGGTTAAATTGGGAATGATCTGGCGCTTAAGATTTTTCCTTTATTTTCAGTTCAGTTTTCCTTTTCGAGGAAGATAAATTTCGTAAATGGTAATTAAAAATCCAAAAAGGTCGGAAAATTTTCGTTAGTTTAATGAATTTCAAAATTTGGAATACAATTTAGTTAATTTTTCGCACGAGATATTTCATTTTTCCCAAAATGTAGTTTATTTTTTTTTTCTGTGTATGATATGTTTCAAGTAAAATAAGTCTTTAAAATAAAGTGTTGAAAAACATGTCCTATTATTGAACGATTTTTTGCTTTGTACTGAAGATGCAAAATGACAACAAATTTAAAGACAAATTCATTAATTTTAAAGATTTTTTCTGAATTATTAAAGTCAAGTTGACCTCACCCAAAAATGTTTTTCTTTCTGTTTTTGATACCACTTTTCAAATCAAGTCACTTAATTATAAGGACAGTACGACATCATTGAAAAGTTCATCGACTTTTGGACAAAGAAAAAAAACTTTATATTAGAAAAATGCGTCTTTTATGCTAAGCAAAATTTGCATTTGTATTTTAAGGACATGACAATATTTTTCTCAGTGTATATAATATTTTTATCAGTACATATAATATAATTCCTAGAGAGAGCATGAATATATTTACTACGATGCATAAACAAAAATGTAAGCACTTTCTTTTATTTGGTGATTTTCTAATGTATGCACACGGCAACTCTACTCTACGTGCACTCACCCACTAAACATTCCACACGTTGCCTTGTCTTCTTTTACCACCGTCTTCAATTTACTGTCACACCGTTAGACAGAAAACATTACCCAAAGTATGTACATTTCAGACCATGGAAACTTCGAGCAATTTATCCAATGCACATCCAAAAAAAAATCTGACCAACGTTTCGCTTCTCTGCCTCTTCTTTCCATAAATTCCTTAGCAAATCTTTGTTTTGTTTACTTCCGAACCTCTTTTATAACCGTTCGCTTAATTTCCAAATATAATTTTCCTTGCACAATTATTTCTGTTCATAAAGTATTATTCTTGCAATTTAACTCCGGCAAATTCTCTTCGACCACTTTCGTATTATTTGAAACTTAATTTCCATACAAAATTCTTTACAAACTTCTTATTCTTCTGAAACCAGTTGTTTCTTTATTTTTCATGTCCAGCACATCTTCATTCTCGCAGCTTTCAATCAGAATGAGGAGCTGATGAAAATCGTAACTATCAATAGCCTATTTCTCGCTCTCTCACTGTTTAGACTTCTCAATATTTTGAGGTGGCCAGGTGTACGTATGCCCAATCTTGTGTGTATTCGAGATGCCTTACTGCAAGCCGACAATTACCATTTACGCATTATGGATATGGGACATATAAATCCGAATTATATTAATTTGAAGCAAGAATTATATTAATTTGACCGTATTTACTTTGACCAACCACTTTTCCCTGAATGTTTGTTTGAAAGTCAAAAGCTGATAAACAAAGAGAAATCTAAACTCTCGCTTTCATAGAACACTTGTCTGTTATTTCTAAGAGAGCTTGTGCCGCGCTGCCGACTTCAGAATATGGAAGAGAATATGAACGCACATAGAACTCTTTTCTGTTCTTTCTAAGAGAGCTTGAGCTGCGCTGCCTACTTTTGACCAATGGGGTTCTCTACTTTACTCCTCTTTTCGTTAAGATCTTGCTGTAGGTGGTGGCAGAAAAATGGAAGGCTCATGTGCCCAATAACTTGCAATCTAATGAAATCTATTTGTACATGTGCATGAGGTAAATTTGACAATCCAAGAGAGAGCACAGTGCTCTCAAGTTTCCAAATATGTATAGGGATATTTTTATTCTTGTCTTTTTAGACCAGCAGTATTATTATGTATATATGTATGTAATGTAGTAAATCTGTAAGCCCTGTTACTCCAACGCACTTACTCTAGACGTCGTTTGTTGGTATGTTAGTGGGGTGAGTGCAGTTATGGGACACTCTCCAATCAAGAAATGTTATTAACAGTATGTGTTCGATTCTTGCCTTACTTAGCAGGCAAATGTTATCAACACAAGTCGTAACTAATATATGTATATGGGTTTGTTTCTCATGTGGAATGCATGTAAGCATAAAAGTTGTGCATAAATAATGGAAAGATGGCTCTCGTAAATGCCAGATGTTCGAAGGTTGGAAATGAGATGCTGGTTAGTTATGTTGCATCGATCTTAATTGTGTTAGGCTAAATGCTGAGCCGTGGTTTGTTATCTCAATTTCATGCATATGTCATTCCAAATTTTTGCATATGTCTCACAACATAATTACACATAAAAAACGAGTTCTAATTTCTGTATGTTAACCCCAAATGGAGTTTGATGTAAAAGGCAAGCTGCCAAACGAAACGTGTGCTGTGCCTTTTATGTAAATTAACACAAAATGTACTCCGACACACAATTGTACAATCTTAAAAAGATTCTTCTTTCCACAAGAAAATTAGTATTTGCATATATGTAAGATGCGGTGCGTAACACACGCGGAATATTAAATGGTGCTCGTTAAGAACCAAATAAAGCGGTGTAACTTTCAAACAAGTTACTTTATAACTCAAATGGTGCAAATTAATTTTAACAGCGATGACTTTGTGCTTTTTTGATCTATATATTCAGATTGTTAATAGTGGTAGTACGAGTTGCAATCACCAAATTTTGCCCACAATTCAGGGTAATATATACAACAAACACTGATTTCCCTGACCGTTCACAATTTAACAAATTGTACGTACCTTTTCTCCATAATATTCAGTAGAAACAATTTGCAAATAATTAGGCGGTGGCAGACGTGATCCAAGTTAAATACAAATTAATTCCTCAAAGTTCCTTGACGGATCGATAGGACCATGAACAACTGCGGTAGTCTACAAGTGGACTGTATCGTTTTAATTATGTATATCTCCGCAAAAGTTTATCAGTTAGAAGTATGCAAGTAAATAAGAAAAAATAATGGAGGTTTCAGTTTGAGGTAGGTTTATTTACAGTGTTTGGCTTCTTACCACTTCAGATGTTAAAGCACATGTAAGTCAATATGGTTCGCGCGCAGGCGTTATGATTAATTGAGTGAAAATTCATTTATCTTTTAGAGCAACAATTTTAAAAATGGAGAAAATCTATCTATTTGAGAAAAGGCAGTTATCGATAAATTCATGTATAAATAGTTGCCATACAGATGTATCTTAATTTTGAAGATATTCGAATAATTCAATACGATTACTAATACTAAAATTCATTATATTGGATTGTTAATTCAAGTAAATTCAATTCAATTCAATAACAAGTTAAAAAAAATTAATGATTTTGTTGAAACTAATTTCAACATTTTCATCAAAATTTTGATTTTTGGGGTTTGGTCACGAATTAACCTTCTTTTGGCTCTAGGACGCATATTTAAGGAGATATGGCCAATTTAAGTTTTTCATATAAAAAATTTGATTTTTTGAGGATTTTCATCAATATTTTGATTTTTGGGGGGTGGTCATGAATTAAGGTCCTTTTGGCTCTAGGACGCATATTTAAGGAGATATGGCCAATTTAAGTTTTTCATATAAAAAATTTGATTTTTTTAGGATTTTCATCAAAATTTTGATTTTTGGGGTTTGGTCACGAATTAACCTCCTTTTGGCTCTAGGACGCATATTTAAGGAGATATGGCCAATTTAAGTTTTTCATATAAAAATTTCAATTTTTTGAGGAAAATTTTGATTTTTTGGGGATGGTCACGAATTGAGGTCCTTTTGGCTCTAGGACGCATATTTAAGGAGTTATGGCCAAAATAAGTTTTTCATATAAAAATTTCAATTTTTTGAGGATTTTCATGAAAATTTTGATTTTTTGGGAGTGATCACGAATCGAGGTCCTTTTGGCTCTAGGACGCATATTTAAGGAGTTATGGCCAAAATAAGTTTTTCATATAAAAATTTCAATGTTTTGAGGATTTTCGTCGAAATTTGGATTATTTGGGGGTGGTCACAAATTGAGGTCCTTTTGGCTCTAGGACGCATATTTAAGGAGTTATGGCCAAAATAAGTTTTTCATATAAAAATTTAAATTTTTTGAGGATTTTCATCAAAATTTTTATTTTTTGGGAGTGATCACGAATTAAGGTCCTTTTGGCTCTAGGACGCATATTTAAGGAGTTATGGCCAAAATAAGTTTTTCATATAAAAATTTAAATTTTTTGAGGATTTTCATCAAAATTTTGATTTTTTGGGGATGGTCACGAATTGAGGTCCTGTTGGCTCTAGGACGCATATTTAAGGAGTTATGGCCAAAATAAGTTTTTCATATAAAAATTTAAATTTTTTGAGGATTTTCATCAAAATTTTGATTTTTTTGGGGATGGTCACGAATTGAGGTCCTTTTGGCTCTAGGACGCATATTTAAGGAGTTATGGCCAAATTAAGTTTTTCATATTCAAATTAAGTTAGGACGCATATTTAAGGAGTTATGGCCAATTTAAGTTTTTCATATAAAAATTTCAATTCTTTGAGGATTTTCATCAACATTTTGATTTTTTGGGAGTGATCGCGAATTGAGGTCCTTTTGGCTCTAGGACGCATATTTAAGGAGATATGGCCAATTTAAGTTTTTCATATAAAAAATTTGATTTTTTTAGGATTTTCATCAAAATTTTGATTTTTGGGGTTTGGTCACGAATTAACCTTCTTTTGGCTCTAGGACGCATATTTAAGGAGATATGGCCAATTTAAGTTTTTCATATAAAAAATTTGATTTTTTTAGGATTTTCATCAAAATTTTGATTTTTGGGGTTTGGTCACGAATTAACCTCCTTTTGGCTCTAGGACGCATATTTAAGGAGATATGGCCAATTTAAGTTTTTCATATAAAAAATTTGATTTTTTGAGGTTTTTCATCAAAATTTTGATTTTTGGGGGGTGGTCACGAATTAACCTCCTTTTGGCTCTAGGACGCATATTTAAGGAGATATGGCCAATTTAAGTTTTTCATATAAAAAATTTGATTTTTTGAAGATTTTCATCAAAATTTTGATTTTTTGGGGGTGGTCATGAATTAAGGTCCTTTTGGCTCTAGGACGCATATTTAAGGAGATATGGCCAAAATAAGTTTTTCATATAAAAATTTCAATTTTTTGAGGAAAATTTTGATTTTTTGGGGATGGTCACGAATTGAGGTCCTTTTGGCTCTAGGACGCATATTTAAGGAGTTATGGCCAAAATAAGTTTTTCATATAAAAATTTCAATTTTTTGAGGATTTTCATGAAAATTTTGATTTTTTGGGAGTGATCACGAATCGAGGTCCTTTTGGCTCTAGGACGCATATTTAAGGAGTTATGGCCAAAATAAGTTTTTCATATAAAAATTTCAATGTTTTGAGGATTTTCGTCGAAATTTGGATTATTTGGGGGTGGTCACAAATTGAGGTCCTTTTGGCTCTAGGACGCATATTTAAGGAGTTATGGCCAAAATAAGTTTTTCATATAAAAATTTCAATTCTTTGAGGATTTTCATCAACATTTTGATTTTTTGGGAGTGATCGCGAATTGAGGTCCTTTTGGCTCTAGGACGCATATTTAAGGAGTTATGGCCAAAATAAGTTTTTCATATAAAAATTTCCATTTTTTGAGGATTTGCATAGAAATTTTGATTTTTTGGGGGTTTTCACGAATTGAGGTCCTTTTGGCTCTAGGACGCATATTTAAGGAGTTATGGCCAAAATAAGTTTTTCATATAAAAATTTCAATTTTTTGAGGATTTTCATCAAAATTTTTATTTTTTGGGAGTGATCACGAATTAAGGTCCTTTTGGCTCTAGGACGCATATTTAAGGAGTTATGGCCAAAATAAGTTTTTCATATAAAAATTTAAATTTTTTGAGGATTTTCATCAAAATTTTGATTTTTTGGGGATGGTCACGAATTGAGGTCCTTTTGGCTCTAGGACGCATATTTAAGGAGTTATGGCCAAAATAAGTTTTTAATTAAAAAATTCAAATTTTTGAGGATTTTCATCAAAATTTAGATTTTTTGGGAGTGATCAGGAATTGAGGTCCTTTTGGCTCTAGGACGCATATTTAAGGAGTTATGGCCAAAATAAGTTTTTCATATAAAAATTTAAATTTTTTGAGGATTTTCATCAAAATTTTGATTTTTTGGGAGTGGTCACGAATTGAGGTCCTTTTGGCTCTAGGACGCATATTTAAGGAGTTATGGCCGAAATACGTTTTTCATATAAAATTTTCCATTTTTTGAGGATTTGCATCGAAATTTTGATTTTTTGGGTATGATCACGAATTGAGGTCCTTTTGGCTCTAGGAAGCATATTTAAGGAGTTATGGCCAAAATAAGTTTTTCATATAAAAATTTCAATTTTTTGAGGATTTTCATCAAAATTTTGATTTTTTGGGGATGGTCACGAATTGAGGTCCTTTTGGCTCTAGGACGCATATTTAGGGAGTTATGGCCAAAATAAGTTTTTCATATAAAAATTTCAATTTTTTGAGGATTTTCATCACAATTTTGATTTTTTGGGAGCGATCAAGAATTGAGGTCCTTTTGGCTCTAGGACGCATATTTAAGGAGTTATGGCCAAAATAAGTTTTTCATATAAAAATTTCCATTTTTTTGAGGATTTTCATCAAAATTTTGATTTGTTGGGAGTGATCACGAATTGAGGTCCTTTTGGCTCTAGGACGCATATTTAAGGAGTTATGGCCAAAAGAAGTTTTTCATATAAAAATTTAAATTTTTTGAGGATTTTCATCAAAATTTTGATTTTTTGGGAGTGATCACGAATTGAGGTCCTTTTGGCTCTAGGACGCATATTTAAGGAGTTATGGCCAAAATAAGTTTTTCATATAAAAATTTCAATTTTTGAGGATTTTCATCAAAATTTTGATTTTTTGGGAGTGATCAAGAATTGAGGTGTTTTTCGCTCTAGGACGCATATTTAAGGAGTTATGGCCAAAATAAGTTTTTAATTAAAAAATTCAAATTTTTGAGGATTTTCATCAAAATTTAGATTTTTTGGGAGTGATCAGGAATTGAGGTCCTTTTGGCTCTAGGACGCATATTTAAGGAGTTATGGCCAAAATAAGTTTTTCATATAAAAATTTAAATTTTTTGAGGATTTTCATCAAAATTTTGATTTTTTGGGAGTGGTCACGAATTGAGGTCCTTTTGGCTCTAGGACGCATATTTAAGGAGTTATGGCCGAAATACGTTTTTCATATAAAATTTTCCATTTTTTGAGGATTTGCATCGAAATTTTGATTTTTTGGGTATGATCACGAATTGAGGTACTTTTGGCTCTAGGAAGCATATTTAAGGAGTTATGGCCAAAATAAGTTTTTCATATAAAAATTTCAATTTTTTGAGGATTTTCATCAAAATTTTGATTTTTTGGGGATGGTCACGAATTGAGGTCCTTTTGGCTCTAGGACGCATATTTAGGGAGTTATGGCCAAAATAAGTTTTTCATATAAAAATTTCAATTTTTTGAGGATTTTCATCACAATTTTGATTTTTTGGGAGCGATCAAGAATTGAGGTCCTTTTGGCTCTAGGACGCATATTTAAGGAGTTATGGCCAAAATAAGTTTTTCATATAAAAATTTCCATTTTTTTGAGGATTTTCATCAAAATTTTGATTTGTTGGGAGTGATCACGAATTGAGGTCCTTTTGGCTCTAGGACGCATATTTAAGGAGTTATGGCCAAAAGAAGTTTTTCATATAAAAATTTAAATTTTTTGAGGATTTTCATCAAAATTTTGATTTTTTGGGAGTGATCACGAATTGAGGTCCTTTTGGCTCTAGGACGCATATTTAAGGAGTTATGGCCAAAATAAGTTTTTCATATAAAAATTTCAATTTTTGAGGATTTTCATCAAAATTTTGATTTTTTGGGAGTGATCAAGAATTGAGGTGTTTTTCGCTCTAGGACGCATATTTAAGAAGTTATGGCCCAAATAGGTTTTTCATATAAAAATTTCAATTTTTTGAGGATTTTCATCAAAATTTTGATTTTTTGGGGATGGTCACGAATTGAGGTTCTTTTGGCTCTAGGACGCATATTTAAGGAGTTATGGCCAAAATAAGTTTTTCATATAAAAATTTCAATTTTTTGAGGATTTTCATCAAAATTTTGATTTTTTGGGGATGGTCACGAATTGAGGTTCTTTTGGCTCTAGGACGCATATTTAAGGAGTTATGGCCAAAATAAGTTTTTCATATAAAAATTTCAATTTTTTGAGGATTTTCATCAAAATTTTGATTTTTTGGGAGTGATCACGAATTGAGGTCCTTTTGGCTCTAGGACGCATATTTAAGAAGTTATGGCCAAAATAAGTTTTTTCATATAAAAATTTCAATTTTTTGAGGATTTTCGTCGAAATTTTGATTTTTTGGGAGTGATCACGAATTGAGGTCCTTTTGGCTCTAGAACGCATATTTAAGGAGTTATGGCCAAAATAAGTTTTTCATATAAAAATTTCAATTTTTTGAGGATTTTGATCAAAATTTTGATTTTTTGGGGATGGTCACGAATTGAGGTCCTTTTGGCTCTAGGACGCATATTTAAGGAGTTATGGCCAAAATAAGTTTTTCATATAAAAATTTCAATTTTTTGAGGATTTCCATCGAAATTTTGATTTTTTGGGAGTGATCACGAATTGAGGTCCTTTTGGCTCTAGGACGCATATTTAAGAAGTTATGGCCAAAATAAGTTTTTTCATATAAAAATTTCAATTTTTTGAGGATTTTCGTCGAAATTTTGATTTTTTGGGAGTGATCACGAATTGAGGTCCTTTTGGCTCTAGAACGCATATTTAAGGAGTTATGGCCAAAATAAGTTTTTCATATAAAAATTTCAATTTTTTGAGGATTTTGATCAAAATTTTGATTTTTTGGGGATGGTCACGAATTGAGGTCCTTTTGGCTCTAGGACGCATATTTAAGGAGTTATGGCCAAAATAAGTTTTTCATATAAAAATTTCAATTTTTTGAGGATTTCTATCGAAATTTTGATTTTTTGGGGGTGGTCACGAATTGAGGTCCTTTTGGCTCTAGGACGCATATTTAAGGAGTTACGTATATAAGTTTTTCATATAAAAGTTTCAATTTTTTGAGGATTTTCATCAAAATTTTGATTTTTTGGGAGTGATCACGATCTGAGGTCCTTTTGGCTCTAGGACGCATATTTAAGGAGTTATGGCCAAAATAAGTTTTTCATATAAAAATTTCAATTTTTTGAGGATCTTCATCACAATTTTGATTTTTTGGGAGTGATCACGAGTTGAGGTCCTTTTGGCTCTAGGACGCATATTTAAGGAGTTATGGCCAAAATAAGTTTTTCATATAAAAATTTCAATTTTTTGAGGATTTTCATCAAAATTTTGATTTTTTGGGAGTGATCACGAATTGAGGTCCTTTTGGCTCTAGGACACATATTTAAGGAGTTATGGCCAAAATAAGTTTTTCATATAAAAATTTCCATTTTTGAGGATTTTCATCAAAATTTTGATTTTTTGGGAGTGATCACGAATTGAGGTCCTTTTGGCTCTAGGACGCATATTTAAGGAGTTATGTCCAAAATAAGTTTTTCATATAAAAATTTCAATTTTTTTGAGGATTTACATCAAAATTTTGATTTTTTGGGGATGGTCACGAATTGAGGTTCTTTTGGCTCTAGGACGCATATTTAAGGAGTTATGGCCAAAATAAGTTTTTCATATAAAAATTTAAATTTTTTTGAGGATTTACATCAAAATTTTGATTTTTTGGGGATGGTCACGAATTGAGGTCCTTTTGGCTCTAGGACGCATATTTAAGGAGTTATGACCAAAATAAAGTTTTTCATATAAAAATTTAAATTTTTTGAGGATTTTCATCAAAATTTTGATTTTTTGGGAGTGATCACGAATTGAGGTCCTTTTGGCTCTAGGACGCATATTTAAGGAGTTATGGCCAAAATAAGTTTTTCATATAAAAATTTCAATTTTTTGAGGATTTTCATCACAATTTTGATTTTTTGGAAGTGATCACGAATTGAGGTCCTTTTGGCTCTAGGACGCATATTTAAGGAGTTATGGCCAAAATAAGTTTTTCATATAAAAATTTCAATTTTTTGAGGATCTTCATCACAATTTTGATTTTTTGGGAGTGATCACGAATTGAGGTCCTTTTGGCTCTAGGACGCATATTTAAGGAGTTATGGCCAAAATAAGTTTTTCATATAAAAATTTCAATTTTTTGAGGATTTTCATCAAAATTTTGATTTTTTGGGAGTGATCACGAATTGAGGTTCTTTTGGCTCTAGGACGCATATTTAAGGAGTTATGGCCAAAATAAGTTTTTCATATAAAAATTTCCATTTTTGAGGATTTTCATCAAAATTTTGATTTTTTGGGAGTGATCACGAATTGAGGTCCTTTTGGCTCTAGGACGCATATTTAAGGAGTTATGGCCAAAATAAGTTTTTCATATAAAAATTTCCATTTTTGAGGATTTTCATCAAAATTTTGATTTTTTGGGAGTGATCACGAATTGAGGTCCTTTTGGCTCTAGGACGCATATTTAAGGAGTTATGGCCAAAATAAGTTTTTCATATAAAAATTTCAATTTTTTGAGGATTTTCATCAAAATTTTGATTTTTTGGGAGTGATCACGAATTGAGGTTCTTTTGGCTCTAGGACGCATATTTAAGGAGTTATGGCCAAAATAAGTTTTTCATATAAAAATTTCCATTTTTGAGGATTTTCATCAAAATTTTGATTTTTTGGGAGTGATCACGAATTGAGGTCCTTTTGGCTCTAGGACGCATATTTAAGGAGTTATGGCCAAAATAAGTTTTTCATATAAAAATTTCCATTTTTGAGGATTTTCATCAAAATTTTGATTTTTTGGGAGTGATCACGAATTGAGGTCCTTTTGGCTCTAGGACGCATATTTAAGGAGTTATGGCCAAAATAAGTTTTTCATATAAAAATTTCAATTTTTTTGAGGATTTACATCAAAATTTTGATTTTTTGGGGATGGTCACGAATTGAGGTTCTTTTGGCTCTAGGACGCATATTTAAGGAGTTATGGCCAAAATAAGTTTTTCATATAAAAATTTAAATTTTTTTGAGGATTTTCATCAAAATTTTGATTTTTTGGGAGTGATCACGTATTGAGGTCCTTTTGGCTCTAGGACGCATATTTAAGAAGTTATGGCCAAAATAAGTTTTTCATATAAAAACTTCAATTTTTTGAGGATTTTCATCAAAATTTTGATTTTTTGGGGATGGTCACGAATTGAGGTTCTTTTGGCTCTAGGACGCATATTTAAGGAGTTATGGCCAAAATAAGTTTTTCATATAAAAATTTAAATTTTTTTGAGGATTTTCATCAAAATTTTGATTTTTTGGGAGTGATCACGTATTGAGGTCCTTTTGGCTCTAGGACGCATATTTAAGAAGTTATGGCCAAAATAAGTTTTTCATATAAAAACTTCAATTTTTTGAGGATTTTCATCAAAATTTTGATTTTTTGGGGATGGTCACGAATTGAGGTTCTTTTGGCTCTAGGACGCATATTTAAGGAGTTATGTCCAAAATAAGTTTTTCATATAAAAATTTCAATTTTTTGAGGATTTTCATCAAAATTTTGATTTTTTGGGGATGGTCACGAATTGAGGTTCTTTTGGCTCTATGACGCATATTTAAGGAGTTATGGCCACAATAAGTTTTTCATATAAAAATTTCAATTTTTTGAGGATTTTCATCAAAATTTTGATATTTTGGGAGTGATCACGAATTGAGGTCCTTTTGGCTCTAGGACGCATATTTAAGGAGTTATGGCCAAAATAAATTTTTCATATAAAAATTTCAATTTTTTGAGGATTTTCATCAAAATTTTGATTTTTTGGGGATAGTCACGAATTGAGGTTCTTTTGGCTCTAGGACGCATATTTAAGGAGTTATGGCCAAAATAAGTTTTTCATATAAAAATTTAATTTTTTTTGAGAATTTTCATCAAAATTTTGATTTTTTGGGAGTGATCACGAATTGAGGTTCTTTTGGCTCTAGGACGCATATTTAAGAAGTTTTGGCCAAAATAAGTTTTTCATATAAAAATTTCAATTTTTTGAGGATTTTCGTCGAAATTTTGATTTTTTGGGAGTGATCACGAATTGAGGTCCTTTTGGCTCTAGGACGCATATTTAAGGAGTTATGGCCAAAATAAGTTTTTCATATAAAAATTTCAATTTTTTCAGAATTTTCATCAAAATTTTGATTTTTTGGGGATGGTCACGAATTGAGGTCCTTTTGGCTCTAAGACGCATATTTAAGGAGTTATGGCCAAAATAAGTTTTTCATATAAAAATTTAAATTTTTTGAGGATTTTCATCAAAATTTTGATTTTTTGGGGATGGTCACGAATTGAGGTCCTTTTGGCTCTAGGACGCATATTTAATGAATTATGGTCAAAATAAGTTTTTCATATAAAAATTTCAATTTTTTTTGAGGATTTTCATCAAAATTTTGATTTTTTTGGGGATGGTCACGAATTGAGGTCCTTTTGGCTCTAGGACGCATATTTAAGGAGTTATGGCCAAAATAAGTTTTTCATATAAAAATTTCAATTTTTTGAGGATTTTCATCAAAATTTTGATTTTTTGGGGATGGCTACGAATTGAGGTCCTTTCGGCTCTAGGACGCATATTTAAGGTGTTATGGCCAAAATAAGTTTTTCATATAAAAATTTCAATTTTTTGAGGATTTTCATCTAAATTTTGATTTTTTGGGAGTGATCACGAATTGAGGTCCTTTTCGCTCTAGGACGCATATTTAAGGAGTTATGGCCTAAATAAGTTTTTCATATAAAAATTTCAATTTTTTGAGGATTTTCATCAAAATTTTGATTTTTTTGGGATGGTCACGAATTGAGGTCCTTTTGGCTCTAGGACACATATTTAAGGAGTTATGGCCAAAATAAGTTTTTCATATAAAAATTTCAATTTTTTGAGGATTTTCGTCGAAATTTGGTTTTTTGGGGGTGGTCACGAATTGAGGTCCTTTTGGCTCTAGGACGCATATTTAAGGAGTTATGGCCAAAATAAGTTTTTCATATAAAAATTTAAATTTTTTGAGGATTTTCATCACAATTTTGATTTTTTGGGAGTGATCACGAATTGAGGTCCTTTTGGCTCTAGGACGCATATTTAAGGAGTTATGGCCAAAATAAGTTTTTCATATAAAAATTTCAATTTTTTGAGGATTTTCGTCGAAATTTGGTTTTTTGGGGGTGGTCACGAATTGAGGTCCTTTTGGCTCTAGGACGCATATTTAAGGAGTTATGGCCAAAATAAGTTTTTCATATAAAAATTTAAATTTTTTGAGGATTTTCATCACAATTTTGATTTTTTGGGAGTGATCACGAATTGAGGTCCTTTTGGCTCTAGGACACATATTTAAGGAGTTATGGCCAAAATAAGTTTTTCATATAAAAATTTCAATTTTTTGAGGATTTTCGTCGAAATTTGGTTTTTTGGGGGTGGTCACGAATTGAGGTCCTTTTGGCTCTAGGACGCATATTTAAGGAGTTATGGCCAAAATAAGTTTTTCATATAAAAACTTAAATTTTTTGAGGATTTTCGTCGAAATTTTGATTTTTTGGGGGTGGTCACGAATTGAGGCCCTTTTAGCTCTAGGACGCATATTTAAGGAGTTATGTCCAAAATAAGTTTTTCATATAAAAATTTCCATTTTTGAGGATTTTCATCAAAATTTTGATTTTTTGGGGATAGTCACGAATTGAGGTTCTTTTGGCTCTAGGACGCATATTTAAGGAGTTTTGGCCAAAATAAGTTTTTCATATAAAAATTTAAATTTTTTTGAGAATTTTCATCAAAATTTTGATTTTTTGGGAGTGATCACGAATTGAGGTTCTTTTGGCTCTAGGACGCATATTTAAGAAGTTTTGGCCAAAATAAGTTTTTCATATAAAAATTTCAATTTTTTGAGGATTTTCGTCGAAATTTTGATTTTTTGGGAGTGATCACGAATTGAGGTCCTTTTGGCTCTAGGACGCATATTTAAGGAGTTATGGCCAAAATAAGTTTTTCATATAAAAATTTCAATTTTTTCAGAATTTTCATCAAAATTTTGATTTTTTGGGGATGGTCACGAATTGAGGTCCTTTTGGCTCTAAGACGCATATTTAAGGAGTTATGGCCAAAATAAGTTTTTCATATAAAAATTTAAATTTTTTGAGGATTTTCATCAAAATTTTGATTTTTTGGGGATGGTCACGAATTGAGGTCCTTTTGGCTCTAGGACGCATATTTAATGAATTATGGTCAAAATAAGTTTTTCATATAAAAATTTCAATTTTTTTTGAGGATTTTCATCAAAATTTTGATTTTTTGGGAGTGATCACGAATTGAGGTCCTTTTGGCTCTAGGACACATATTTAAGGAGTTATGGCCAAAATAAGTTTTTCATATAAAAATTTCCATTTTTGAGGATTTTCATCAAAATTTTGATTTTTTGGGAGTGATCACGAATTGAGGTCCTTTTGGCTCTAGGACGCATATTTAAGGAGTTATGTCCAAAATAAGTTTTTCATATAAAAATTTCAATTTTTTTGAGGATTTACATCAAAATTTTGATTTTTTGGGGATGGTCACGAATTGAGGTTCTTTTGGCTCTAGGACGCATATTTAAGGAGTTATGGCCAAAATAAGTTTTTCATATAAAAATTTAAATTTTTTTGAGGATTTACATCAAAATTTTGATTTTTTGGGGATGGTCACGAATTGAGGTCCTTTTGGCTCTAGGACGCATATTTAAGGAGTTATGACCAAAATAAAGTTTTTCATATAAAAATTTAAATTTTTTGAGGATTTTCATCAAAATTTTGATTTTTTGGGAGTGATCACGAATTGAGGTCCTTTTGGCTCTAGGACGCATATTTAAGGAGTTATGGCCAAAATAAGTTTTTCATATAAAAATTTCAATTTTTTGAGGATTTTCATCACAATTTTGATTTTTTGGAAGTGATCACGAATTGAGGTCCTTTTGGCTCTAGGACGCATATTTAAGGAGTTATGGCCAAAATAAGTTTTTCATATAAAAATTTCAATTTTTTGAGGATCTTCATCACAATTTTGATTTTTTGGGAGTGATCACGAATTGAGGTCCTTTTGGCTCTAGGACGCATATTTAAGGAGTTATGGCCAAAATAAGTTTTTCATATAAAAATTTCAATTTTTTGAGGATTTTCATCAAAATTTTGATTTTTTGGGAGTGATCACGAATTGAGGTTCTTTTGGCTCTAGGACGCATATTTAAGGAGTTATGGCCAAAATAAGTTTTTCATATAAAAATTTCCATTTTTGAGGATTTTCATCAAAATTTTGATTTTTTGGGAGTGATCACGAATTGAGGTCCTTTTGGCTCTAGGACGCATATTTAAGGAGTTATGGCCAAAATAAGTTTTTCATATAAAAATTTCCATTTTTGAGGATTTTCATCAAAATTTTGATTTTTTGGGAGTGATCACGAATTGAGGTCCTTTTGGCTCTAGGACGCATATTTAAGGAATTATGGCCAAAATAAGTTTTTCATATAAAAATTTCAATTTTTTTGAGGATTTACATCAAAATTTTGATTTTTTGGGGATGGTCACGAATTGAGGTTCTTTTGGCTCTAGGACGCATATTTAAGGAGTTATGGCCAAAATAAGTTTTTCATATAAAAATTTAAATTTTTTTGAGGATTTTCATCAAAATTTTGATTTTTTGGGAGTGATCACGTATTGAGGTCCTTTTGGCTCTAGGACGCATATTTAAGAAGTTATGGCCAAAATAAGTTTTTCATATAAAAACTTCAATTTTTTGAGGATTTTCATCAAAATTTTGATTTTTTGGGGATGGTCACGAATTGAGGTTCTTTTGGCTCTAGGACGCATATTTAAGGAGTTATGTCCAAAATAAGTTTTTCATATAAAAATTTCAATTTTTTGAGGATTTTCATCAAAATTTTGATTTTTTGGGGATGGTCACGAATTGAGGTTCTTTTGGCTCTAGGACGCATATTTAAGGAGTTATGGCCACAATAAGTTTTTCATATAAAAATTTCAATTTTTTGAGGATTTTCATCAAAATTTTGATATTTTGGGAGTGATCACGAATTGAGGTCCTTTTGGCTCTAGGACGCATATTTAAGGAGTTATGGCCAAAATAAATTTTTCATATAAAAATTTCAATTTTTTGAGGATTTTCATCAAAATTTTGATTTTTTGGGGATAGTCACGAATTGAGGTTCTTTTGGCTCTAGGACGCATATTTAAGGAGTTATGGCCAAAATAAGTTTTTCATATAAAAATTTAAATTTGTTTGAGAATTTTCATCAAAATTTTGATTTTTTGGGAGTGATCACGAATTGAGGTTCTTTTGGCTCTAGGACGCATATTTAAGAAGTTTTGGCAAAAATAAGTTTTTCATATAAAAATTTCAATTTTTTGAGGATTTTCGTCGAAATTTTGATTTTTTGGGAGTGATCACGAATTGAGGTCCTTTTGGCTCTAGGACGCATATTTAAGGAGTTATGGCCAAAATAAGTTTTTCATATAAAAATTTCAATTTTTTGAGGATTTTCATGAAAATTTTGATTTTTTGGGGATGGTCACGAATTGAGGTCCTTTTGGCTCTAAGACGCATATTTAAGGAGTTATGGCCAAAATAAGTTTTTCATATAAAAATTTAAATTTTTTGAGGATTTTCATCAAAATTTTGATTTTTTGGGGATGGTCACGAATTGAGGTCCTTTTGGCTCTAGGACGCATATTTAATGAATTATGGTCAAAATAAGTTTTTCATATAAAAATTTCAATTTTTTTTGAGGATTTTCATCAAAATTTTGATTTTTTTGGGGATGGTCACGAATTGAGGTCCTTTTGGCTCTAGGACGCATATTTAAGGAGTTATGGCCAAAATAAGTTTTTCATATAAAAATTTCAATTTTTTGAGGATTTTCATCAAAATTTTGATTTTTTGGGGATGGCTACGAATTGAGGTCCTTTCGGCTCTAGGACGCATATTTAAGGTGTTATGGCCAAAATAAGTTTTTCATATAAAAATTTCAATTTTTTGAGGATTTTCATCTAAATTTTGATTTTTTGGGAGTGATCACGAATTGAGGTCCTTTTCGCTCTAGGACGCATATTTAAGGAGTTATGGCCTAAATAAGTTTTTCATATAAAAATTTCAATTTTTTGAGGATTTTCATCAAAATTTTGATTTTTTTGGGATGGTCACGAATTGAGGTCCTTTTGGCTCTAGGACACATATTTAAGGAGTTATGGCCAAAATAAGTTTTTCATATAAAAATTTCAATTTTTTGAGGATTTTCGTCGAAATTTGGTTTTTTGGGGGTGGTCACGAATTGAGGTC